>NC_086454.1:359757377-360096377 GCF_028390025.1 Pseudophryne corroboree | reverse complement strand
ACGGCTTGACACCTGTTGTCCGCATTTCTGGTGAAATACCTCCACACCGAAGAGCTGATTTTTTTGGTATTTTCACCTGGCATGTCAACGGCCATATTCCTCCCACGGACAACAGGTGTCTCCCCGGGTGCCTGACTTAAACAAACCACCTCACCATCAGAATCCTCCTGGTCAATTTCCTCCCCAGCGCCAGCAACACCCATATCCTCCTCATCCTGGTGTACTTCAACACTGACATCTTCAATCTGACTATCAGGAACTGGACTGCGGGTGCTCCTTCCAGCACTTGCAGGGGGCGTGCAAATGGTGGAAGGCGCATGCTCTTCACGTCCAGTGTTGGGAAGGTCAGGCATCGCAACCGACACAATTGGACTCTCCTTGTGGATTTGGGATTTCGAAGAATGCACAGTTCTTTGCTGTGCTGCTTTTGCCAGCTTGAGTCTTTTCATTTTTCTAGCGAGAGGCTGAGTGCTTCCATCCTCATGTGAAGCTGAACCACTAGCCATGAACATAGGCCAGGGCCTCAGCCGTTCCTTGCCACTCCGTGTGGTAAATGGCATATTGGCAAGTTTACGCTTCTCCTCCGACAATTTTATTTTAGGTTTTGGAGTCCTTTTTTTTCTGATATTTGGTGTTTTGGATTTGACATGCTCTGTACTATGACATTGGGCATCGGCCTTGGCAGACGACGTTGCTGGCATTTCATCGTCTCGGCCATGACTAGTGGCAGCAGCTTCAGCACGAGGTGGAAGTGGATCTTGATCTTTCCCTAATTTTGGAACCTCAACATTTTTGTTCTCCATATTTTAATAGGCACAACTAAAAGGCACCTCAGGTAAACAATGGAGATGGATACTAGTATACAATTATGGACTGCCTGCCGACTGCAGACACAGAGGTAGCCACAGCCGTGAACTACCGTACTGTACTGTGTCTGCAGCTAATATAGACTGGTTGATAAAGAGAAGATGTCTATGTAACTATGTATGTATAAAGAAGAATGAAAAAAATCCACGGTTAGGTGGTATTACAATTATGGACGGACTGCCTGCCGAGTGCAGAGACACAGAGGTAGCCACAGCCGTGAACTACCGTACTGTGTCTGCTGCGACTGGATGATAAATGATATAAAAAATATATATATATCACTACTGCAGCCGGACAGGTATATATTATATATTATATAATGACGGACCTGCTGGACACTGTCTGTCAGCAGAATGAGTTTTATTTTTATAGAATAAAAAAAAAAAAAAAACACACAAGTGAAGTCACACGACGAGTGTTTAACTTTTTCAGGCAATCACAATATAAGTATACTACTAACTATACTGGTGGTCAGTGTGGTCAGGTCACTGGTCAGTCACACTGGCAGTGGCACTCCTGCAGCAAAAGTGTGCACTGTTTAATTTTAATATAATATGTACTCCTGGCTCCTGCTATAACCTATAACTGGCACTGCAGTAGTGCTCCCCAGTCTCCCCCACAATTATAAGCTGTGTGAGCTGAGCAGTCAGACAGATATATAATATATATAGATGATGCAGCACACTGGCCTGAGCCTGAGCAGTGCACACAGATATGGTATGTGACTGACTGAGTCACTGTGTGTATCGCTTTTTTCAGGCAGAGAACGGATATATTAAATAAACTGCACTGTGTGTCTGGTGGTCACTCACTATATAATATATTATGTACTCCTGGCTCCTGCTATAACCTATAACTGGCACTGCAGTAGTGCTCCCCAGTCTCCCCCACAATTATAAGCTGTGTGAGCTGAGCAGTCAGACAGATATATAATATATATAGATGATGCAGCACACTGGCCTGAGCCTGAGCAGTGCACACAGATATGGTATGTGACTGACTGAGTCACTGTGTGTATCGCTTTTTTCAGGCAGAGAACGGATATATTAAATAAACTGCACTGTGTGTCTGGTGGTCACTCACTATATAATATATTATGTACTCCTGGCTCCTGCTATAACCTATAACTGGCACTGCAGTAGTGCTCCCCAGTCTCCCCCACAATTATAAGCTGTGTGAGCTGAGCAGTCAGACAGATATATATAATATTATATATAGATAATAGATGATGCAGCACACTGGCCTGAGCCTGAGCAGTGCACACAGATATGGTATGTGACTGACTGAGTCACTGTGTGTATCGCTTTTTTCAGGCAAAGAACGGATATATTAAATAAACTGCACTGTGTGTCTGGTGGTCACTCACTATATAATATATTATGTACTCCTGGCTCCTGCTATAACCTATAACTGGCACTGCAGTAGTGCTCCCCAGTCTCCCCCACAATTATAAGCTGTGTGAGCTGAGCAGTCAGACAGATATATATAATATTATATATAGATAATAGATGATGCAGCACACTGGCCTGAGCCTGAGCAGTGCACACAGATATGGTATGTGACTGAGTCACTGTGTGCTGTGTATCGCTTTTTTCAGGCAGAGAACGGATTATAAAGTAAACTGCACTGTCCTCACTAGTAAACTCTCTCCACTCAGTCTCTACACTTCTACAGTAACAGTACTCCTCCTAGTCAGCTCCAGTAAATCTCTCTCAGTCTCTTATAATCTAAATGGAGAGGACGCCAGCCACGTCCTCTCCCTATCAATCTCAATGCACGTGTGAAAATGGCGGCGACGCGCGGCTCCTTATATAGAATCCGAGTCTCGCGATAGAATCCGAGCCTCGCGAGAATCCGACAGCGTCATGATGACGTTCGGGCGCGCTCGGGTTAACCGAGCAAGGCGGGAAGATCCGAGTCGCTCGGACCCGTGAAAAAAAACATGAAGTTCTGGCGGGTTCGGATTCAGAGAAACCGAACCCGCTCATCTCTAGTTAAAAGTAGGCGCAAACACCATATACAAATCCTTACATAAGAGTCCTTATGGAAAGACAGGAGTGAAATCTCAATTCTATATATTCAGTGTTCTGAAGTCCCTTGTCCACACAGACTCAATGATGTGAAGTAGTTCTTTCTCTCAATAAAGAAGAAAAATTCATAGTGCAGATCAACTTGACAGGGACAACGGATTTATTTTACATAGAACACTCACAAGATTCATAATAAAACAAGCATATAACCACTGCAAGTGGATAACAAGGGGGTGCTGATTTCTGATATCTTCTAATTACCCTCCCAGGATGGTACAATGGGAAGCACTGGAGGTCCCGGACACCACAGCAGTACACAGGAAGTTGAAGAATCAGGATCAGTTCACCCACAGTCCAGGCAAAGGCTAGCACCACCTGCTTAACGCGTTTCGGACCCGTTTGGTCCTTCCTCAGAAGCATGGTGGTAGGTGGCACTGGCAAGTATATTTATACCCATAACATAATTACATAATTTGGCCCACATGCGGGCCTTCCTCCCGCCGAACACGCCGGTTTCCGCCGTGACCGGAAGTCACATGACCGGAACCGGAAGTCCGGTGCGTTCCAGCGCCGCTTTTTCCGGAAGTCACGTGACCGGAACCGGAAGTCCGGTGCGTTCCAGCGCCGTTTTTCGGAAATTCTTCATGTGTTACATAGATTTAGTTGTGCAGGAAACGGAATCCACAAATATAGTTCCACTTTCAAGAATATTCATTGTGGAAATTATAAACTTTGTAGTCCAGCCACATTTAAGGGAGGCAAAGTCAAAAGATATCCAACATAAAATAAAGAAGAAATAAAATTATATCTATACATAATTAAAATGTTCTCATATAAAAAAATGATTAATATTTATAAAAAATGTATAAAAAATTGAATTTATATATAAAACACAAAGGAGATAGAAGTAATCATCTAAATTTTTGGGATAATGGATGATATATAACAAGGGGAAGATAGCAGCATTCATCAGATTTTATGACAATAGAGGATAAATATCTAAAACAAATTCATGAAATAGGAGCATGATAATAAAGGGTCTACAGAAACCACTTTAACTCAAAGTCCCCGTTAAGCCCTCCCGGGGACAAGGTTTTCAATGTATAGATCCACCTCATTTCTGCCTTTGCAAGTTTAATCTCTACATCTTTATCTCTCCATGAAGGGGTAATTCCTTGAATCCCCCAAAAGGCTTTCATGGCAGCTGGATTCGAGTTGTGGACCTTTTTAAAATGTGCAGAAACACTGTGGCTGTCTAAACCCTTTTTAATATTATAAATATGTTCTGCCAGCCTTACTTTTAAATTTCTGCTGGTCTTTCCTACGTAGACAAGGCCACATTTACATTCAAGACCATAGATAACGTTTTTAATATTGCAAGTCAAAAATTCTTTAATAGTGTATGACTTATCCTTCACATAGAACTCCTTCAATTTACTAGGACCTTTAACGTTTCTGCACATCGTGCAGAGACCGCATCTATGAAATCCTATCGTTCTGATGCTCGTCCTTTTCCTTCATCTATCGAACTTTTAACTAATTTATCTTTAAGAGATGGGGCACGTCTATATATAAAAACAGGATTGGAAGGTAATTTCGCACCAATTACGGGGTCTTGTTGTAAAATTTTCCAATTCTTTTTAAAAACAGCCTCAATTTCTTTATGATTAGAGTTGAATTTACTTATAAATGACCAATTAAATTGGTCATTACTCTTATCTTTACTTTTTTCAACCAGGAGGCTTTGCCTTTCTATAACTAATGCCTTTTCTTTTGCCTTTTCTATTTGGGCTCTTTCATACCCCTTTTCCAGGAAGCGTTCACCCATTTCTTCCATTTGTTCCTCACAGATTTTATCCTCAGTACAGTTGCGTCTTACACGCAGGAACTGTCCGTAGGGAATCCCATCCAGCCAGTTCCGGTGGTGCAGACTCTGCTTGTCTATGTAACTGTTAGAGTCAGTATTTTTTCTGTGCGTTTTGGTTTGTAATACACCATCTTTAACATAAATACATAAATCAAGAAAGGACAATTCATTCTTACTAGTAGTAAAAGTGATAAGAATGTTAAAATTGTTAGTATTAAGAGTTTGGCAGAACTTCTTTAAATCTTCTTCTGTGCCTTTCCAAAAAAATAAAATATCATTGATGTATCGACTCCAGGACACCAGACCCGCACCCAGCCGTCCATCACACCACACTGTTAAGTCCTCCCAGTATGCCATGAAGAGATTAGCATAGCTGGGTGCGAATCTGGTGCCCATGGCGGTCCCAACCATTTGTAAGTAATACATACCATTATAGTAAAAATAATTATTAGTTAAAATAAACTGGATACTTTCCAATATAAAATTTCTAATAATAGGTGATAGTTTTGACCTATCGAGGAAATAGGACACAGCTCTGATTCCCAGGTCCATATCAATGATGGTATAAAGAGTGGAAACATCTCCACTTACCATTATAAAATCTTCCTGCCACTCACAATTTCCTAATGTGCGTAAAACGTCTCCTGTATCTTTAAGAAATGCTCTGGTTTCTCTAACTAGAGGCTGAAGGTAAGCATCTATAACCGCTGATAAATTAGATGTAATACTATTGACGCCTGACACAATAGGTCTGCCTGGTGGGTGGAGGGGGTCCTTATGGACTTTTGGTAAAACATAGATCGTCGGTACTGACGGGTGTGGAATATTGACAAAGTCTGATTCGGGTTGACTAAGAGCTCCTTTTAAAACTGCCTCCTTAGTCAGGTTAAGTAGATCATTTTTAATTCTCATAGTTGGATCACTTTTCAACTTTTTATATGTATTACCTGTAGACAGCTGTCTATCAATTTCTGCCATATATTCACTTTTGTCCATAAGGACCACCCCTCCACCCTTGTCAGCAGGTTTGATTATTAACTCTTTGTCATCTTTTAAAGATTTCAAAGCAAGGCGTTCTTTACTGGTAAGGTTACATTTTTTATTAGTTTTTTTCTGTAAAATATTCTCTACCTCTTGATTTACTATCTTACCAAAGCAGTCTATAAAGCTACCTTTGGAATGGGTAGGGTAAAAAGTAGACTTAGGTTTAAAACCTGAATTTAAGGGTCCCTCGTTCACAGTTTCTAGAGCTTTATCAGCATCTTTATTTAAAAAGAATTTTTTAATCGTTAATTTACGTGTGAACTTTTCCAAATCTACATAAAATTCAAAAGGATCACTTTTACTTGTAGGGGCATATTTTAAGCCCTTTTTTAAAACATTTTCTTCATATTTAGTAAGCTCCCTTTTACTCAGATTGAATATTTTCATAGTAGATAATTTCTGATCATTATTCTGATCAGTCTGACTGCTATCAATGGGTTTAGTTTTCTTTTTATTTTTAACTCCTGCCCTCTTTCCCCTTTTAGTCTTTCTTATTAAAACCTCCTCCTTACGGACTTGGGTCCCCAATCTAAAAAAGGAGTATGTACTTCTTCATCCCTTTCTAGCGGTTGGAATTTATTCCTATTAGTGGGAAAATCCTCCCATAATGGGTAGTTCCTATTCTTTCTTTCATTTCTTTCACCCCATCTGTCTTCATACTGTCGATTGGGTCTCCATTCCTCCCTTCTATTATATCTCCAATTTTCTTTAATAAAGGGTTTTCTCAAATTAGTCCCTTTCCTTTCCACCTTTCTCCACTGAGGATAAAGGGTTTTCCTTTTTTCCGAGGGTTCATTCATTTTAACCTCAGGTACAGTCCTTATTTCCTCACTAGTTCTATAACTTTCCTTATCTCTACGGAATTTCTTTACTTTTTTCTCCCTCAATTCCCGTGTCTCTTTATTTAATTTCCTCACAATTTCAATTTCTGCTTCTTTAAAATCCTCCAATTCTCTACATGGAGTTACCAATAATTGCATTTTGGAAATTTCATTATTTAGTAATTCAGCTGTACTACGTCGTTCCTTGATAATTAAATCCATTAATCTAAAAGAACATTGTTCTAAAATCATATTCCACTCCTCTTTAAAATTTTCATTATCACTGTTGAAGGAGGATGGCTTGTTTATTTTTAATCCCTTAGGAACTATTTTATCAGCTTGATATTTTTCTAGGGTTAGGATCTCCCAAAACAAGCGATTCTCCTTCAACACTGCTGTTTCCAATTTATGTAAAACTGTGGTGAGATCTTCATCACATATATTATTATCATTTTCATCTTCAAAAATGCTAGACAGGAGTTCTCTCCTGTTTTCTCTAAACGTAAACATGGCTGCAGCAAATGTTCAAATGAGTGAAAGGAAAACAGTTTAAAAAGAAATTATTGTACAAATGCGCTGCCTCAGGTGCATATGCAGCCCACTTAAAACCAGAGGAACTCTCACACAAAATTCCATAAAGTGACAATGGCATAAAAAGAATGTTAAAAGTAGGCGCAAACACCATATACAAATCCTTACATAAGAGTCCTTATGGAAAGACAGGAGTGAAATCTCAATTCTATATATTCAGTGTTCTGAAGTCCCTTGTCCACACAGACTCAATGATGTGAAGTAGTTCTTTCTCTCAATAAAGAAGAAAAATTCATAGTGCAGATCAACTTGACAGGGACAACGGATTTATTTTACATAGAACACTCACAAGATTCATAATAAAACAAGCATATAACCACTGCAAGTGGATAACAAGGGGGTGCTGATTTCTGATATCTTCTAATTACTCTCCCAGGATGGTACAATGGGAAGCACTGGAGGTCCCGGACACCACAGCAGTACACAGGAAGTTGAAGAATCAGGATCAGTTCACCCACAGTCCAGGCAAAGGCTAGCACCACCTGCTTAACGCGTTTCGGACCCGTTTGGTCCTTCCTCAGAAGCATGGTGGTAGGTGGCACTGGCAAGTATATTTATACCCATAACATAATTACATAATTTGGCCCACATGCGGGCCTTCCTCCCGCCGAACACGCCGGTTTCCGCCGTGACCGGAAGTCACATGACCGGAACCGGAAGTCCGGTGCGTTCCAACGCCGCTTTTTCCGGAAGTCACGTGACCGGAACCGGAAGTCCGGTGCGTTCCAGCGCCGTTTTTCGGAAATTCTTCATGTGTTACATAGATTTAGTTGTGCAGGAAACGGAATCCACAAATATAGTTCCACTTTCAAGAATATTCATTGTGGAAATTATAAACTTTGTAGTCCAGCCACATTTAAGGGAGGCAAAGTCAAAAGATATCCAACATAAAATAAAGAAGAAATAAGAATTATATCTATACATAATTAAAATGTTCTCATATAAAAAAATGATTAATATTTATAAAAAATGTATAAAAAATTGAATTTATATATAAAACACAAAGGAGATAGAAGTAATCATCTAAATTTTTGGGATAATGGATGATATATAACAAGGGGAAGATAGCAGCATTCACCAGATTTTATGACAATAGAGGATAAATATCTAAAACAAATTCATGAAATAGGAGCATGATAATAAAGGGTCTACAGAAACCACTTTAACTCAAAGTCCCTATATGGTATGTATTACTTACAAATGGTTGGGACCGCCATGGGCACCAGATTCGCACCCAGCTATGCTAATCTCTTCATGGCATACTGGGAGGACTTAACAGTGTGGTGTGATGGACGGCTGGGTGCGGGTCTGGTGTCCTGGAGTCGATACATCGATGATATTTTATTTTTTTGGAAAGGCACAGAAGAAGATTTAAAGAAGTTCTGCCAAACTCTTAATACTAACAATTTTAACATTCTTATCACTTTTACTACTAATAAGAATGAATTGTCCTTTCTTGATTTATGTATTTATGTTAAAGATGGTGTATTACAAACCAAAACGCACAGAAAAAATACTGACTCTAACAGTTACATAGACAAGCAGAGTCTGCACCACCGGAACTGGCTGGATGGGATTCCCTACGGACAGTTCCTGCGTGTAAGACGCAACTGTACTGAGGATAAAATCTGTGAGGAACAAATGGAAGAAATGGGTGAACGCTTCCTGGAAAAGGGGTATGAAAGAGCCCAAATAGAAAAGGCAAAAGAAAAGGCATTAGTTATAGAAAGGCAAAGCCTCCTGGTTGAAAAAAGTAAAGATAAGAGTAATGACCAATTTAATTGGTCATTTATAAGTAAATTCAACTTTAATCATAAAGAAATTGAGGCTGTTTTTAAAAAGAATTGGAAAATTTTACAACAAGACCCCGTAATTGGTGCGAAATTACCTTCCAATCCTGTTTTTATATATAGACGTGCCCCATCTCTTAAAGATAAATTAGTTAAAAGTTCGATAGATGAAGGAAAAAGGACGAGCATCAGAACGATAGGATTTCATAGATGCGGTCTCTGCACGATGTGCAGAAACGTTAAAGGTCCTAGTAAATTGAAGGAGTTCTATGTGAAGGATAAGTCATACACTATTAAAGAATTTTTGACTTGCAATACTAAAAACGTTATCTATGGTCTTGAATGTAAATGTGGCCTTGTCTACGTAGGAAAGACCAGCAGAAATTTAAAAGTAAGGCTGGCAGAACATATTTATAATATTAAAAAGGGTTTAGACAGCCACAGTGTTTCTGCACATTTTAAAAAGGTCCACAACTCGAATCCAGCTGCCATGAAAGCCTTTTGGGGGATTCAAGGAATTACCCCTTCATGGAGAGATAAAGATGTAGAGATTAAACTTGCAAAGGCAGAAATGAGGTGGATCTATACATTGAAAACCTTGTCCCCGGGAGGGCTTAATGGGGACTTTGAGTTAAAGTGGTTTCTGTAGACCCTTTATTATCATGCTCCTATTTCATGAATTTGTTTTAGATATTTATCCTCTATTGTCATAAAATCTGGTGAATGCTGCTATCTTCCCCTTGTTATATATCATCCATTATCCCAAAAATTTAGATGATTACTTCTATCTCCTTTGTGTTTTATATATAAATTCAATTTTTTATACATTTTTTATAAATATTAATCATTTTTTTATATGAGAACATTTTAATTATGTATAGATATAATTCTTATTTCTTCTTTATTTTATGTTGGATATCTTTTGACTTTGCCTCCCTTAAATGTGGCTGGACTACAAAGTTTATAATTTCCACAATGAATATTCTTGAAAGTGGAACTATATTTGTGGATTCCGTTTCCTGCACAACTAAATCTATGTAACACATGAAGAATTTCCGAAAAACGGCGCTGGAACGCACCGGACTTCCGGTTCCGGTCACGTGACTTCCGGAAAAAGCGGCGTTGGAACGCACCGGACTTCCGGTTCCGGTCATGTGACTTCCGGTCACGGCGGAAACCGGCGTGTTCGGCGGGAGGAAGGCCCGCATGTGGGCCAAATTATGTAATTATGTTATGGGTATAAATATACTTGCCAGTGCCACCTACCACCATGCTTCTGAGGAAGGACCAAACGGGTCCGAAACGCGTTAAGCAGGTGGTGCTAGCCTTTGCCTGGACTGTGGGTGAACTGATCCTGATTCTTCAACTTCCTGTGTACTGCTGTGGTGTCCGGGACCTCCAGTGCTTCCCATTGTACCATCCTGGGAGGGTAATTAGAAGATATCAGAAATCAGCACCCCCTTGTTATCCACTTGCAGTGGTTATATGCTTGTTTTATTATGAATCTTGTGAGTGTTCTATGTAAAATAAATCCGTTGTCCCTGTCAAGTTGATCTGCACTATGAATTTTTCTTCTTTATTGAGAGAAAGAACTACTTCACATCATTGAGTCTGTGTGGACAAGGGACTTCAGAACACTGAATATATAGAATTGAGATTTCACTCCTGTCTTTCCATAAGGACTCTTATGTAAGGATTTGTATATGGTGTTTGCGCCTACTTTTAACATTCTTTTTATGCCATTGTCACTTTATGGAATTTTGTGTGAGAGTTCCTCTGGTTTTAAGTGGGCTGCATATGCACCTGAGGCAGCGCATTTGTACAATAATTTCTTTTTAAACTGTTTTCCTTTCACTCATTTGAACATTTGCTGCAGCCATGTTTACGTTTAGAGAAAACAGGAGAGAACTCCTGTCTAGCATTTTTGAAGATGAAAATGATAATAATATATGTGATGAAGATCTCACCACAGTTTTACATAAATTGGAAACAGCAGTGTTGAAGGAGAATCGCTTGTTTTGGGAGATCCTAACCCTAGAAAAATATCAAGCTGATAAAATAGTTCCTAAGGGATTAAAAATAAACAAGCCATCCTCCTTCAACAGTGATAATGAAAATTTTAAAGAGGAGTGGAATATGATTTTAGAACAATGTTCTTTTAGATTAATGGATTTAATTATCAAGGAACGACGTAGTACAGCTGAATTACTAAATAATGAAATTTCCAAAATGCAATTATTGGTAACTCCATGTAGAGAATTGGAGGATTTTAAAGAAGCAGAAATTGAAATTGTGAGGAAATTAAATAAAGAGACACGGGAATTGAGGGAGAAAAAAGTAAAGAAATTCCGTAGAGATAAGGAAAGTTATAGAACTAGTGAGGAAATAAGGACTGTACCTGAGGTTAAAATGAATGAACCCTCGGAAAAAAGGAAAACCCTTTATCCTCAGTGGAGAAAGGTGGAAAGGAAAGGGACTAATTTGAGAAAACCCTTTATTAAAGAAAATTGGAGATATAATAGAAGGGAGGAATGGAGACCCAATCGACAGTATGAAGACAGATGGGGTGAAAGAAATGAAAGAAAGAATAGGAACTACCCATTATGGGAGGATTTTCCCACTAATAGGAATAAATTCCAACCGCTAGAAAGGGATGAAGAAGTACATACTCCTTTTTTAGATTGGGGACCCAAGTCCGTAAGGAGGAGGTTTTAATAAGAAAGACTAAAAGGGGAAAGAGGGCAGGAGTTAAAAATAAAAAGAAAACTAAACCCATTGATAGCAGTCAGACTGATCAGAATAATGATCAGAAATTATCTACTATGAAAATATTCAATCTGAGTAAAAGGGAGCTTACTAAATATGAAGAAAATGTTTTAAAAAAGGGCTTAAAATATGCCCCTACAAGTAAAAGTGATCCTTTTGAATTTTATGTAGATTTGGAAAAGTTCACACGTAAATTAACGATTAAAAAATTCTTTTTAAATAAAGATGCTGATAAAGCTCTAGAAACTGTGAACGAGGGACCCTTAAATTCAGGTTTTAAACCTAAGTCTACTTTTTACCCTACCCATTCCAAAGGTAGCTTTATAGACTGCTTTGGTAAGATAGTAAATCAAGAGGTAGAGAATATTTTACAGAAAAAAACTAATAAAAAATGTAACCTTACCAGTAAAGAACGCCTTGCTTTGAAATCTTTAAAAGATGACAAAGAGTTAATAATCAAACCTGCTGACAAGGGTGGAGGGGTGGTCCTTATGGACAAAAGTGAATATATGGCAGAAATTGATAGACAGCTGTCTACAGGTAATACATATAAAAAGTTGAAAAGTGATCCAACTATGAGAATTAAAAATGATCTACTTAACCTGACTAAGGAGGCAGTTTTAAAAGGAGCTCTTAGTCAACCCGAATCAGACTTTGTCAATATTCCACACCCGTCAGTACCGACGATCTATGTTTTACCAAAAGTCCATAAGGACCCCCTCCACCCACCAGGCAGACCTATTGTGTCAGGCGTCAATAGTATTACATCTAATTTATCAGCGGTTATAGATGCTTACCTTCAGCCTCTAGTTAGAGAAACCAGAGCATTTCTTAAAGATACAGGAGACGTTTTACGCACATTAGGAAATTGTGAGTGGCAGGAAGATTTTATAATGGTAAGTGGAGATGTTTCCACTCTTTATACCATCATTGATATGGACCTGGGAATCAGAGCTGTGTCCTATTTCCACGATAGGTCAAAACTATCACCTATTATTAGAAATTTTATATTGGAAAGTATCCAGTTTATTTTAACTAATAATTATTTTTACTATAATGGCATGTATTACTTACAAATGGTTGGGACCGCCATGGGCACCAGATTCGCACCCAGCTATGCTAATCTCTTCATGGCATACTGGGAGGACTTAACAGTGTGGTGTGATGGACGGCTGGGTGCGGGTCTGGTGTCCTGGAGTCGATACATCGATGATATTTTATTTTTTTGGAAAGGCACAGAAGAAGATTTAAAGAAGTTCTGCCAAACTCTTAATACTAACAATTTTAACATTCTTATCACTTTTACTACTAGTAAGAATGAATTGTCCTTTCTTGATTTATGTATTTATGTTAAAGATGGTGTATTACAAACCAAAACGCACAGAAAAAATACTGACTCTAACAGTTACATAGACAAGCAGAGTCTGCACCACCGGAACTGGCTGGATGGGATTCCCTACGGACAGTTCCTGCGTGTAAGACGCAACTGTACTGAGGATAAAATCTGTGAGGAACAAATGGAAGAAATGGGTGAACGCTTCCTGGAAAAGGGGTATGAAAGAGCCCAAATAGAAAAGGCAAAAGAAAAGGCATTAGTTATAGAAAGGCAAAGCCTCCTGGTTGAAAAAAGTAAAGATAAGAGTAATGACCAATTTAATTGGTCATTTATAAGTAAATTCAACTCTAATCATAAAGAAATTGAGGCTGTTTTTAAAAAGAATTGGAAAATTTTACAACAAGACCCCGTAATTGGTGCGAAATTACCTTCCAATCCTGTTTTTATATATAGACGTGCCCCATCTCTTAAAGATAAATTAGTTAAAAGTTCGATAGATGAAGGAAAAAGGACGAGCATCAGAACGATAGGATTTCATAGATGCGGTCTCTGCACGATGTGCAGAAACGTTAAAGGTCCTAGTAAATTGAAGGAGTTCTATGTGAAGGATAAGTCATACACTATTAAAGAATTTTTGACTTGCAATACTAAAAACGTTATCTATGGTCTTGAATGTAAATGTGGCCTTGTCTACGTAGGAAAGACCAGCAGAAATTTAAAAGTAAGGCTGGCAGAACATATTTATAATATTAAAAAGGGTTTAGACAGCCACAGTGTTTCTGCACATTTTAAAAAGGTCCACAACTCGAATCCAGCTGCCATGAAAGCCTTTTGGGGGATTCAAGGAATTACCCCTTCATGGAGAGATAAAGATGTAGAGATTAAACTTGCAAAGGCAGAAATGAGGTGGATCTATACATTGAAAACATTGTCCCCGGGAGGGCTTAACGGGGACTTTGAGTTAAAGTGGTTTCTGTAGACCCTTTATTATCATGCTCCTATTTCATGAATTTGTTTTAGATATTTATCCTCTATTGTCATAAAATCTGGTGAATGCTGCTATCTTCCCCTTGTTATATATCATCCATTATCCCAAAAATTTAGATGATTACTTCTATCTCCTTTGTGTTTTATATATAAATTCAATTTTTTATACATTTTTTATAAATATTAATCATTTTTTTATATGAGAACATTTTAATTATGTATAGATATAATTCTTATTTCTTCTTTATTTTATGTTGGATATCTTTTGACTTTGCCTCCCTTAAATGTGGCTGGACTACAAAGTTTATAATTTCCACAATGAATATTCTTGAAAGTGGAACTATATTTGTGGATTCCGTTTCCTGCACAACTAAATCTATGTAACACATGAAGAATTTCCGAAAAACGGCGCTGGAACGCACCGGACTTCCGGTTCCGGTCACGGGACTTCCGGAAAAAGCGGCGCTGGAACGCACCGGACTTCCGGTTCCGGTCATGTGACTTCCGGTCACGGCGGAAACCGGCGTGTTCGGCGGGAGGAAGGCCCGCATGTGGGCCAATTTATGTAATTATGTTATGGGTATAAATATACTTGCCAGTGCCACCTACCACCATGCTTCTGAGGAAGGACCAAACGGGTCCGAAACGCGTTAAGCAGGTGGTGCTAGCCTTTGCCTGGACTGTGGGTGAACTGATCCTGATTCTTCAACTTCCTGTGTACTGCTGTGGTGTCCGGGACCTCCAGTGCTTCCCATTGTACCATCCTGGGAGAGTAATTAGAAGATATCAGAAATCAGCACCCCCTTGTTATCCACTTGCAGTGGTTATATGCTTGTTTTATTATGAATCTTGTGAGTGTTCTATGTAAAATAAATCCGTTGTCCCTGTCAAGTTGATCTGCACTATGAATTTTTCTTCTTTATTGAGAGAAAGAACTACTTCACATCATTGAGTCTGTGTGGACAAGGGACTTCAGAACACTGAATATATAGAATTGAGATTTCACTCCTGTCTTTCCATAAGGACTCTTATGTAAGGATTTGTATATGGTGTTTGCGCCTACTTTTAACATTCTTTTTATGCCATTGTCACTTTATGGAATTTTGTGTGAGAGTTCCTCTGGCTTTAAGTGGGCTGCATATGCACCTGAGGCAGCGCATTTGTACAATAATTTCTTTTTAGAGAGAAGAACATAGCTAGGAACAGAAAAAGCACAAACAAAACTCTAAAAGCTATGTGTGCAAATGCTAGGCGCTTAGGTAATAAAATCCCAGAACTAACTGCAATAATGACAAGGGATGATCTAGACATTGTGGCAATTACAGAGTCATGGTACAATGAAAATCATGACTAGGACATAGCTATACTGGGATATACTTTATTTAGGAAGGACAGAATTGGAAAAATCGGAGGAGGGGTAGCAATGTATGTAAAAAATACCATAAATACTACATTAATACAAAGTATTGAAGAAAAAACTGAGGCCCTTTGGGTGACCATAGAAACAGGGGAAAAGTTGATTATTCGTATTGGCGTGATATACAGGCCACCAGGTCAGGAAGAGGAACTCGACAAGAACCTATTGCAGGACATAACTAAAATGGCATTAAAAGGAGAGGTAATAATCATGGGAGACTTTAATCTTCCTGATGTAAACTGGGAGGTGTCTGTTGCTAGTTCCACTAGAAGTAGGAACATTTAAATTCCCTTCAGGGAGCATCCCTCCACCAATTGGTGAGGGAGCCCACTCGGAAAGACGCAATATTAGACTTAATACTTACAAATGGAGACAGATTATTGGACGTAAAAGTGGGTGAAAACCTGGGATCCAGTGATCATCAAGCAGTATGGTTCAGCATTAAGACAGAGACTGACTCGTCCCATACAAAAACAAAGGTGTTGGATTTTAGGAAGGCTGATTTTGTAGGAATGGGAAAATGTGTAAGCGATTCTTTGGCAGAGTGGAGGAACTTGGAAACAATGCAGGAGAGGTGGGAAACATTAAAATGTGCAATATTGAAGGCAACAGACCTTTGTATCAAAACTGTTAGGAAAATCACAAGGAAAAGGAAGCCAGTGTGGTTTGCAAAAGAAGTAGCAAATATTGTGAGAGCAAAAAAGATGGCTTTTAGGAAATATAAGCAGACACAAAATAATGAAGACAAAGATATATCTTGTTAGACAGAAGGAGACCAAGAAGGTTATCAGATGTGCAAAGGCACAAGCTGAGGAGAAAATGGCCCAGTCAGTGGGTAAAGGAGGCAAAACTTTTTTTAGGTATATAAGCGAAAGGAGAAAAACAAAAGGCGGAATTATAAAACTAAAGACGGACACTGAGAGTTTTGTTGAAGGAGACAATTTAATAGCAGATCATCTTAATGATTATTTTTGCTCAGTATTTACTACTGAAAGAGAGGGGAAGGGGCCACAGTTAAGTTGCAGGGATATTCAGGAAAATGAAACAAGTACATTTACAGAGGAGAAGGTCCTAACAGAACTCTCAAAGCTGAAAGTGGACAAATCTATGGGGCCAGATGGGATACATCCAAGGATACTAAAAGAACTTAAAGAGGTGCTGGTAGCACCATTGACAGAATTATTCAACCAGTCATTAGCTACAGGAGTAATTCCAGAGGACTGGACAAGAGCAAACGTAGTCCCACTGCACAAAAGTGGAAGCAAGGAAGAGGCAAACAACTACAGACCAGTAAGTCTTACATCAGTAGTAGGGAAATTGATGGAAACACTCTTAAAAGAAAGAGTTGTAGATTATCTCAAATCCGGCAATTTACAGGATCCCAAACAGCATGGATTCACTGGGGGGAGATCATGTCAAACAAATCTTATTGACTTTTTTGATTGTGTGACTAAAGTGATGGATAAAGGTGGAGCCATGGATATAGCTTATCTAGACTTTAGTAAGGCTTTTGACACTGTTCCACATCGCAGACTGCTAAATAAACTTGAAAGTTTGGGATTGGATATTAGGATTATTGAATGGATAAGATCTTGGTTGAAGGATAGAAAACAGAGAGTTGTGGTAAATGGAGTGCATTCACAGGAGGGAAATGTTACCAGTGGAGTACCCCAGGGATCTGTACTTGGACCAGTGATTTTTAATATCTTTATTGGTGACATTGCAAATGGCATTAAAGGGAAAGCATGCCTTTTTGCAGATGACACAAAGGTATGCAACAGGGTAGACACACCAGGTGGGGTAAAACAAATGATTGAGGATCTAGGTAGACTAGAGGAATGGTCAAGAGTCTGGCAATTACAGTTTAATGCCAAAAAATGAAAAATCATGCACTTGGGTATGAAAAATCCTAAAGCTAAATATAGTATTAATGGCACTATACTGGAAACTACTGAGGAGGAAAGGGATCTAGCAGTCACTATTTCAGGTGACATAAAGGCAGGTAAGCAATGTAACAAGGCAATGAGGAAGGCTAGTCAGATGCTTGGCTGCATTGGGAGAGGAATCAGCAGCAGAAAGAAAGAAGTAATAATGCCACTGTATAGGTCATTGGTACGGCCTCATCTAGAATACTGTATTCAGTTCTGGAGGCCATATCTTCAAAAGGCTATAAATACATTAGAGACCGTACAAAGAAGGGCAACTAAAATGGTGCATGGCCTACATCACAAAACATACCCAGAAAGACTAAGAAATCTCAATATGTATAGTTTGGAGCAGAGAAGGGAAAGGGGGGACATGATAGAAACTTTCAAATATATCAAGGGTTTTAACAAAGTCCAGGAGGGAAACATTCTCCAAATGAAGAGAAGCAATAGGACACGAGGACATGCACTGAGGCTGGAGGGGGGGAGGTTCAGGGGAAATTTGCGGAAAAATTATTTCACAGAAAGGGTAGTGGACAAGTGGAATAGCCTCCCATCAGAGGTGGTAGAGGCTAAGACAGTAGAGCAATTTAAACATGCATGGGATAGACATTAAGGATATCTAATACCCTGAAGTGTTTTTTTTTTTTTTAAATGGGGACCCCTTGTTTTTTTTTTAAATATTGAAAGTCTCATACTGTCCCTATGCAGCCCTATAGTATGACAGGGCTGAACTTTATGTGACCCTGTCAGCCTTTCTGACAGGGATCTTGCCGCCAATTCTCTGGTCCTGTCACCTCTTACCCAGCAACATAAAAAGTCCGGGAAACATGTCCCCAGCTGATTGGGTCCCCTGGGTTGTAGGGCAGAGTGACCAGGGGGTGGTCTGTTGCTGGGGCCCCGGGAGCCAGTCATCATAGAGGAGAGGGGAGGTGGAGGAGCACCAGGACCCTTAAAAGAAGCCTCACAGCACAGGAGAAGAGAGCCCTGGAATTGGAAGATTACCTGGAGGAGTTGTCAGCATGTAACTGCCGGGAGCCTGAAGTGCGGAGTCCCCCGCTGAAGCCTGACTGCTGCCCAGCCGAGCCGCCGCCAGGACCAGGAGCAGCCTGGAGAGTGGAGCCGCCTGTCGGGTCGTGTGTCCGTCTGCGCTGTGAGAAGCGAAGGGGAAGATCCGGTGACCGCAGTGAACCGAGGAGCAGAGCTGGAGACCTGGTCGGAAGTGAGGACCCCTGGTGAGGATAAGCCGTCCACGCCGCTGCCTGCCGGTGAAGAGGATCGCGGGGACGACTGGAGATGCCCGGCGCGGATCGCTACCGAAGAGGAGCGGGTGGAGGAAGATCCCCAGGAGGAATTCCCAGGCTGCTGCAGAGAAGATGCGGGACCCGGCGGTGAAGGGCGCGCAGGCACCGCGAAGGACGACCCCGGGAAGAAGACCCCAGCGAGGACCCCTGGCGGCTGGAGTACGGCGAGGACCCGAGAAGACCCCAGCGTAGAGATGATGGCGCGGACCGGAGTCTGCTGCACAAGAGGAGTGAAGACCCGGAGACGGCGCGGCGGCAGCTGAAGAGGAGAAGACCGGACCGGAGCCTGAGGAGGGAGACTCCAGACAGCCGCGCTGAAGATGCGGAGGATCGGAGGTGGCAGAAGCGCCGCAGCGATGGGTGAGAACTTGCAAACAACCCTTCCGCTGCCAGAAACTCTGCCCCTGTTGAGCCCTTCCGCTGCTTGAACTCTGCAAAGAGGGGACATAGTATTTGTAAAGGGGGGTAGACAGACACCCCTAAGATCCCCTGGGTCCTGTTATTTATCCCCTTCCGCTGCATGAACTCTGCATTGGGGAACATATTGTCTAATGGGGGGTAGGACCTCCTTCATAGTGCCTGCAGGTGTAGTATAGTGTAGGGGGTGAGCGTCCCTCATGACTTCCGTGCCACACAAACTAAGTTAAGTATGGGGAAGGGCACCCCACAGTAGCTGTGCCCCTGCTTAGGTGCAAACAGAGGGTAGGCACCCCCTGTTTTAGTGAGAGGGGCAGATCTATAGTTCTTTCATGCAAGCTCCGCCCAGCAGTTTAATAGCCAATGTGAATGTGCTTATCTGCAATTGAGTTATGCTGGTATCTATAGTTCTTTCATGCAAGCTCCGCCCAGCAGTTTTATAGTTAATGTGAATGTGCTTATCTGCAATTGAGAGATGCTGGTAACTGTTATTTAGAAGCCATAACCAGCCTGCTTCAATTGTGCACAGGTCCTCTGCTTTCTGCCACCTGTATTACTAACGCTGGTTACCTGAGACTGTTATTTAGAAGCCATAACCAGCCTGTTTCAATTGTGCGCCAGTTACCTGTTTACCTGCCACCGGTATCGCTAACGCTGGTTACCTGAGACTGTTGTTTAGAGGCCCGAACCAGCCTGCTTCAATTGTGCACCTGTTTCCTGCTTACCTGCCACTTGGATTGCTGACGCAGGTTACCTGAGACTTTAGTTTAGAAGCCATAACCAGCCTGCTCCAACTGTGCACCTGTTTCCTGCTTACCTGCCACCTGGATTGCTGACGCAGGTTACCTGAGACTTTGGTTTAGAAGCCATAACCAGCCTGCTCCAACTGTGCACCTGTTTCCTACTTATCTGCCGCTCTGATCACCCGAACCTGATTCACAGCACCCCACAATTTAGTTTAAGTTTTCGGCACCGTAAATGTTATATGTTATGTGTTGTTGGGTGTATTACATATCCTTACAAAGAAATAAGGATCAAATAAGGTTAGAGATAAAAATAATGTAAAAAAGAAAAGAAAAAAGGGGCAGACTAGATGGGCCAAGTGGTTCTTATCTGCCGACAAATTCTATGTTTCTATGTTTCTATGCTGTCTCCTCTCCCTCCTTCCCTCCGCTGCTGTGATGGAGGGACACGGAGGGTACAGCGCGCGCCTCTCCTGTGTCCCTCCTGGGTCTCCGGCGGGTCTAATAAATGAAGTGCCGTTCGTGAGCTCTGATTGGCTCACGAATCGGGACTTCCTTTAACAGACCCGCCAGAGACCCAGGAGGGACACAGGAGAGGCGTGCGCTGTACCCTCCGTGTCCCTCCATCACAAAACAGCGAGGGAGCGCGGGGGGGATTTAACTGGCACTGGGGGAGCATATTCGGCACAGGGGGAGGGGGAGCACTTCGGGGGGTATATGTGGCACTGAGGGGGATATATGTGTACCTGGCACATGGGGGGGGGCTATATTTGGCACTGGGGGCATGTGAGTACCTGGCACTGTGGGGGAATATCTGGCACTGGGGGCATATGTGGCACTGGGAGCACAGCCCTAGCAACAAGCACTACCCCCTAGCAACGAGCATGACACCCAGTGCATGAAAACCCTGGCAACGAGCATGACACCCAGTGCATGAAACCCCTGGCAACGAGCATGACACCCTGAGCATGAAAACCCCTGGCACCGTGCATGGAACCAAGAGCATGAAACCCCTGGCAACGAGCAGGTAATTTAAAAGTAATTAGAAGCCTTACTGTAGGACTTAATGTGTAATGGGCATTACGGTGTGTGGCATAATATATCACCGGCATTGTGGTATGTGGTATAATGTCTCAGAGGGCATTGCAGTGTGGCATAATGTATAACGGGTATTGCGGTGTGTGGCATAGGTTATAACGGGCATTGCGGTATGTGTCACAGGCATTATGGTGTGTGGTATATTATATCACGGGCATTGTGATATGTGGTATAATGTCTCAAGGTCATTGCAGTGTGTGGCATAATGTATCACGGACATTGCGGTGTGTGTCATAATGTGTCAGGCATTACGGTGTGTGGTATACTATATCACGGGCATTGTGGTATGTGCTATAATGTATCAGGGGCATTGCAGTGTGTGGCATAATGTATAACGGGCATTGCGATTCCTGTCATAATGTGTCACAGGCATTACGGTGTGTGGCATAATGTGTCGGGGGCATTACGGTGTGTGGCATATTGTGTCATGTGCATTATTGTGTGTGGCATAATGTCTAAGGGCCATTGCAGTATGTGGCATAATGTATAGTGGGCATTACTATAAGGAGGAAAAATCACAAATAAATAATGTAAGGGGCATTAATCAGGATTATTTTTCTTTCCTGTGGTGGCTAACGTCTGGGCGTGCAGGTTGCAAAACTGGGGTATAAGGTAGTCTTTTCCTGCAATGCCACGCCCCTTTATGCGAAGCCACACCCATTTCAACGAAGCCACGCCACCTTTTTTGCGGCGTGCGCATGTTTATTCCTTTACTAGTGCCAATTATGGGGGATGAGGGAAGGGGAGGGGGGAGGGGGCGCTGAAGAATTTTTTGGCTTGGGGGAGAAAAATTTCTAGTTACGCCACTGGCTACACCCCTGTATATAACACATGTAACTGTGACAGGGAAGGTGGCCCTTCACAGGTCTGGGCATACTTACCTACTTTCTGGCAGCCCTCTCCGGGAGAGAGCTGCCAGGTCGGCTCAGTGGAGGGGCTGTCCGGGACAATGACGAGAGGAGGGGGCGGGAGGAGGCGGAATGGGGCATGGTGGAGGCGAGTTGGAGGCGGTATGAGGGCGGGGTTACATTGACACCGCGTTTAAGCCATGCCCCCGCACTGTAATGCCGCTATAACCGGCGTTTTCCAGCAGGGGGGGCGTGACTACGATGACACGATTCTTGTTGAATCGCGTCATCGAGTGTCCGGACCGCCCACTTTACTCTCAAAGTGGGCTGCCGGGCAGCTGGGAAGTGAAAAGTCAGGAGACTTGTCTGCTCTTCCGGGGGGCCGGGAGGGTCACCCGATGTTCGGGAGCCTCCCGGCCATTCCGGGAGAGTAGGCAAGTATGGCTCTGGGCCCCATAGCAGCTGCACTCCCTGCACCTATGGTAGCTACACCCTGTATATAACACATATAACTGTGACAGGGAAGGTGGCCCTTCTCAGCTCTGGTCCCATAGCAGCTGCTCTCCCTGCACCTATGGTAGCTACACCCTGTATATAACACATGTAACTGTGACAGGAAAGGTGGCCCCTCTCAGCTCTGGGCCCCATAGCAGCCATACTGCGATCTGCCGCGGTAGCTAGCCTTTTGCAGGAGATTTCTGGGCAATCTGCTGCATTACTGTATATTGTAACATGGCGCCCATATAGAAAATTATGCAGAAACTGTAGTTTCTACATAATTTAATAAAAGTCCAGTTTGATAAATATGCCCCCTAATCATTGAAATTTGTTTTTTTTTTTCAGAAAGATTTCCACTTTTATGGAAGCTGAAAGTTAAAATCTCCTGTTGTTTTCTGTCATCTGTAGCCCAGGCCGTGAGTGTAAGAGTTATATTGCAGTTCAGAGAGCCACAGCTGGGAGTTCTGGTAGATCAATGCCTGGCGTGATTGCGAGATGAACGGCGATTTCTGCTCCGTTTACAGCCCCCTGATCTCAGACACGAACAAAACAAAAGCAAACAGAGAAATTCTAACATTCTTTTTATTGTAATACTGTAGCAAAAAAAGTTCAATAAATGTCAAGTCAAAACATCGGATTGTTCCTTTGACTTCGGCAGAAGAACCACTAATCGTCCTTTTTCCTTTCCCTCCAGAAGCGACTTGAACGCTCTAAGTTGAGCCACATAATTGTATTGTACATCATCCAGGAACACTCGAGTCTTCACAGAAGGCATCTTCACATGACGTGGACCCTGTTAACCCTCGGCCGCGTTTTCAGCGGCGAGAAAGTTTTGGTCCTCTGGGTTCAGCTGAAGTGGAGAGAACCAGAAGGCCGTGATGAACACGTTGACAGCTGTGATAACAAGGATTAGGCCGGTCACAATGTTGTTTAGTAGGTGGACTCTGCGAGACAAAATGAAGGCAGATCAATGGTCACAGACAGCGCACAGACATAGGTTATAATAACATAGGGCTGGGTCTACTTATCGCTTGTGGCATCTAGCACGGAGGAGGCAGATTTGAGGTCTGCAAAGTGATATAATAAGGCACCAAGAACGAACGTCAAAACACAAGCGGCAGCGCCTATTGCCGGTCACCCGCCTACGAGTTTATTCAAATTACGCTATACACTACTAACTTTGTCTACATCCATGTGGCTGAATGTGCAAGGTCTGAGACGCCCACTTTTACCACCCATGCACGCTGCAACAGCACTTTTCCTAATACATGGTCTGGCCCATAGCTGCCACCTATCCCCTCAGGCAGGGCCAGATAACGGCTGGTTGGGGCCCATGGCAACGGAGGTTGCAAAGCCTCGCTCCCTGCAACAAACAAACACACGCACTTGCCTGGCACTGGAGACAGGTACAGCATCTGGTGTCCGGTGGCACCGCACTACAGCGGAGGAGCTCTAAATAAAACAACAGCTCCCAGGAGCATTTGCTTCCGGAAGGAGACTCCCCCGAAGCAGTGTGGGGCCACTGATGTGTGGGGGCCCAGTGACGGCCGCCCCTGTTCCCCCTCCCTTTATCTGGCTCTGCCCCCATTCATCGAAGCAATTATTACTAGAGAACACCAGGAGTCTAGTACTGGACAGCACAAGGGTGGAACCAGGCAAACACAGACACCATGGAACAGGACATGAAACACACATGTCCGACTATATACAGGACAAGCCAGGACAGGGGGCACACTGCCACCAATCCTAGGTCACCATGGGACAGGCAGGGGCACAGCTCACAGTGGAAGGAACAGGCTGGGGCAGTGACAGTACCTCGGTATGCACCAGCAGCTTTCAGCAAACCTTACATAGGCCTGAGGCTGCTGGTAACTACCTGCACCAGACTTGTTACCACAGGCGGAATTCCCAATACAGAGCATGATTGTACACAGTGCCGTATCTTGCGGTGGGTGAGCACCTGCTGGCTAGCTGGTGTCCTGCTCCCTCTCCTCCCTCAAATAGTTCTCTGCACAGGGGGCGGAGTTTCACAAAATGACACGGTTGTGGCGTGACATCATGACGCAAAAGCGTCTTTTATAGAAACTCCACCCCCCCAAGCGGAGTACTATGGGCGGGAGAAGGGTGAGCAGTATATCAGCACTGGCGACCTGGTAGGCACCAAGAGTATACACCCCTGGCAATGAGCATTATACACCAGTGGCAACAAGCATTATATACCCCTGGCAACAAGCATTATACACCCCTGCCAATGAGCATTATACACCCCTGGCAACAAGTATTATACACCTCTGGCAACAAGCATTATACACCCCTGCCAACGAGCATTATACACCCCTGGCAACAAGCATTATACACCCCTGCCAACGAGCATTATACACCTCTGGCAACAAGCATGACTCCCATACCATGAAACCCCTGGCAATGAGCATTACACACCCACAGCATAAAAACCCTGGCAACGAGCATGTCACCAAGAGCCAGAGTATGAAACCCCTGGCAACGAGCATGGAAACCAGAGCATGAAACACCTGGCAATGAGCATGACACCAGGAGCATGAACCCCCTGGCAATGAGCATGACACTCAGAGCATGAAACCCCTGGCAATGAGCATGACATCCAGAGCAGGAAACCCCTGGCAATGAGCATGGGACACAGAGCATGTAACCCCTGGCAATGAGCATGGAACCCAGAGCATGAAACCCCTGGCAATGAGCATGACACCCAGAGCATGAAACCCCTGGCAATGAGCATGACACCCAGAGCATGAAACCACTGGCAATGAGCATGACACCCAGAGCATGAAACCCCTGCAATGAGCATGACACCCAGAGCATAAAACCCCCAGCAATGAGTATGACACCCAGCACATGAAACCCCTGGCAATGAGCATGGAACCCAGAGCATGAAACCCCTGGCAACGAGCATGACACCCAGAGCATGTAACCCTTGTCAATGAGCATGGAACCCAGAGCATGAAACCCCTGGCAACGAGCATGACACCCAGAGCATGAAACCCATGGCAATGAGCATGGGACCCAGAGCATGAAACCCCTGGCAACATGGGACCCAGAGCATGAAACCCCTGGCAATGATCATGGGACCCAGAGCATGTAACCCTTGGCAATGAGCATGACACCCAGCGCATGAAACCCCTGGCAATGAGCATGACACCCAGAGCATGAAACCCCTGTGAATGAGCATGGAACCCAGAGCATGAAACCCCTGGCAATGAACATGATACCCAGAGCATGTAACCCCTGGCAACGAGCATGGAACCAAGAGCATGAAACCCCTTGCAATGAGCATGGAACCAAGAGCATGAAACCCCCCCGGCAACGAGCATGGAGCCCAGAGCATGAAAACCCTGGCAATGAGCATGGAATCAAGAGCATGAAACTCTAGCAATGAGCATGGAACCCAGAGCATGAAACCCCTGGCAATGAGCATGACACCCAGAGCATGTAACCCTTGGCAATGAGCATGGAACCCAGAGCATGAAACCCCTGGCAACGAGCATGACACCGAGAGCATGAAACCCCTGGCAATGAGCATGGGACCCAGAGCATGAAACCCCTGGCAATGAGCATGGAACCCAGCGCATGAAACCCCTTGCAATGAGCATGACACCTATAGCATGAAACCCCCAGCAATGACCATGGAACCCAGAGCATGAAACCCCCGGCAATGCGCATGGAACCCAGAGCATGAAACCCTGGCAACGAGCATGGAACCCAGAGCATGAAACCCCTGGCAATAAGTATGACACCCAGAGCATGAAACCGCTGGCAATGAGCATGGAACCCAGAGCATGAAACCCCTTGCAATGAGCATGGAACCCAGAGCATGAAACCCCTGGCAACGAGCATGACACCCAGAGCATGAAACCCCTGGCAATGAGCATGGGACCCAGAGCATGAAACCCCTGGCAACATGGGACCCAGAGCATGAAACCCCTGGCAATGAGCATGGAACCCAGAGCATGTAACCCTTGGCAATGAGCATGACACCCAGCGCATGAAACCCCTGGCAATGAGCATGACACCCAGAGCATGAAATCCCTAGCAATGAGCATGGAACCCAGAGCATGAAACACCTGGCAATGAGCATGGAACCCAGAGCATGAAACCCCTGGCAATGAGCATGGAGCCCAGAGCATGAAACCCCTGGCAACGAGCATGATACCCAGAGCATGTAACCCCTGGCAACGAGCATGGAACCCAGAGCATGAAACCCCTGGTAATGAGCATGGAACCCAGAGCATGAAACCCCTGGCAACGAGCATGATACCCAGAGCATGTAACCCCTGGCAACGAGCATGGAACCCAGAGCATGAAACCCCTGGTAATGAGCATGGAACCCAGAGCATGAAACCCCCGGCAATGAGCATGGAACCCAGAGCATGAAACCCCCGGCAATGAGCATGGAACCCAGAGCATGAAACCCCTGGCAACGAGCATGGAACCCAGAGCATTTTTCTACTGCCAAACTGTCTAGAAGCAACCCTGATTGTGCATAGAGATCTGTGATATGGAATCCCCATCACCTGCCCCAATACCTCTGCCAAAGTCCTGGATTCAGTCCCAGGACAACGTTATGGTAGTAATACACAACGTTATAATGAGCTGCAGGGTTATTTCTCAGCTAACAATTAACCTACCAATTCTTGTGTGACCCATAGGAGGAAAGGTCCAAACCATCAGGAGGAGGGCAGAGTCAATGCTCAAAATCCATATATTTAAATCATGTCAGGTGAATGGGTTCTCTTACCACGGATATGTTTTACTCTTGTAGCATTGCGGGTAATTCAGATCTGATCACTGGGCAGCGATTTTTGCACTGCTGCGATCAGATAGTCGCCGACACAGGGGAGTGTATTCTAGCTGTGCAAGTGTGCGAACGCCTGTGTAGTAAAGCTGTACAAACTGATCTTGTGCAGTCTCTGCGCAGCCCAGGACTTACTCAGCCGCTACAATCACTTCAGCCTGTCTGGGACCGGAATTGACGTCAGACACCCGCCCTGCAAACGTATGGACACACCTGTGTTTTTCCAACCACTCCCTGAAAACGGTCAGTTGACACCCACAAACGCCCTCTTCCTGTCAATCTCCTTGCGATCGTCCGTCCGAACGGATCAGTCGCACAAACCTATCGCTGAGCGGCGATCCGCTTTGTACCCATGTGACGCGCCTGCGCATTGCGGTGCATACGCATGTGCAGTCTTTGCATGCAGCGATCAGGTCTGAATTACCCCCATTATACAGTATTGTACATACATTAAGGGGGTCATTCAGACCCCGCCCGCAGTTCAGTTTGCCAATGGCGCCAAATTGCATATGCGCAGCGGCCGCACACATTGCGGCCGCATCCCCCGATGGATGGAACCGCATTGTGATTGACACCGGGGGCGTCTGTGCGGCGGCATCACAGAGTTTGGGGGGGGGGGTAAACGGGGGCAGGCCAGGACCGTTCTCGGGTCGGCTGTGTGGCACGCAGCCGTTACAAACAAAAATGTCTACCGGCCAAATTTTCTTTATAAAAATATAACATCTAACTTTTTCTTTACACGAGTTTTATACTTGGGTTAAAATTAGTACTAACCTTTTACAGTATATTGTATTGACTTATGAGCGTCTATGATTTAGGCACCAAAGCACACGGAAAGGTTACTTATAGGGAACCTCTACACCACAGTGTGTGTTCCCCCGGACAAGTTGTTCCAAAGGCAGCCTTAGCTATGTTAGAAATATGCAACTTTTAAGTATCAGAAACATACTGTATATTAATGTGGAGTCTGGGCGCATTCACTATAACCCACATTTGTGCTTTCTAACTATAACCTCGGGCACATTTGTGATCACACAAACCCTGGAGACCAGCAGAAGATAAAATATTAAAGACGTCTGGTTCCTCCACCAGATATATAACATTAGGTTTATCCTTTCTAATCTCGCTCTGCTTTCCTGACCCTCCTTGCTTACTAAGACTCAGATCCCAGCTGTTTCCATACACCTTACAAGCCACGTGAAGCCAGGATGGGTCAATGAATAAGAGAATTACACTGATATACTGGGAACGGAGCCGTGAAATATCCCACCGGGAAAAAAAATTATTCTCTTCTGCAAAACGATGCGGTGGGAATTTCTAATTACTTTCCTACGTTATTGGGTATAATATACTATATTAATTGGCGACTATTACTCTTCCGGTGATATTTTATTTAAGATATAATTGTCCATTGCATTGTGATAAGAACTTTATACACAAATATTTTATACATTTCGCATTATACCTCTCTCCAGTTGGACCGCAAATAATAATGAGAAAGTCCCGTTCTCATGTAACAAATCTTCTGACAGTCTAATCTTTTCTTTGGCAAGCTCTGCGTTCACTGCTAGAGAGGAATGTACTAAATATTTCTAAGTATCTCTAAATCTGGTGGCTCTTAATGTCTGGCAGCCTCAGCGCCCTGCTGGGAACGGATGGAAGCTGATTTGCTTTGAGATTCTGGCTTAATTCTTTTGTTAACAAAATGACCATATCCACTTGTTGAATTGAAATCCCTTTAAATAATGATTAATGGAAGCTTTAACAAGTTAGTTTCTTGTAGTTTGGATTATTACAGAAATAGGAACCCACCAAGTGCTCCTCATTATTAATCATTATGGAGATCCCTGCTTGTGCACAAATAAGTCTGCTGGAGGTCACTGGCCGGCTTATGTTTGTCGTTACAGCGAGGCACTTAAAAGAGATGTGGTCAACGTACCGTAACACGGGTGTGGTATAAAAGGTCTACCGTTATGAGATATTCAGTCAATAGGTCAACAGGGTCAAAAGGTCAACAGGTTAAAGGTAGACCATATAAAAGGTCAACAGGTATAATGAGTTGACAAGGTCAAAAGGTCTTCATGGAAATGGTTGACACAAAAAGGTTGACGCATGTTTTTTTATGTCATTTTGTATGTTTTATCACATGTGACCCCAATTAGTGGTAACGTAGACCCTCGCACGATCGCTTCGCCAGCCACGCTTCGGGCAAGGTTAATATTTCCAGTCATAGTCCACGTGGATGGTAAAATTTGAAGTGACAAACTTAAAAAAAAAAAACCTGAGTCGGCCATATGCGTGTCAACCATTTCCATGTTGACCCTTTGCGCCTGTTGACCTTTTGTACCTGCCAACATTTAGACCTTTCTACCTTTGCCTATTAACCTTTTGACACTGTCAACATTTTGACCCTGTTGACCTAATGCCTGTCGACTATATGGTGTCGACCAATTGACTGTCTACCTAGACACTGTCTATCCATAGTCCGGAACCTCTATAACACAACTTTTTTTTAAATTATAAGATTGTTCTTTAAATATTGCTGAAAACATGTTTTTATTCTTTACACAGCCCACAAGCAGACTATAGTCTACACATAGGCGTTTCTATAATGAGTGCAGTGTGTGCAGTGCACACGGGCCCTACGTCCGGGGGAGCCCACACCGCACCCATAGAGTATACTTACCCCTCCGGAGTCCCGCGGTGGCACTGCAGTGCAGCCACAAATCACTTGGAAAATGGTAGCCGCAGCCATTTCCGAGTGATTTGCGCATGCGCCCTGTAGCTGTCCCCGGGAACAAGGTGCGGGCGCCATGTTCCCGGAGACCTGTGCATGCGCAGTAGGCTCTGGCTTTAAGCCAAAGGGGTATATTCAATAACTGTCGGAAGCTGCCGTCTTTTCGGAAAGATGGCAGTTTCCGACAGAAATAGGTCGGAAGGGGTTCCGACCTATTCAATATGGGCTGATTTTCCCCGACAAAGTCGGGAATACCCGACTTGTCGGAAAACACGTGGATCGGCGGAATAGCCGCCGATCCATGTGCTTCTGTCGGAAATGGGGCCAAATCCGACAGGTTTTGGCCCCCTGTCTGACAAACTCAATCCGACTTGAAAACAAGTCAGATTGAGGTGAGGAGATGAGCGGTGCTGCGGGTGGCTGGGGGAGCTGAGATCGGCAGCCTGCGGGACGAACTGACAGCGGGGGACATGTCTGCGGTGGCAGGGGGAGGCGCTGCAGGGAGAGAGGTGCCTGGCCGGGGGATGGCCAGGCACCTCTCTACCTGCAGCGCCTCCAACCGCCGCTGCAGACTTGTCCCCCGCGCGCTTCTTTGTGCCCAGGCACGCTGCGTATGCCTGATCGCGACTAACGCCTCAGTCAGCCAAGATAACGGAGGACCCATCTGTAATGTATTCTTGTGGAGATATGTTAGAAGCCTACTTAAAACAATTTTCTTTAACCTGCAAACTTAGGGGCCTATTTATTAACATTACTTTTACTAAATTTTTTTGAAAAAGGGTGTTTTCTGTTTTTAAAATCCTTTTCACATTATTTTAGTATCACTCAAATGTATTAAAGGGCTTTTGGAGCAGTTTCCATGAAAAACTGCTCCAAACCCTTTCATTGTCATTATTTTAGTAATCTACATCGCATTCCCCATACTTATAATTAGAAATGCGATGTCGCCGAATTTATTTAAAAAAAAAAAATGTAAAAAAAACTCTGCAGTGTGCCCTGTGATAATATCACCAGCTCAGGCTGGCGAATTCACAGGACAGCACTGCGATATGCAGCCTTTGCAGTTTTCTCTGCCCCCTGGCAAAGAAAACTGTGCGGTACCGGGCTCCGGTGATCAGCTCTGTTTGTCCGATGGACACAAGCTGATCACCTTTAAAAAAAAAAAGTAAACCAAAAAAAAAAATCATACTTACCTGTCCCAGTTGGCTTTTCGAAACAGCATTTTTTGTGCCTTTTTGAAGCCCTAACCCTAAGCCTAACCACAGCCTAATAATAACTCTAACCACACCCTAACCCTATACACATCCTAACCCTCAACACAGCCTAACCCTAACCGCAACCTAACCGTAACCTAACTACAGCCTAACCCTAACAAAAGCCTAACCATAACCACACTCTAACCCTAACCACATTTTAACCCTAATCATCTCCTAATCCTAACCAAAGCCTTACCCTAACCACAGCTTAACCCTAAACCTAACCACAGCCTAACCTTAACCATAACCTAACCCTAGCAAAAGACTAACCCTAAACCTAGCCATAGCCTAACCCTAACCACAGATTAACTCGAAACTTAACCACAGCCTAGCCTAACCATAACCATAGACTGTGAGGAGGCAAGGGTTAAAAGGAAAGAGTTCTGTGTTCTTAAATTGAAGCCCTCAGTCTGCTGAAGTCGCACACAGGAAGTCTGCCAGAAGCAGACAGCAAGGGAGTGTTCCTTCCCCTCTGGAAAGACTGACAACACGATCCACCAATCAGAAAGGAGGAGATAGACAGAACCAGGAGGGGGGAATTGTGGGAGTCAGGAAGTTGCTGGGAGAAAGAGACTGTCGGGGATATTCAATTTGGCCCGAAGAGACATCGGGGCTGTTATCGGGCATTTTGCTTCGCCTGCCGGAGGCAGGTGAAGCAAAACCCCCGATAAGCCGCGGCACGCGCTGGCTTATTGGGGCCAATTAAATAGCCCCCGCCGGCCGATACTTATCACCCGGCACCCCGGGCCAAATTGAATATCCCAGTGTGTGTGGAGAGGTGATGGGACACAGCTAGACTCACTGGAGGTTGGGGTGTCATCTCCTCTCAGTGTCATCAGTGACCAGCCACTGTGTGTACCCTGCTACAGCTGTCATTGCTGCCCAGGACTGGAGGAGATATAGAGCAGCTGGTAGTGGACATTATTAGTATAATCCTGCTTGCTGTTCACTGGATTTCTGGGTCTCTCTGAATAAACCTCACCTTGCTTTCATTTTAACCCGCTCCACTGTGTGATCCCTGAACCCCAGGACACTCAGGTCACGCGGTATCCTCACATTTGGCGGCAGCGGTGGGATATCACACAGTTCCTGTAGTGTTTGCAGGGAGCGAGTAGAAGCAAGGCTAATATCACAGAATATCAGCATGGAGAGTCAGCCAGCAGTTGTGGGCAGCAGTCAAGGGGAAAATGCAATGAGAGAGCAGGAGAAGTATTTCCGTACAGCTCGAAAACCTCACCTGCAAGGATTTTGCAGGATGAAGGGAATTGTTTATGATGGGACTGAGACCCTGGAAACTCTGGTACTGCGGTTGTTGGAGTGGGATTGGGTGCACCCAGAGGATCCCGACCACCTGAGTGATGATGAAGAGGGACCAACAGCCAGTGGTAGCACTTCATCCAGTAAGTTACCAGAGTCGACCACTGCCACTCCTGTTGTACTGCAGAGCTGGCTGGGGGCGCTAGGCAAAGGTGCGACCCCACAGGAGAGAGTTGGAGTGATCAAGGCTATACTAGGAGTACCAATTCCTGCTGGCAGTCGAATTCCGGAGTCACACCTACGTTTTGAAAAAGACAAGCGACGCTTGGGATTTAAGGATGTTCCCACATTTTGGGAGAATGAAACAGACATCGACACTCACCTCCAGATCTTTGAAAATCTTATGGGGGTGCATGGAATAGAGCCAGCTGACTGGCCAAAGTACTTGGGGCCAAGTCTCACTGGCAGGGCTCTGGAAGCCTACCGGGCCCTAAATCCCCAGGAATGTGGAGTCTATGCCTGTATAAAGAAAGCATTGCTTGCTAAGTTCCTGATCACTGCAGAAACTTATCATCTCAAATTCAAGAAACTGAATAAAGGTGGGACTGATTCCTACCAGGAGTTTGCTAGTCAGCTACGGCAAGCCTGTGGTGACTGACTTGAAGGAAGACAGGCCTCCAATGTGGAGCAGATCGTCCACCTAATCGTAGTAGAACAACTGATGATTAAGATGGCACCAGAGGTACGGGAGTGGATCGCAGACAGGAAGCCCAGTACACCTGAACAAGCTGCGGAATGGGCTGATGAATATATAGCCAATTGTCCCCAATGGAGAGTCTTCAGTGCAGCAGGTGGTACAAGAACCCCACGAGTGGAGAAGCTCTCTGACAAAGAACCGCAGGTCAAAGATAGTAATAAAGGAGGCCCTATCAAAAACATCACCTATCAGCAACCCAGATTCAGAGTGGCTAACCCAGAACCTCGGAAGTGTTATCGCTGCAATCAACCAGGGCACTTGCTTAGGGACTGTCCGTGCACAAGAGGGCCATTCCATGGGGCTAGACCAGCTAGCGTCTCTGTGGTATGTTACACCACAGAGGATTATGGTGAGGAAGTCGTCCAGTCAGATATGGATGGGATGATGGATGGGGTGTATATTGTGAACTTGGTTCTGGGGGAGGAGAAGGTGACTCCCTGGAATATGCGAGGGCACCTACAGACTGTGATGGTGGAGACCCAGCGGGTACAGGGCTTACGAGATTCTGGGGTCTCACTAACATTGATTGAGCCAGACCTGATTCCTGCATCCCGGGTGATTCCTGGACAGTATGTACGAATTGCCACGCCTGGGGGACAACAGGTTAATATCCCCATTGCCAAGATATATCTGGACTGGGGAGCTGATCATGGAATTGTGGAGGTTGGAGTACTCAAGGGGCTACCAGCCATGGTAATCCTCGGGAATAATCTGAGACAGGGACTGGTGACACACTTCGTCCAGGTGGTGACCAGAAGCCAAACATGAGCGGTGACCCAGGCGACAGATATGGAACAGAACCAACCTACCCAGACAACAATGGTGAGTGACTCCAGTCCATTGTCTGGTACTTTAGAGGTAGACTTGGGGGAGGTGGACCGGAGTGAGTTCCGACAGGCCCAACGGACTGACCCCTCCCTAAGTAAATTGAGTAGCGCAGTCGACCTGGGGATGGAAACAGCCGATGGAAGCAAGATAGTGTGGAAAGAGGAATTACTGTACTGAGTGGTCGTTCCGCGGCCCGGACAGGAAGCAGTCATGCCTACTAAACAGTTAGTAGTACCTACACAATACAGAGCACAATTACTAGCTCTTGCCCATGACATCCCTGCAGCCGGACATTTTGGCACCCGAAAAACATCGGCCCGACTGATGCGGAATTTCTTCTGGCCACGGATTTCTAGAGACATTAAGCGGTATTGGGACACCTGTGATACCTGCCAGAGACTGGGGAAACCCCAAAGGAAAGCTTTTCTGTACTCATTACCTATTATAGGTGAGTCCTTTGCCCGTGTTGCCATAGACCTAGTTGGACCATTAGCTATTCCCAGCCATATGGGCAAGAAGTACATCTTAACGCTGGTGGACTTTGCTACACGTTACCCTGAAGCTGTGGCCCTCTCATCTATTGACACGGAACATGTTGCGCAAGCACAGACAGACATATTCTGACGGGTCGGATATCCACAGGAAATAGTCACAGATCAAGGGCCCCAATTCCAAGGTGAACTAATGCAAACCTTGTGGAAAAAGTGGGGGGTTCCGCCTCTTCGGACCACCCCTTATCATCCGCAGACCAATGGACTCTGTGAAAGATTCAATGGAATGCTGAAAAGACTCCTACAAGCTTATGTACAGTCCAAGGGGAGGGACTGGGAGAGAGCCCTGCAACAGCTTCTATTTGCTTATCGGGAAGTACACCAGGCATCGACCAGATATTCCCCATGTGAACTTTTGTACGACTGGAAAGTGCGGGGGCCTCTAGACCTGGTCAGAGAGAGTTGGGAGGGAACTTTTCAAGTCCACCAGCAGACCATTTTACAATATGTAGAGAACATGCAGAACCAGATGAGAAGATTGCTACAGTTAACCCAAAAGCATCTCTGGGACTCACAAGAGTAACAAAGGGAATGGTACGACGCCCACACTCAAGATCGTGAGTTGAATCCAGAGCAAAAGGTCATGGTGCTTATCCCAGTGCGGAGAAACAAACTGCAAGCCTCCTGGGATGGACCGTATACAGTGGTAAGGTGCACCAGAGCAATCAATTATGTGATCGCCCTGGATAAGGGAGAGAAGTGCCTACGCAGCTTCCATATAAATCGAATCAAAGCTTATCAAGATCATCAAATAGCGGCCATGATGGTATGTTGCCCTCCGATGGAGACACCGGAAACTGATCCGTTGCCTGATCTTTTGGGAGCTGCTAAAGAGAATAAAGGAGTGGAATCAGTCCAGGTGGGACAACAATTGAATACAGCCCAGCAACAAGAGATGCAGAGGATCTTAGAGGCTGAACAAGCCCAGTTTTCTTGTCAACCTGGTCAAACTCACCTGACCACTCACCATGTGGACACTGGGAGCAGTAAGCCCATCCGACAAGTCGCTTACTGAATGACCCCAGATGTTATGAGACAGGTCAAGGAGATGCTAGCTTTGGGGGTCATCGTACCATCTAAAAGCCCATGGCCTGCTGGGCTTGTGTTGGTTCCCAAGAAAGATGGGACTACACGGTTTTGCGTGGACTATCGCAAATTGAATGAAGTAACCACAACTGACGCTTACCCTATGCTCCGTGTCGACAAGCTACTAGACCGAATTGGAGGGGCCAAGTTTGTCTCAACGCTGGACTTAAGCAAGGGTTAATGGCAAATCCCACTCACCAAAGAAGCCCAGGAGCGTTCTGTCTTCATCACGCCCATTGGACTCTTTGAGTGTACGACCATGCCGTTCGGGATGAAGAATGCCCCTGCCACGTTCCAGCGAATGGTGAATGACCTACTGGAGGGGTGTCAAGACTACGCACAAGCCTACCTCGATGATATCGCCATCTTCAGCCATACTTGGGAGGACCATTTAACTCGTGGCAGAAGTGCTCAAAAGGATCAGACAGGCCGGGCTCACCATACGCCCAGATAAATGTCAGCTGGGGATGGCTGAGGTTCAGTATCTAGGACATCGGGTTGGAGGAGGCTCTATTAGACCAGATCCGGCAAAGGCGGAGGCTATTGTCAATTGGCCCCGACCTGTCAACCAGAATCATATGCGGTTATTCCTTGGAGTTGTTGGCTATTACAGAAAATTCATACCACATTACAGCACCGTGACCAAGGCTCTAACGGACTTGACCAAAAAGAGATATGCTCGGAAGATTGAATGGACCATTGAGTGTGAGCAGGCCTTCACCATCTTAAAAGATACGCTGACTCGAGCCCCAGTGTTGGCTGCCCCTGACTACAATAGAAAGTTCATTGTGCAGACAGACACTTCAGATTGTGGACTTGGAGCAGTGTTGTGCCAGGTGGGAGATGATGGTAAGGAACACCCAATCGTGTATCTATCTCATAAGCTAGCTGACCGAGAGATAGCCTACTCAACTATCGAGAAGGAGTGTCTAGCCATAGTCTGGGCCTTAAAGAAACTACAACCATACCTTTATGGTAAAGAATTCACTATTGTTACTGACCATAACCCGTTAAATTGGCTAAATAGAACCTCGGGGGGAAATGGGAGGTTGTTGAGGTGGAGTTTGGCGCTACAAGGTTTCAACTTTTCCATTTCTCACAAAAAGGGACGGGACCATCACAACGCTGACAGGTTATCCAGACGTGAGGAAACAAATGCCAAACTTTGCAGACTTTCGGGCCGAGTCAACAGTCAGGACATTGGGACCATGCCTGTCTCCTCGATTTAAGTAGGGGGAGGTATGTGAGGAGGCATGGGAAAACGAAAAGAGTTCTGTGTTCTTAAATTGAAGCCCTCAGTCTGCTGAAGTCACACACAGGAAGTCTCCCAGAAGCAGACAGCAAAGGAGTGTTCCTTCCCCTCTGGAAAGACTGACAACACGATCCACCAATCAGAAAGGAGGAGATAGAAAGAACCAGCAAGGGGCAATTGTGGGAGTCAGGAAGTTGCTAGGAGAAAGAGACTGTGTGTGGGGAGGTGATGGGACACAGACTCACTGGAGGATGGGGTGTCGTCTCCTCTCAGTGTCATCAGTGACCAGCCACTCTGTGTGCCCTGCTACAGCTGTCATTGCTGCCCAGGACTGGAGGAGATATAGAGCATCTGGTAAGGACTTTGCTGAACTCAGAGTGGACATTATTAGTATAATCCTGCTTGCTGTTCACTGGATTTCTGGGTCTCTCTGAATAAAGATCACCTTGCTTTCATTGTAACCCACTCCACTGTGTGATCCCTGAACCCCAGGATACCCAGGTCACCCGGTATTCTCACACAGTCTAATCCTAACCCTAACCACATGGTAACCCTAACCAAAGCCAAATTTTAACCACAGCCTAACCCTAATCAAAGCCAAATCAAAGCCTAACCCTAACCGCAACCTAAACCTAACTACAGCCTAACCCTAATAAAAGCCTAACCATAACCACAGCCTAACCCTAACCACATTCTAACCCTAACCACAACCTAACCCTAATCACCTCCTAACCCTAACCAAAGCCTGACCCTAACCACAGCTTAACCCTAAACCTAACCACAGCCTAACCTTAACCACAACCTAACCCTTGCCAAAGCTAACCTTAAACCTAGCCATAGATTAACTCAAAACTTAACCACAGCCTAACCTAACCACAGCCTAATCCTAACCACAGTCCAATCCTAACCCTAGCCACATGCTAACCCTAACCACTTGCTAACCTTAACCACAGCCTAACCCTAATCAAATCCTAACCAAAGCCTAACTCTAACTGCAATCTAATCCTAAACCTAACTACAACTTAACCCTAACAAAAGTCTAACCATAACCACAGCCTAACCCTAACCACATTCTAACCCTAACCACAGCCTAACCCTAATCACCACCTAACCCTAACCAAATGCCTAACCCTAACCTAACCACAGCCTAACCTTAACCACAACCTAACCCTAGCCCAAGCCTAACCCTAAACCTAGTCATAGCCTAACCCTAACCACAGATTAACTTCAAACTTAACCACAGCCTAACCTAACCACAGCCTAACCATAACCACAGTCTAAGCCTAACCCTAACCACATGCCAACCCTAACCACATGCTAACTCTGACCAAAGCCAAATTTTAACCACAGCCTAACCCTAATCAAAGCCGAACACCAGCCAAAGCCTGTGCCTAAACACATACTACCCCTAACCACAGCCCAACCCTAAACCTAACCACAGCCTAACCCTAAACACAGCCTAACTCAGTGATTTCAAAACGGCGTAAAATAATATTAAATTAACAAAATTGTGTTCATATGTCATCCTTAAATTCAGTTATCTGGTGAGGGACAGGGTTCGCTTCTATTTGTCCTCATTTGTTATCATTGGAAGCCACCAGCGCTGCTGGTTTTGCCTATTACATTGACCATACATAATTTAAATTGGTCCTGGACCACCAACCCAGGTCACCCATGCAAGTACCCCGAGGCACCCCAGCCTGCCGAGGCACCCAGTTTGGGAGCCACTGGTCTAAACCTAGCCACAGCCTAACCCTAACCACAGCCTCACCCTAATCCTAGCCACAGCCTAGCCTCACCCTAAACCTAACCACAACCTAACCCTAATCACTGCCTAAACCTAAACACAACCTAACCCTAACCCTAACCCTAACTTCAGCCTAACCCTAAAATTACCATGAGCCGTTGACATTGTGCCTTTCCACATTTTCATTACACACTGTAATATCAGCATTGACACTTCTCATTTCTGAAGTTCTATCTAATCCAAATACAAGAAGCATTGCAGCAAAGAAATATTGAAACATGTTTAATTTCTTCTGTATATGAAATGAGTTACCAGACTCTATTGTACATTACAGTGTTTGGGTTATGTAGCTTGTTAATACATCTGGATACAGGTGTCTGTTGAGTACTGTACGTCTGTATAGCTCTGTCAAGGTCTCTTGCTATGGTAACTGTGAAAATGAAAAGTTATTTTAAAGCATAAGAAAAGGCATGTTACACTGACAGTAATAGATCTCACTGGTAAAGCACTCACCGTCGTCTCCATTTTACTAACAGTATTCCACTACATCACTTGTCCAGGACTAAGGGGGTCATTCCGACCCGTTCGCACGCAGCGGTTCTTCGCTGCCGTGTGAACGGGTCGGAACTGCGCATGCGCGTCGTTGCCCGGCGCCGGATGTCGCCGGGCAACGGAGCGTCCAGCGAAAAAAAAAAGACGCAGCGCTGGACAGAAGAAGATTGACAGCGGAGAGGTGTTCTGGGGCGGATACTCACCGTTGGAGGCCGTTTTCGAGGAGTGGTCGTCCGAACGCAGGCGTGTCCAGGTAAACGGAGGGTGGATGTCTGACGTCAAAGCCGGGTGGAACGTCGCTGGATCCGTCGCACAGGGTAAGTAGATCCAGGCTTACTTTTCAGCTGCACAAAACTTTTTTAGCAAGGCAGGGCTGCACAAGCGATCGCAGCCCTGCTAAGATAAAATACACTCCCCCATAGGCGGGGATTAGTTGATCGCACCAGCATCAAAAAGTTGCTGGCTGCGATCAACTCGGAATGACCCCCTAAAAGCGAAGCCGCTTCTACAATGCAATCAAAGGGGGATATACATCACAGTAATGGGTACAAAACCCTAAACAGTTGTAGGAACGATTCATATGATGCTCATCTGCATATTACTGTAGTGTCAGGTGAAGGTCGGACTTATATATTTAATTATTATTTACTGACATTTGTTTTTTTTATTTGCTCATGGGTGAATGTGCGATTTCTAATTTTTAAAGGTGACATGGCCACACCTGCTCAATCAGGCCATTCCCCCATTCATTACCAGGGCCCGGTAAAGCTTTCTACAGCCCTGAGGGCCCATGTGCAAGCTCCGTGCTGCCCTCCCTTCTCTCTGGCAGGGGCCACAGCGCTGTAGAGTCTGGCTTTGCGTGCACGAAGGATGCATTGGGGTATTTATAATGGCCCACAATGCCCTGCACCCATAAACTTATACCTACCCCTCCAGAGTTCCGCTGTGGCCGGCTCCACAGACATAAATCACCAGCAAAATAGCACGGAGGCCATTTTCCCAGTGATTTGCGCAGTAGATATGTCTCTGAGAACAAGGAGCCGGCGCCATCGTCCCGGAGAACTGCGCATGCTAACTTTGATGATATTTCTAATACTTGCCTACACCAGGTTATCAAACGCAGAGCTCTGATGTCAATTAGTAAAACATTACTTTTTACGTTTTTTCCTAATTATTTTTATTTTTAATATTGAGGAACAGTTGGTTTATTTAATCTAATTCTTTATTTTCATATTATCCAAAAGCTGTGACGCCCAGGACACGAGTCAGGTGAGTTTTGTGCCCTTTATTGTTTCTCCTAAACAACTTTATTTGAGAAAGCAAAGAAAAAAGTGAAGATCTGTTAATCAGTCTGGAAGACTATTGGCCTAAAATGTAAATTTCTCCATGAACAGAACTGCAGAAAGTTTTCTTAACACACGATAGATAACGCAACAAGTTCACAAACCAAACTCTGTTGCAATAACGATTTTTACTTCAACGTACCGGGACCTGGCTGACCCCCCTTTGTCCCACAACCATCATCGAATGCATATACAGGTTGAGTATCCCATATCCAAATATTCCGAAATACGGAATATTCCGAAATACGGACTTTTTTGAGTGAGAGTGAGATAGTGAAACCTTTGTTTTTTGATGGCTCAATGTACACAAACTTTGTTTAATGCACAAAGTTATTAAAAATATTGTATTAAATGACCTTCAGGCTGTGTGTATAAGGTGTATATGAAACATATATGAATTGTGTGAATGTAGACACACTTTGTTTAATGCACAAAGTTACAAAAAATATTGGATAAAATTGCCTTCAGGCTGTGTGTATACGGTGTATATGTAACATAAATGCATTCTGTGCTTAGACTTGGGTCCCATCACCATGACATCTCATTATGGTATGCATTTATTCCAAAATACGGAAAAATCCCATATCCAAATTACCTCTGGTCCCAAGCATTTTGGATAGGGGATACTCAACCTGTACTGTAAATACATGTAAATAATTAAGCAATTAGCGCTTCATTAAAATGATCTGTGATTCCACATGTAGGGCACCGGATGTTCATGTTGTTGAGCGGCTGAGTTACTGGTACTTTATCTCTTTCCAAGGCTTTGGGCCTAATTCAGAGTTGATCGCAGCAGTAAATTTGTTAGCTAATGGGCAAAACCATGGGGGGTAATTCCAAGTTGATCGCAGCAGGAAATTTTTTAGCAGTTGGGCAAAACCATGTGCACTGCAGGGGGGGCAGATATAACATTTGCAGAGAGAGTTAGATTTGGGTGGGTTATTTTATTTCTGTGCAGGGTAAATACTGGCTGCTTTATTTTTACACTGCAAATTAGATTGCAGATTGAACACACCACACCCAAATCTAACTCTCTCTGCACATGTTATATCTGCCTCCCCTGCAGTGTATATGGGGGGTCATTCCGAGTTGTTCGCTCGGTAAAAATCTTCGCATCGCAGCGATTTTCCGCTTAATGCGCATGCGCAATGTCCGCACTGCGACTGCGCCAAGTAAATTTGCTATGCAGTTAGGAATTTTACTCACGGCTTTTTCATCGTTCTGGCGATCGTAATGTGATTGACAGGAAATGGGTGTTACTGGGCGGAAACTGGCCGTTTTATGGCGTGTGGGAAAAAACGCTACCGTTTCCGGAAAAAACGCAGGAGTGTCTGGGCGAACGCTGGGTGTGTTTGTGACGTCAAACCAGGAACGACAAGCACTGAACTGATCGCAGATGCCGAGTAAGTCTGGAGCTACTCAGAAACTGCTACGAGGTGTGTAATCGCAATATTGCGAATACTTCGTTCGCAATTTTAAGATGCTAAGATTCACTCCCAGTAGGCGGCGGCTTAGCATGAGCAAATCTGCTAAAATCCGCTTGCGAGCGAACAACTCGGAATGACCCCCATGGTTTTGCCCAATTGCTAACAGAATTCCTGCTGCGATCAACTTGGAATTAGGCCCCATGTGCAGTGCAGGTGGGGCAGATGTAACATGTGCAGAGAGAGTTAGATTTGGGTGAGGTGTGTTCAATCTGAAATCTAAATTGCAGTGTAAGAATAAAGCAGCCAGTATTTACCCTGCACAGAAACAATATTACTCACCCAAATATAACTCTCTCTGCACATGTTACATCTGCCACACCTGCAGTGCACATGGTTTTGCCCATCAGCTAACAAATTTGCTGCTGCGATCAGGTCTGATTTAGGCCCCCAGCTCTGGTATAGACTGTTTCACTACTGTAACAGAGACTGTAGTTCAGGACTTAGGCCCTCATTCCGAGTTGTTCGCTTGCTATCTGCTTTTAGCAGCAGTGCAAACGCTAAGCCGCCGCCCTCTGGGAGTGTATCTTAGCTTAGCAGAATTGCGTCCGAAAGGTTTGCAGCGCTGCTACAAAAAAAGATTGAGCAGTTTCAGAGCAGCACGAGACTTACTCCGAGCTAGCGATCACTTCAGACTGTTTAGTTCCTGTTTTGACGTCACGAACACGCCCTGCGTTCGGCCAGCCACACCTGCGTTTCCCCAGGCACGCCTGCGTTTGTATCTGACACGCCTGCGTTTTTACACACACTCCCACGAAAACGGTCAGTTACCACCCAGAAACGCCCCTTTCCTGTCAATCACTCTGCGGCCAGCAGTGAGATTGAAAAGCGTCGCTAGACCTTGTGTAAAACTACATCGGCTGTTGTGAAAGTACATCGCGCGTGCGCACTGCGCCGCATACGCATGAGCAGAAGTGCCACTTTTTTACCTAATCGCTGCGCTGCGAACGAAAACAGCTAGCGATCAACTCGGAATGACCCCCTTTAGTAAATTGTTTTTCGTCCTCTGCATAATCACTGCACTGGACTTCCCTTCTCCGCCGGTCTTTGTGATGAGAAATACAAATATACAGTGTATCATATATCTGAGTGTAGGGTAATGTAACAGGAAATTACTGTGTTTTTAATACCAGTTTTTATAAATTACATTTAGCAAATCACAAGACATTTAGGACACTAAATGGAATATTTGTGGAATTGTGTTTTATTGAATTCTAATGATCTAATTATGTTCTTATTATACACTCTGTGTTTTGTAACTGTTGCGGGAAACAGCGACATCCTGAAGTGCCGGAACAAAACTCGCATATGTAGCAATCGCTGTGCGGATACAGTAGTTGACATTTATTTGGATTTATGATCTGGAGGATCTGACACATTCAATAAAAAAGATTTAGCGGATTAATTCGAGTCTGACGAATGCCCGTTTACGGATTGTATGTCGCTTAGAAAATGGGCGCTCACAAGTGCACGCGATGCAGAATTATACGCATTAATGATCACTTTTATGATACATTAATGATACGTTTATGGTAGAACTGGGGTGTGTTCTAGAAATTAGGGTCATGCAACCATGACGGTGAGTGCAAATACGCCTTTTTGGAGTTGTATCTTTTGTAACTGGTATAAGGCGGGTGCAAGCGCTCAACGACAATGATGACTAAATGCATATGTGTACACAGCATGTGGGCGAATGGGGTCTGGTCAGGGTCCCGACCGGTCGGGATCCTGGCAGTCAAAATGCCGACGCCAGAATCCCGACACGTCTCGGAATGTTGGTGTCTGGACAAAACAGTGGCGCCTGGATCCCGAACAATCGCTGGACAGGTGAGCCTAGGGAGGAGGGGGGTTTCTATTCAGGTACTGTAGATTTAGGTAGTGGGGCGAGGGTTAGGGTTAGCCAACCCTGGGGGAGGATAAGGGTTATGCTTTGGGGGGTGAGGGAGGGTTAGGATTAGGCTGCGGGAAGGGAGCGTTAGTGGGCCAGGGGGGGAAGGTAAGCATACTTACCTTCCCCTTATCGGGTTTCTCACTGTCAGGGGGCCACCGTCGGCATTCTGACTGCCGGCATCCCGTACCCAACCCAGGTAAATATAGACTTTTTTTCCTTTTTCTATGTTTCTTCTTTGCAAACTGCGAAAAGTAGTGATGTGCACCGGCATTTTTCGGGTTTTGTGTTTTGGTTTTGGATTCGGTTCCGCGGCCGTGTTTTGGATTCGGACGCGTTTTGGCAAAACCTCCCTGAAATTTTTTTTCGGATTCGGGTGTGTTTTGGATTCGGGTGTTTTTTTTACAAAAAACCCTCAAAAACAGCTTAAATCATAGAATTTGGGGGTAATTTTGATCCTATAGTATTATTAACCTCAATAACCATAATTTCCACTCATTTCCAGTCTATTCTGAACACCACACAATATTATTTTTAGTCCTAAAATATGTACCGAGGTTGCTGGATGGCTAAGCTAAGCGACCCAAGTGGCCGACACAAACACCTGGCCCATCTAGGAGTGGCACTGCAGTGTCAGACAGGATGGCAGATTTAAAAAATAGTCCCCAAACAGCACATGATGCAAAGATAAAAAGAGGTGCACCAAGGTCGCTGGATGGCTAAGCTAAGCGACAAAAGTGGCCGACACAAACACCTGGCCCATCTAGGAGTGGCACTGCAGTGTCAGACAGGATGGCAGATTTAAAAAATAGTCCCCAAACAGCACATGATGCAAAGAAAAAAAGAGGTGCACCAAGGTCGCTGGATGGCTAAGCTAAGCGACACAAGTGGCCGACACAAACACCTGGCCCATCTAGGAGTGGCACTGCAGTGTCAGACAGGATGGCAGATTTAAAAAATAGTCCCCAAACAGCACATGATGCAAAGAAAAAAAGAGGTGCAATGAGGTAGCTGTGTGACTAAGCTAAGTGACCCAAGTGGCCGACACAAACACCTGGCCCATCTAGGAGTGGCACTGCAGTTTTCTAGCGAGAGGATGAGTGCTTCCATTCTCATGTGAATCTGAACCACTAGCCAAGAACATAGGCCAGGGCCTCAGCCGTTCCTTGCCACTCCGTGTCGTAAATGGCATATTGGCAAGTTTACGCTTCTCATCAGACGCTTTTAATTTTGATTTTTGCGTCATTTTACTGAACTTTTGTAGTATACTTGATGACACAGAGGTAGAGCAGTGGACTACTGTACCTTACTGCTATATATTATATACTGGTGGTCAGCAAAATTATGCACTGTTCTCCTACTATATATACTGCGCACAACAACTAAAATGCACCACAGGTATGGATGGATAGTATACTTGACGACACAGAGGTAGGTAGAGCAGTGGCCTACTGTACCGTACTGCTATATATTATACACTGGTGGTCAGCAAAATTATGCACTGTCCTCCTACTATATATACTGCGCACAACAACTAAAATGCACCACAGGTATGGATGGATAGTATACTTGACGACACAGAGGTAGGTAGAGCAGTGGCCTACTGTACCGTACTGCTATATATTATATACTGGTGGTCAGCAAAATTATGCACTGTCCTCCTACTACATATACTGCGCACAATAACTAAAATGCACCACAGGTATGGATGGATAGTATACTTGATGACACAGAGGTAGGTAGAGCAGTGGCCTACTGTACCGTACTGCTATATATTATATACTGGTGGTCAGCAAAATTATGCACTGTCCTCCTACTATATATACTGCGCACAACAACTAAAATGCACCACAGGGATGGATAGTATACTTGACGACACAGAGGTAGGTAGAGCAGTGGCCTACTGTACCGTACTGCTATATATTATATACTGGTGGTCAGCAAAATTATGCACTGTCCTCCTACTACATATACTGCGCACAACAAAATGCCCCACAGGTATGGATGGATAGTATACTTGATGACACAGAGGTAGGTAGAGCAGTGGCCTACTGTACCGTACTGCTATATATTATATACTGGTGGTCAGCAAAATTATGCACTGTCCTCCTACTATATATACTGCGACAACAACTAAAATGCACCACAGGTATGGATGGATAGTATACTTGACGACACAGAGGTAGGTAGAGCAGTGGCCTACTGTACCGTACTGCTATATATTATATACTGGTGGTCAGCAAAATTATGCACTGTCCTCCTACTATATATACTGCGCACAACAACTAAAATGCACCACAGGTATGGATGGATAGTATACTTGATGACACAGAGGTAGGTAGAGCAGTGGCCTACTGTACCGTACTGCTATATATTATATACTGGTGGTCAGCAAAATTATGCACTGTCCTCCTACTATATATACTGCGCACAACAACTAAAATGCACCACAGGTATTGATGGATAGTATACTTGACGATACAGAGGTAGGTAGAGCAGTGGCCTACTGTACCGTACTGCTATATATTATATACTGGTGGTCAGCAAAATTATGCACTGTCCTCCTACTACATATACTGCGCACAACAACTAAAATGCCCCACAGGTATGGATGGATAGTATACTTGATGACACAGAGGTAGGTAGAGCAGTGGCCTATTTTACCGTGCTGCTATATATTATATACTGGAGGTCAGCAAAATTATGCACTGTCCTCCTACTATATATACTGCGCATAACAACTAAAATGCACCACAGGTATGGATGGATAGTATACTTGACGACACAGAGGTAGGTAGAGCAGTGGCCTACTGTACCATACTGCTATATATTATATACTGGTGGTCAGCAAAATTATGCACTGTCCTCCTACTATATATACTGCACACAACAACTAAAATGCACCACAGGTATGGATGGATAGTATACTTGACGACACAGAGGTAGGTAGAGCAGTGGCCTACTGTACCGTACTGCTATATATTATATACTGGTGGTCAGCAAAATTATGCACTGTCCTCCCTGCGCACAACAACTAAAATGCACCACAGGTATGGATGGATAGTATACTTGCCGACACAGAGGTAGGTAGAGCAGTGGCCTACTGTACCGTACTGCTATATATTAAATACTGGTGGTCAGAAAAATTATGCACTGTCCTCCTACTATATATACTGCGCACAACAACTAAAATGCACCACAGGTATGGATAGATAGTATACTTGACGACACAGAGGTAGGTAGAGCAGTGGCCTACTGTACCGTACTGCTATATATTATATACTGGTGGTCAGCAAAATTATGCACTGTCCTCCTACTATATATACTGCGCACAACAACTAAAATGCACCACAGGTATGGATGGATAGTATACTTGACGACACAGAGGTAGGTAGAGCAGTGGCCTACTGTACCGTACTGCTATATATTATATACTGGTGGTCAGCAAAATTATGCACTGTCCTCCTACTACATATACTGCGCACAACAACTAAAATGCCCCACAGGTATGGATGGATAGTATACTTGATGACACAGAGGTAGGTAGAGCAGTGGCCTACTGTACCGTACTGCTATATATTATATACTGGTGGTCAGCAAAATTATGCACTGTCCTCCTACTATATATACTGCACACAATAACTAAAATGCACCACAGGTATGGATGGATAGTATACTTGACGACACAGAGGTAGGTAGAGCAGTGGCCTACTGTACCGTACTGCTATATATTATATACTGGTGGTCAGCAAAATTATGCACTGTCCTCCTACTATATATATATATATATACTGTGCAAAACTTAAATGCACCACAGGTATGGATGGGATAGTATACTTGACAACACAGAGGTAGGTAGAGAAGTGGCCTACTGTACCGTACCGCTATATATTATATACTGGTGGTCAGCAAAATTATGCACTGTCCTCCTACTCTATATATACTGTGCAAAACTTAAATGCACCACAGGTATGGATGGGATAGTATACTTGACGACTCAGAGGTAGGTAGAGCAGTGGCCTACTGTACCGTACTGCTATATATTATATACTGGTGATCAGCAAGATTATGCACTGTCCTCCTACTATATATACTGTGCACAACAACTAAAATGCACCACAGGTATGGATGGATAGTATACTTGACGACACAGAGGTAGGTAGAGCAGTGGACTTCTGTACCGTACTGCTATATATTATATACTGGTGATCAGCAAAATTATGCACTGTCCTCCTACTATATATACTGCGCACAACAACTAAAATGCACCACAGGAATGGATGGATAGTATACTTGACGACACAGAGGTAGATAGAGCAGTGGTCTACTGTACCGTACTGATATAATACTGGTGGTCACTGGTCAGCAAAATTCTGCACTGTCCTCCTGCTATATACTAAAATGCAGCACAGATATGGAGCGTTTTTCAGGCAGAGAACGTATAATACTGGTGGTCACTGGTCAGCAAAACTCTGCACTGTCCTCCTACTATATAATACTGCTGGTCCCCAGTCCCCACAATAAAGCACACTGAGCACAGATATTTGCAGCACACTGAGCACAGATATGGAGCGTATTTCAGGCAGAGAACGTAGATATTTGCAGCACACTGAGCACAGATATTTGCAGCACACTGAGCACAGATATTTGCAGCACACTGAACACAGAAACTGAGAGAACGCCAGCCACGTCCTCTCCCTATCATCTCCAATGCACGAGTGAAAATGGTGGCGACACGCGGCTCCTTATATAGAATCCGAATCTCGCGAGAATCCGACAGCGGGATGATGACGTTCGGGCGCGCTCAGGTTAACCGAGCAAGGCAGAAGGATCCGAGTCTGCTCGGACCCGTGTAAAATGTGTGAAGTTCGGGGGGGGGGGGGGGGGGGGGGATTTGAATTCCGAGGAACCGAACCCGCTCATCACAAATGAAAAGATACATTTTCACCTATTCTTCTAGGAATGATGGATTGGGTCAATCATTGTATTGCTAAAATGGATATATCTAATTTCCCATTCTTACCTTGTAGCCCTGATCCAGTTGGCAGCCCCCATACACCAGTATAGAGACCCACATTCATCAAACAGTTTCACTGCAGGAAACGGTGCCATCTTCAGATGACGTTGCTTCCCGTAGAACCGCTCCTTCCGAAGAGGGATCCCGTCTCATCCCTCCGCCACATCCGTCTCCATTGGAAGCACACTTGCATGAACTCCGGGCCTGATTCCGAGTCACAGACTGGCCGCGGGACCTGAGACGCTGGCGCCATGTTTTCAGTGTACAGGATCGCAGATGAAGGCGAATACACATCCCGGTTGTGAAATGCCTGCGTTGTTGCTGCCACATTCCCTGTTACCTCCCCCAAACGGTCCCTTCCTGTTGATCATTTTGCAATTAGATCTTCACTTAAGCGGCACTGCAAAGGTACCTTGGCACTGGCGCAGAATGCTGGCGGTACATGCACAGTCGGACAACTATCGCTCAGTTGTGTAAAAGTCGCCATTGCCCACAATTCAGACTCAGGCCCGCAGTTCCTGCATGCGCACTAACACTGCGGCGGGGACGGCTGCTTCTCGGAGCAGCTGTCCGTGCACCGGTGCACAGCAGAATTGCTCAGGTATTATTGTATCCACCGCCGCAACACATGGCGAGACGGATATATCATTTTTGGCAGTCTTCCACAATATAGGGGCACCTTTTATATAAATCATCAGGGTACGGATGACATGGGGTAGGCAGATTTTGGGGCGGGGGAAATGTGTATGTGGCCTCTGTTGCTTATACAGATCAGGGCAGCGCTGAGAAATGGGCACTTATATATAACACATATCTATGCTATGTTGGGGGTCTGCAGAATGGCCGTCACTAGCCCAAATCCCCTGTCGTTCTGCAATTTGTGACTCACCGGGGACCTTTGCATATTTCATATCACCCTGTTATAAATACCTGTGCGGCACCCTGAGCCTCAGGGTGACTGGTAATTGCTCCGCAGGCTACACACTGCCAGCCTTCCCCTGTAGGATACAAGGAGCTGAACGCTCGCTTTGAAACCTCATTGGAACTTTTTCCACATTACTATTCAGAATGCTGGTTAGCTGGAACCAAACCTGATGATCAAGGCAGCGCTGTGCGGCAGGACTTCATCATACAGGGTGACCTGACCTACTGCATATAGATCCTTTAAATCATTACGACTTCCAGCAACAAAACTAATCACGACAGGTCTTGTCTTGAAGGGCCGTAGACATGCCAAGATCTCAGACCCACATTTATTTATGCAAATGTGTTCTCATTAAGTTTTCATCTGGACTAATTACATGCAAATGAGAGGACCACTTAGATACAGAAGATTTTGCAGAAAGGTTAATACGAGACCCTGATGGCTGAGCGAAGACCCATCATTAACCTTTTCACTCCTGAGGATGAGAACGGTCATCATACAGTTTTCATGTTTCACGTGGATTCACATTCTAAGTGAGGTGATCACAATATGCAAAAGAACTTCCCAGAAGATTCCAGAACACTTTTGATATGTTGTAGTACATTAGCCCGAAGAACTGAACAAGTTGCTCACCGGATGCTGCCTTTTTACTGCAAATGTCTATCCCCATATTCCAAAAGTGCATATTCTGTTAGTTTTTCACCTCCAAGTTTGGAGCCAGAATCTGTATTAATAGTCTTGTGATTTTCAGATAAATAATACAATCTATTAGCTCAGTGGATTTTGAGGTCCCAGGTGAAATAAGTTATATCTATGAACCTTGTACACATGTCATTGAGTGGGATACGCTAACTCATAATAGTATATTATATCCGCTTGCACAATGCTATGGAACCCTTGTGAGATGTATAATAAAAAATATAATAAAAATGTTAACAAATGACTCTCATATATGTACTTTAAAGGGGGACATTTACTAAGCAGTGATAAGAGCAGAGAAGTGAGCCAGTGGAGAAGTTTCCCCATCAACCAATCAGCAGCTCTGTATCATTTTGTAGTATGCAAATTATAGATGTTACTTCAGTGCTGATTGGTTGCTATGTGCACTTCTCCACTGGCTCACTTCTCTGCTCTTATCACTGCTTAGTAAATGTCCCCCTTAGTGGATAATGGGCCTGATTCAGACCCGATAGTAGCCGCCCAGGGAGAGTAAAATACCGCCCCGTGCAAGTCTGCGTACGCCGTGCATATCTGGTCAGCTGCAAATTAGTACGCAACTCACTCACCATCTAATGATTTTTCCAGTCTGTGCGCAGCCCAGGACTTAGTCCTTCAGTGCGATATAATCAGGCTGATCGGGGCAGAGCTGACGTCACACATCCGCCCTGACAACGCTTGGGAACACCTGCGTTTTCCCTGACACTCCCAGAAAACGGCCAGTTACCACCCACAAACGCCCTCTTCCTGTTATTCAACTTGCGTACGGCTAGCTATCAAAAAAGACGATGAATTCTTTCACAGTTTGGCCTCGCGCCTGCGCACTACGATCCGCCTTGCGAATTCGCACAACAGAGATCAGGTCTGAATCGGGCCCAAACATAATGCATTAAATAAGGTTATTATCATAAACATTGTGTAGGATCAGTCAAATACAAAAGAACAAGTTTTGAGTCTGGACGACCCTTATGATTGTCATTTACGAAACGCACCAGAAATCTAAAACCTAGAAAGACCTCAATAATCTCACAGCTCGATCCTCGACATCATCTCAAGCGTCCACTGCTAGATGGAAGACCCGGGCCGCTGGAAGAACCAGGTCTGGTGTGAAGGGTGATGACCCGGGGGTAACCCGTGTCCATTACCCAGGTGTGAACAGGGGTAAGTACTAAAACCCCAGCTTCAACCTGTGTTCTGTGTCCAGTGTCCAAGCCGGGTAAAATCTGGGGTTTATATCTGAAAGGGGTATCAGAATTAGGGCCCCTGACCTTTTCTTGATTAACCAATGTTGTCAAATTAATCCCCTGTCTAAAGTATTTTTGGATCAAAGTATATATATATTTTTTTATTAATTAAAGAGGACCCCCAACCAAGCGCTTAACTACACATATATAAGTGAGGTGAACAGAACGTCAGTATTATAGTCATGGGTGCTGAGGGTGGAAGAAAGGGGTACAGATGACCTGGTAGTGTCCCAGTGAAAATAGACACATATACTCTAGCAACCCCAGGACCAGAGCCGGCCCTAGGCATAGGCAAACTAGGCAAATGCCTAGGGGCACAAGCAACTTCTGCTGATTAAAATGATATGCGGCATGCCTATATTCTGTGTGTGTAACTGCGGCTGTATCTGCATACAAAATGCTATGCTACAGTGTATTCATGGAAAGCACTGTAATGTAGCATTCCGTATGCAGATACAGCCACAGTCACACACAGAATATAGGCATGCCGCATATCATTTTAATCAGCAAAGGCTGCTTGTGCGTCCTAGTCACATAGTAATGCAAATAAGATACATTTTCTGCAAAAGGGCGCCTGACATTATCAGAGCTGCCAGCTGACTCATGCCAGGCATCTCCTGTTGCATAGCATATTGAGGCAAGATCATAGTTGCCGACTTCTGGGCTGCTCTCTCTCCGGGAGAGAGCAGCCCGTCGGCTCAGCAGGGGGGGGCGGGCAGTGAGGTGACGTGACAGGGGGGCGGGCCAGAGGCGGAACGGAGGCGGACCAGAGGCGAAACGGGGCGTGGCTTCTGGACCGCATCATTTAAGCCACGCCCCCACTGTGTAATGCCGCGATTACCGGCATTATACAGCAGGGGGCGTGGTTACGATGACGCGATTCATCAAGAATCGCGTCATCGCCTGCCCGGATCGCCCACTTTACACGTTAAGTTGGCGGCGGGCAGGGGGTGACCCACGGATATCGGGAGACTTGCCTGCTCTTCCGGGGGGCCGGGAGGGTCACCCGTTTTTCGGGAGCCTCCCGGCCATTCCGGGAGGGTAGGCAAGTATGGGCAAGATGTAGGAGGACACATCTGAATCCAAGCAGAGGCAGAGGTCACAGTGTTAGCGGCCGTGTGAGTGCTGTGTGCGGGTGGGTTGATTGTGCATTAGTGTTTGGCATATATGTAAGGGGCATTATGTTTGTTATGTGTATAAATGTGTATAAAGGTATTAATAATGTGTGTCATATGTGTAAGGGGCATTACTGTGTGGTATTATGTGTATAAATGCATTACTAATGTGTTGCATTATGTGTATAAGGTGCTCTACTGTGTGGCGTAATGTATAGAAAGGGCACTACTGTGTGGTCTGGTTACTGTTATCATTCAGGGTGCTGGGGGAAACCAAATGCCTTTTTTTCTTGCTTAGAAATACCCCTCCCTTTCGAGCACCTGAATGATATCACTAAGCTAATTGAGCATCTACCAATATATATGTCTGTTGTGAGAGGCAGAGAGGTTCCTGCATTAGGAGGAGGTGCAGGCCCTGACATGCCACATGGAGCATTATGGGGTTGCTCCAAGGTAGGTAGCTCTTTGCTTAGTCATATTGTAGTAAGGAGCCATTATCATGTGGCTCCTTGCTGGTTAATCTTAGACCCAGATTGGGGTAATGGAGGTGTGAGGTGTGGTGCCTCTGGACTGGCTGAGCTGGATGGCTTTAGTGTGGCATACCTTTACATTCTACCACTTTTCACTTATTAATTTTTTAACACTATTTCTCTATTTTAATTGCATTTCATTTTTGTATCACTTTCTCTATAGCTTCGGCTTCCTAAATACTAATTTATTAACACTATAGTTTTTTCACTGGTATGCTACGCTGGGCTTTCTGGCTTATGCTGGTGTTTTGGGGTGCCACACCCTGCACCTAGATATAGCGCTAGGGACCCCAAATATACAGAGACGCCTTGATGCGGCTTTGGGGCTTATTCACACATTTGCGCAAATATGTGTAACGAAGATCTCTGTATTCTATTATCATGTGGAATTTATATCTGGTTACGGTTATCATTCAGGGTGCTGGGGGAAACAAATGCCTTTTTTTCTTGCTTAGAAATACCCCTCCCTTTCGAGCACCTGAATGATATCACTAAGCTAATTGAGCATCTACCAATATATATGTTTGTTGTGAGAGGCAGAGAGGTTCCTGCATTAGGAGGAGGTGCAGGCAGTGGCGTAACTACTGCCCCCGCAGCCCTCACGGTGGCTTGGGGGCGAGGGGCTGCGGGGGCGCCACTGATTTAGCACAGATTGACATATAGTATGTGGTATAATGTATCAGGGGCATTGCAGTGTGTAGCATAATGTGGTATAATGTATCAGGGGTATGTGGTATAATGTATCAGGGGCATTGCAGTGTGTAGCATAATGTATAACGGGCATTGCGATTCCTGTCATAATGTGTCGGGGGCATTACGGTGTGTGGCATAATGTGTCGGGGGCATTACGGTGTGTGCATATTGTGTAATGGGCTTTATTGTGTGTGGCATAATGTCTAAGGGCCATTGCAGTATGTGGCATAATGTATACTGGGCATTACTATAAGGAGGAAAAATTACAAATAATGTAAGGGGCATGAATCAGGATTATTTTTCTTTCCAGTAGTGGCTAACGTCTGGGCGTGCAGGTTGGAAAACTGGGGTATTACGTAGTCTTTTCCTGCAATGCCACGCCCCTTTATGTGAAGCCACGCCCATCCCAACGAAGCCACACCCCCTATTTTGCAGCGCACATTTATCCCTTTAATAGTGCTAATTATGGGGGATGGCGGGGGGGGGGGGGGGCGACGAAGAATTTTTTGGCTTGGGGGAGAAAAATTTCTAGTTACGCCACTGGGTGCAGGCCCTGACATGCCACATGGAGCATTATGGGGTTGCTCCAAGGTAGGTAGCTCTTAGCTTAGACATATTGTAGTGAGGAGCCATTATCATGTGGCTCCTTGCTGGTTAATATTAGACCCAGATTGGGGTATGGAGGTGTGAGGTGTGGTGCCTCTGGACTGGCTGAGCTGGATGGCCTTAGTGTGGCATACCTTTACATTCTATTAACACTTTTCACTTATTAATTTTTTAACACTATTTCTCTATTTTAATTGCATTTCATTTTTGTATCACTTTCTCTATAGCTTCGGCTTCCTAAATACTAATTTATTAACACTATAGTTTTTTCACTGGTATGCTACTCTGGGCTTTCTGGCTTATGCTGGTGTTTTGGGGTGCCACACCCTGCACCTAGATATAGCGCTAGGGACCCCAAATATACAGAGACGCCTTGATGCGGCTTTGGGGCTTAACAACACATTTGCGCAAATAAGTGTAACGAAGATCTCTGAATTCTATTATTATGTGGGATTTATATCTGGTTACGGTTATCATTCAGGGTGCTGGGGGAAACCAAATGCCTTTTTTTCTTGCTCAGAAATACCCCTCCCTTTCGAGCACCTGAATGATATCACTAAGCTAATTGAGCATCTACCAATATATATGGTCTAATGTGAATAAAGAGCAATAGGGTGTGGTGTAATGTGAATAAGGAGCAATTCAGTGTGATGTAATGTGAATAAGGGGCACTACTGTGAGGAGTAACGTAATTAAGGTAAAGTGATACCTCTGTGTGATGTAATGTGAATAAGGGACACAGGGCCTAATTCAGACCTGATCGCAGCAGCAAATTTGATAGCTAATGGGAAAAACCATTTGCACTGCAGGGGGGCAGATATAACATGTGCAGAGAGTGTTAGATTTGGGTGGGTGGTTTTGTTTCTGTGCAGGGTAAATACTGGCTGCTTTATTTTAACACTGCAATTTAGATTTTATTTTGAACACACCCCACCCAAATCTACTCTCTTTGCACATGTTATATCTGCCCCACCTGCAGTGCACATGGTTTTGCCCATTAGCTAACAAATTTGCTGCTGCGATCAGGTCTGAATTAGGCCTACTATCTCATGATAAAATGTGAATAAAGTTGCACTACTGTGTGGCATAATTTTAATTGTGGGTACTATTGTGTGGTCATGCCCATTCCCACCAAGAACATGCCCATTTTTGGGCTGTGCGCTGAATGTGCGCACTGTTATTTTTTTAGATATAGGGGTAGGAGCACCAAAATGAGGACTGCTATGGGTGAGGGGTGACAGTGCTGGGAAAGGGGTGCTGGGTTAGAGGTGGAAATAGCGGTGGTGCTAGGGGGCACCAGACAAAATCTTGCCTAGGGCATCATATTGGTTAAGGCCACTCTCTGCCCAGGACTCCAGTTGGGCGAGAGGAATAGTTTATGGTTTCGTTTGAGACTTACATTTATCTCCTGTAACAACAAAATAAAAGTTGGTCCTATTAAAAGTCATATTTGATTTACCAAAGTTTTCAATTATTGCATTTCGTAGTGTTTCCCTACAGCACGGAATCTCTAAACTAGAATATTATGGTTAAGCATTATTTCTCCCCTGATGGTCTTAGAAACAGCACAATGCAGCTCTCTGAAAATCATAGCCCATATACACACATAGCCGTGTCACATTCTACATGATTATATCACTACATTGAATCTCCCTTTAATTACTTAACGCTCTTTGCAGATCTAGGATACCATCTGTCCAAATGCTCGCTTTCTCTGATGGAAGAGATACGCCGTGCCTTTCTCCTCCACTGTACTTTGCCAAAATGCCACAGCATACGTTAATGAATAAATAAACAATTACTAAGAAATTGTCAGGGCAGATCCGTCAGAGGCTCTTTAGCGGATATACCAAATGCCGTGTATCTGGCTCTGTCCTGCGCTATCACTGTAGTCTTAGAGCTGCTGTTTGGGATTGTTGCAGTTAATTCATTTCTAATTGTCCCAGACAGTCTGATCCAAAGCGAATGAAAATATAAATGGGCAGAGGTCGGGACTCAGCGACCGGGTTTGGTCTTAGCTGTGTTAGGCCTAGATTTCTGGAGAGGACCCATGAATTGCAGTGGCATTACGGTACTAATATGTTTTTAAATCCCTTTAACACAATTGATAAGCACTAACCAGATGACCGAGGAAGGTGCGGAAAGCGAAGAAGGTGCGGAAAGCGAGGAAGGTGCGGAAAGCGGGGAAGGTGCGGAAAGCGAGGAAGGTGTGGAAAGCGGGGAAGGTGTGGAAAGTGAGGAAGGTGCGGAAAGCGGGGAAGGTGCGGAAAGCGAAACAAGGAAGGTGCGGGAAGCGAGGAAGGTGTGAAAAGTGAGGAAGGTGTGGAACGCGGGGAAGGTGCGGAAAGCGAGGAAGGTGCGGAAAGCGAGGAAGGTGCGGAAAGCGGGGAAGGTGTGGAAAGCGGGTAAGGTGTGGAAAGCGAGGAAGGTGTGGAAAGCGAGGAAGGTGTGGAAAGCGAGGAAGGTGTGGAAAGCGGGGAAGGTGTGGAAAGCGGGGAAGGTGCGGAAAGCGAGGAAGGTGCGGGAAGCGGGGAAGGTGCGGAAAGCGAGGAAGGTGCGGAAAGCGAAGAAGGTCGAGGAAGGTGTGGAAAGTGGGAAAGGTGCGGAAAGCGAGGAAGGTGCGGAAAGCGGGGAAGGTGCGGAAAGCGGGGAAGATGTGGAAAGCGAGGAAGGTGCGGAAAGTGGGGAAGGTGCGGAAAGCGAGGAAGGTGCGGAAAGTGGGGAAGGTGTGGAAAGCGGGGAAGGTGCGGAAAGCGAGGCAGGTGTGGAAAGCGAGGAAGGTGCGGAAAGTGAGGAAGATGTGGAAAGCGAGGAAGGTGTGGAAAGCGGGGAAGGTGCAGAAAGCGAGGAAGGTGCGGAAATCGGGGAAGGTGTGGAAAGCGAGGCAGGTGTGGAAAGCGAGGAAGGTGCGGAAAGCGAGGAAGGTGTGGAAAGCGGGGAAGGTGTGGAAAGCGAGGAAGGTGCGGAAAGCGGGGAAGGTGCGGAAAGCGAAACAAGGAAGGTGCGGGAAGCGAGGAAGGTGTGGAAAGTGAGGAAGGTGTGGAACGCGGGGAAGGTGCGGAAAGCGAGGAAGGTGTGGAAAGCGGGGAAGATGTGGAAAGCGTGGAAGGTGCGGAAAGCGAGGAAGATGTGGAAAGCGGGGAAGGTGCGGAAAGCGGGGAAGGTGCGGAAAGCGGGGAAGGTGCGGAAAGCGAGGAAGGTGCGGAAAGCGGGGAAGGTGTGGAAAGCGGGGAAGGTGTGAAAAGCGGGAAAGGTGTGGAAAGCGGGGAAGATGCGGAAAGCGAGGAAGGTGCAGGATGCGAGGAAGGTGCGGAAAGCGCGGAAGGTGTGGAAAGCGGGGAAGATGTGGAAAGCGGGTAAGGTGCGGAAAGAGGGGAAGGTGTGGAAAGCGAGGAAGGTGTGGAAAGCGAGGAAGGTGTGGAAAGCGGGGAAGGTGTGGAAAGCGGGGAAAGTGCAGAAAGCGAGGAAAGTGCTGAAAGCGAGGAAGGTCGAGGAAGGTGTGGAAAGCGGGGAAGGTGCGGAAAGCGAGGAAGGTGCGGAAAGCGAGGAAGGTGCGGAAAGCGAGGAAGGTGCGGGAAGCGGGGAAGGTGCGGAAAGCGAGGAAGGTGCAGAAAGCGAGGAAGGTCGAGGAAGGTGTGGAAAGCGGGAAAGGTGCAGAAAGCGAGGAAGGTGCGGAAAGCGGGGAAGGTGCGGAAAGCGAGGAAGGTGCGGAAAGCGAGGAAGGTGCGGAAAGCGAGGAAGGTGTGGAAAGCGGGGAAGATGTGGGAAGCGGGTAAGGTGCGGAAAGAGGGGAAGGTGTGGAAAGCGAGGAAGGTGTGGAAAGCGAGGAAGGTGTGGAAAGCGGGGAAGGTGCGGAAAGCGGGGAAAGTGCAGAAAGCGAGGAAGGTGCGGAAAGCGAGGAAGGTCGAGGAAGGTGTGGAAAGCGGGGAAGGTGCGGAAAGCGAGGAAGGTGCGGAAAGCGGGGAAGGTGCGGAAAGCGGGGAAGGTGCGGAAAGCGAGGAAGGTGCGGAAAGCGAGGAAGGTGCGGAAAGCAAGGAAGGTGTGGAAAGCGGGGAAGGTGTGGAAAGCGGGGAAGGTGCGGAAAGCGAGGAAGGTGCGGAAAGCGAGGAAGGTGTGGAAAGCGTGGAAGGTGCGGAAAGCGGGGAAGGTGTGGAAAGCGGAGTAGGTGCGGAAAGCGAGGAAGGTGCGGAAAGCGAGGAAGGTGTGGAAAGCGTGGAAGGTGCGGAAAGCGGGGAAGGTGTAGAAAGCGGAGTAGGTGCGGAAAGCGGGGAAGGTGCGGAAAGCGGGGAAGGTGCGGGAAGCGGAGTAGGTGCGGAAAGCGGGGAAGGTGCGGAAAACAAGGAAGGTGTGGAAAGCGGGGAAGGTGCGGAAAGCGGGGAAGGTGTGGAAAGCAAGAAAGGTGCGGAAAGCGGGGAAGGTGCGGAGAGCGAGGAAGGTGCTGAAAGCGGGGAAGGTGTGGAAAGCGGGGAAAGTGCGGAAAGCGAGAAAGGTGCGGAAAGCGGGGAAGGTGCAACAGTTCAATTGCTAACAAACACAGAATTTTTGCATTCCTGGTGATTTTTCTTAAGCAACAAGTTTGCGGTTTATTGGAGGAGAGTTAGGTTTAAACTTGTATTCATTATTTTATTTTATTTTTAGATTTAAATATATATGACAGGTGCAAGAAAATTACATCCTATCTAGAGGAGAGAGAAATGGGTTTATTGTATAAACTGACTGTGGATGGATGTGTGACTGACAGACTGGAATGATCTGTGCTGTGGATTTATCACAGGGAGGGACGAGTGTTATTTTTAGGATTGTCTGTTACCCATCCAATAGCTCCGTGTGTGTGTGTGTGTGTGTGTGTGTGTGTGTGTGTGTGTGTGTGTGTGTGTGTGTGTTTATAGGTCCTTAAAGGTCCTGATACTCATATAATGTTACAAGATAATACAAGAGTCAGCGCAGCCTCTATACTCTGTGCAGGTCTCAGACATGTATTTTATTTATTTCTGTAATGGTGTCACTCATACACGATCGAGTCACATTATTATGAGCACCTCCTACTTTTGACGTCGGCAGCGCGTAGCCCATAGAGTACACCGCGTGTCGTGCGCTGGCTTGGTGGGTATATAAGGTGTGTGATAGGCCGTCTGCACACATATCACTCGTTGCTGTCATGGGTAAAAGGGGCGTTTTATTTGAGTTGCAAAAAGAGATGATTATCGGCTGAGGGCGGCGGTATTTCTAACAGCGCAGTGTGTGACCTGTCCGCGTGCTGCTGCGGTGAAGGTGTATCGTGACTGGACAAATGACACCATTGCCAATAACCGACGTGGAAACTGTGGAGCACCGCGTGTCACTGATGTGAGAGGTGAACGTCAGATACAAAGGTGCGTGAGGAATGACCGAGCGGAGCAGCTCACCGTCACAATGACCCTTGGGGCTACCAGACATGTATCTAAAACGGCAGATCAGACAGCTAAACCATGCTACACTGCAGGTGGGACAAATGTAACATGTGCAGAGAGAGTTATAGGCCCTACACACTTACCGATTACAGTGAACGATATGAACGATCTCGTCATCATTAATGAATGAGAAATCGTTCATATCGCTCAGTGTGTAGGCACCAATGATGAACGATGTGCGGCCCCGCGCTCGTTCAGCGTTGGTGCCGACTCGTTTATACATGCGGGCTAAGGGACCGGGTGATGTCAGGGAGTGAAGAAACTTCACTCCCCCCGTCACCTCCTCCCCCCCCCCCTCGCCACCGGGTCACCTGTATCGGCCGTCGGGCACCTCGGCGGAAAATGGCCAGTGTGTAGTGCCCCGCTTGGATCTAGTTGAGATACCTCAAAGTGTAATTAGAGTATACAGGGGTGTGGTATAATAGATCTACATCAAACAGATAATTAATAGGTCGACCCTATATTGTCAAGATATAAAAAGTCAACAGGATTAAAAGGTTGACATGAAAATTGTCGACACAAAAAAGTTGACACACATTTTGTTTTTCATCCAAAATTTGTCCATTTCACAGTCTGTGACCACGATTCGTGAAAATGTAGACGCTCACCACACTTCTGGCAAGGTGCCTCTCTCTCCGCTACTGTTCAGCTCAGCACAGGTTACCATTCCCAACCATAGTCCACGTGGATGGTAAATGAAGCAAAAGTTAATAATAATAAAAACTGCGTCGACCATTTGTGTGTCGACCATTGTCATGTGGACCTTCTCAACCTGTCGACCTTTTCTACCTGTTGATCTTAGACACAGTTGACCATTTTCCCGTTGACCTTTTGACCATGTCGATCTATTGCATGTCGACCATATGGGGTTGGCCTCAGGGGTGTAGCTGTATGGGAAGAGGAGGTTCCTACCACCATTTGCATGCCCCCTGCAAGTGCTGGGAGGAGCACCGCCAGTCTAGTTGCTGATATTGAGATTGAGGATGTCACCATAGAAGTACACCAGGATGAGGAGGATATGGGTGTTGCTGGCGCTGCAGACGAAGTTGACGATGAGGATTCTGATGGTGAGGTGGTTTGTTTAAATGAGGCACCAGTGGAGACAGTTGTTGTCCGTGGGATGAAAAAGCCCATTGTGATGCCTGGGCAAAATACCAAAAAAGCCACCTCTTTGGTGTGGAATTATTTCTCCACAAATCCGGACAACTGGTGTCAAGCCGTGTGTTGCCTTTGTCAAGCTGTAATAAGTAGGGGTAAGGACGTTAACCACCTCGGAACATCCTCCCTTATACGTCACCTGCAGCGCATTCATCATACGTCATTGGGGGTCATTCAGACCCAATCGCTGCTGTGCCTTTTCGCTCAGCTGCGATCGAGTCTGAACTGCGCATGCGTATGCTCCGCAATGCACGGGGATCACCGGACAGCGACGGGATGAACACAGAAAGCGATCACACTGGCGATCGCAAGTAGATTGACAGGAAGAGGCCGTTTGTGGGTGGCATCTGACCGTGTCCAGGGAGTGTCCGGGAAAATGCACGCGTTTCCACCCGTTTGGAGGGAGGGTTTCTGACGTCAGCTCCGGCCCCGATCATCGCACGGCAAGAGTAAGTCCTGGGCTGTGCAGAGACTGCACATCTGATCACACCCCTGCACAGCGAATACCCCCTCCCTCTGTAGGCGGCGACCCCCATTGTGAGGTGTTCAGAATAGACTGGAAGTGATTGTTATTGAGGTTAATAATACCGTAGGATCAAAATTACCCCCAAATTCTGTGGTTTTAGCTGTTTTTATGTTTTTCCCCAAAAAAATCATTCAGATCCAAAACCAAAACCTGAAAGGGTGGTTTTGGCAAAACCAATCCAGATACAAAACACGAGCGAGGATCCAGATCCCAAACCAAAACACAAAACATGAAAAGTGCCCGCCGCACATCTTTGGTATATAACTGTGTATATGTGTGTGTGTTTATGTATGTATGTGTGTATATGTGTGTGTTTTTGTATGTCTGTGTGTATATGTGTGTGTTTATGTATATATATTATCTTTGTATATGTGTGTTTATTTATGTATGTCTGTGTATATCTGTGTGTATATTTGTGTGTGTATATATCTGCGTATATGTGTGTTTATGTATATCTGTGTGTTTATGTGTTTGTGTACAGTATATGTGTATATATGTGTGTGTGTTTATGTATGTCTGTGTACATGTGTGTGTTTATGTATGTCTGTGTATATCTGTGTGTATATTTGTGTGTGTATATATCTGCGTATATGTCTGTGTTTATGTATATCTGTGTGTATATTTGTGTGTATATGTGTGTGTTTATTAGTGATGTGCACCGGCAATTTTTCGGGTTTTGTGTTTTGGTTTTGTGTTCGGTTCCGCGCCCGTGTTTTGGGTTCGAACGCGTTTTGGCAAAACCTCACCGAATTTTTTTTGTCGGACTCGGGTGTGTTTTGGATTCGGGTGTTTTTTTTCAAAAAACCCTAAAAAACAGCTTCAATCATAGAATTTGGGGATCATTTTGATCCCATAGCATTATTAACCTCAATAACCATAATTTCCACTCATTTTCAGTCTATTCTGAACACCTCACAATATTATTTTTAGTCCTAAAATTTGCACCGAGGTCGCTGGATGGCTAAGCTAAGCGACACAAGTGGCCGACACAAACACCTGGCCCATCTAGGAGTGGCACTGCAGTGTCAGACAGGATGGCCCTTCAAAAAAATACTCCCTAAACAGCACATGACGCAAAGAAAAAAAGAGGCGCAATGAGGTAGCTGTGTGACTAAGCTAAGCGACCCTAGTGGCCGACACAAACACCCGGCCCATCTAGGAGTGGCACTGCAGTGTCACGCAGGATGGCCCTTCAAAAAAATACTCCCCAAACAGCACATGACGCAAAGAAAAAAAGAGGCGCAATGAGGTAGCTGTGTGACTAAGCTAAGCGACCCAAGTGGCCGACACAAACACCCGGCCCATCTAGGAGTGGCACTGCAGTGTCACGCAGGATGGCCCTTCAAAAAAATACTCCCCAAACAGCACATGACGCAAAGAAAAAAAGAGGCGCAATGAGGTAGCTGTGTGACTAAGCTAAGCGACCCTAGTGGCCGACACAAACACCTGGCCCATCTAGGAGTGGCACTGCAGTGTCACGCAGGATGGCCCTTCAAAAAAATACTCCACAAACAGCACATGACCCTTCAAAAAAATGCTCCCCAAACAGCACATGACGCAAAGAAAAATGAAAGAAAAAAGAGGTGCAAGATGGAATTGTCCTTGGGCCCTCCCACCCACCCTTATGTTGTATAAACAGGACATGCACACTTTAACGAACCCATCATTTCAGCGACAGGGTCTGCCACACGATTGTGACTGAAATGACTGGTTGGTTTGGGCCCTCACCAAAAAAGAAGCAATCAATCTCTCCTTGCACAAACTGGCTCTACAGAGGCAAGATGTCCACCTCATCATCATCGTCCGATTCATCACCCCTTTCACTGTGTACAGCCCCCTCCTCACAGATTATTAATTCGTCCCCACTGGAATCCACCATCTCAGGTCCCCGTGTACTTTCTGGAGGCAATTGCTGCTGGTGAATGTCTCCACGGAGGAATTGATTATAATTAATTTTAGTGAACATCATCTTCTCCACATTTTCTGGAAGTAACCTCGTACGCCGATTGCTGACAAGGTGAGCGGCGGCACTAAACACTCTTTCGGAGTACACACTGGAGGGAGGGCAACTTAGGTAGAATAAAGCCAGTTTGTGCAAGGGCCTCCAAATTGCCTCTTTTTCCTGCCAGTATACGTACGGACTGTCTGACGTGCCTACTTGGATGCGGTCACTCATATAATCCTCCACCATTCTTTCAATGCTGAGAGAATCATATGCAGTGACAGTAGACGACATGTCAGTAATCGTTGGCAGGTCCTTCAGTCCGGACCAGATGTCAGCACTCGCTCCAGACTGCCCTGCATCACCGCCAGCGGGTGGGCTCGGAATTCGTAGCCTTTTCCTCGCACCCCCAGTTGCGGGAGAATGTGAAGGAGGAGCTGTTGACGGGTCACGTTCCGCTTGACTTGACAAATTTCTCACCAGCAGGTCTTTGAACCCCTGCAGACTTGTGTCTGCCGGAAAGAGAGATACAAGGTAGGTTTTAAATCTAGGATCGAGCACGGTGGCCAAAATGTAGTGCTATGATTTCAACAGATTGACCACCCGTGAATCCTGGTTAAGCGAATGAAGGGCTCCATCCACAAGTCCCACATGCCTAGCGGAATCGCTCTGTTTTAGCTCCTCCTTCAATGTCTCCAGCTTCTTCTGCAAAAGCCTGATGAGGGGAATGACCTGACTCAGGCTGGCAGTGTCTGAACTGACTTCACGTGTGTCAAGTTCAAAAGGTTGCAGAACCTTGCACAACGTTGAAATCATTCTCCACTGCGCTTGAGACAGGTGCATTCCACCTCCTTTGCCTATATCGTGGGCAGATGTATAGGCTTGAATGACCTTTTGCTGCTCCTCCATCCTCTGAAGCATATAGAGGGTTGAATTCCACCTCGTTACCACCTCTTGCTTCAGATGATGGCAGGGCAGGTTCAGGCGTTTTTGGTGGTGCTTCAGTTTTCTGTACGCGGTGCCTGTACGCTGAAAGTGGCCCGCAATTCTTCTGGCCACCGACAGCATCTCTTGCACGCCCCTGTCGTTTTTTAAATAATTCTGCACCACCAAATTCAAGGTATGTGCAAAACATGGGAAGTGCTGGAATTTGCCCAGATGTAATGCACGCACAATATTGCTGGCGTTGTCCGATGCCACAAATCCCCCGGAGAGTCCAATTGGAGTAAGCCATTCTGCAATGATCTTCCTCAGTTGCCGTAAGAGGTTTTCAGCTGTGTGCGTATTCTGGAAAGCGGTGGTACAAAGCGTAGCCTGCCTAGGAACGAGTTGGCATTTGCGAGATGCTGCTACTGGTGCCGCCGCTGCTGTTCTTGCAGCGGGAGGCAATACATCTACCCAGTGGGCTGTCACAGTCATGTAGTCCTGAGTCTGCCCTGCTCCACTTGTCCACATGTCCGTGGTTAAGTGGACATTGGGTACAACTGCATTTTTTAGGACACTGGTAACTCTTTTTCTGAGGTCTGTGTACATTCTCGGTATCGCCTGCCTAGAGAAATGGAACCTAGATGGTATTTGGTACCGGGGACACAGTACCTCAATCAAGTCTATAGTTGGCTCTGAAGTAACGATGGATACCGGAACCACGTTTCTCACCGCCCAGGCTGCCAAGGCCTCAGTTATCCGATTTGCAGCAGGATGACTGCTGTGATATTTCATCTTCCTCGCAAAGGACTGTTGGACAGTCAATTGCTTACTGGAAGTAGTACAAGTGGTCTTCCGACTTCCCCTCTGGGATGCCGATCGACTCCCAGCAGCAACAACAGCAGCGCCAGCAGCAGTAGGCGTTACACTCAAGGATGCATCGGAGGAATCCCAGGCAGTAGAGGACTCGTCAGACTTGCCAGTGACATGGCCTGCAGGACTATTGGCTTTCCTGGGTAAGGAGGAAATTGACACTGAGGGAGTTTGTGGTGTGGTTTGCGGGAGCTTGGTTACAAGAGGAAGGGATTTACTGGTCAGTGGACTGCTTCCGCTGTCGCCCAAAGTTTTTGAACTTGTCACTGACTTATGATGAATGCGCTGCAGGTGACGTATAAGGGAGGATGTTCCGAAGTGGTTAACGTCCTTACCCCTACTTATTACAGCTTGACAAAGGCAACACACGGCTTGACACCTGTTGTCCGCATTTGTGTTGAAATAATTCCACACCGAAGAGCTGATTTTTTTTGTATTTTGACCAGGCATGTCAATGGCCATATTTGTCCCACGGACAACAGGTGTCTCCCCGGGTGCCTGACTTAAACAAACCACCTCACCATCAGAATCCTCCTTGTCAATTTCCTCCCCAGCGCCAGCAACACTCATATCCTCATCCTGGTGTACTTCAACACAGACATCTTCAATTTGACTATCAGGAACTGGACTGCGGGTGCTCCTTCCAGCACTTGTAGGGGTCGTGCAAATGGTGGAAGGCGCAAGCTCTTCCCGTCCAGTGTTGGGAAGGTCAGGCATCGCAACCGACACAATTGGACTCTCCTTGGGGATTTGTGATTTCGAAGAACGCACAGTTCTTTGCTGTGCTTTTGCCACCTTAAGTCTTTTCTTTTTCTAGCGAGAGGATGAGTGCTTCCATCCTCATGTGAAGCTGAACCACTAGCCATGAACATAGGCCAGGGCCTCAGCCGTTCCTTGCCACTCCGTGTCGTAAATGGCATATTGGCAAGTTTACGCTTCTCCTCAGACGCTTTTAATTTTGATTTTTGGGTCATTTTTTTACTGATCTTTTGTGTTTTGGATTTTACATGCTCTGTACTATGACATTGAGCATCGGCCTTGGCAGACGACGTTGATGGCATTTCATCGTCTCGGCCATGACTAGTGGCAGCAGCTTCAGCACGAGGTGGAAGTGGATCTTGATCTTTCCCTATTTTTTTAACCTCCACATTTTTGTTCTCCATATTTTAAAGCGCACAAATAAAAGCCACCACAGGTATACAATGTAGATGGATGGATAGTATAATATTATATTACTTATGGACGACGACTGACGACACAGAGGTAGGTACAGCCGTGGCCTACCGTACTGCTATATATATATATACATATAATATACTGTATAATAATAACGGACCTGGTGGACACTGTCAGCAGACTGCTAAACTAGTATGAAGAAAAAAAAGCCACCACAGGTATACAATGTAGATGGATGGATAGTATAGTATTATATTACTTGTGGACGACGACTGACGACACAGAGGTAGGTACAGCCGTGGCCTACCATACTGCTATATATATATATATAATATACTGTATAATATAATAACGGACCTGGTGGACACTGTCAGCAGACTGCTAAACTAGTATGAAGAAAAAAAAAGCCACCACAGGTATACAGTGTAGATGGATGGATAGTATAGTATTATATTACTTATGGACGACGACTGACGACACAGAGGTAGGTACAGCCGTGGCATACCGTACTGCTATATATATATATATAATATACTGTATAATATAATAACGGACCTGGTGGACACTGTCAGCAGACTGCTAAACTAGTATGAAGAAAAAAAAAGCCACCACAGGTATACAATGTAGATGGATGGATAGTATAGTATTATATTACTTATGGAGGACGAGTGACGACACAGAGGTAGGTACAGCCGTGGCCTACCTACTGCTATATATATATATATATATAATATACTGTATAATAATAACGGACCTGGTGGACACTGTCAGCAGACTGCTAAACTAGTATGAAGAAAAAAAAAGCCACCACAGGTATACAATGTAGATGGATGGATAGTATAGTATTATATTACTTATGGACGACGACTGACGACACAGAGGTAGGTACAGCCGTGGCCTACCGTACTGCTATATATATATAATATACTGTATAATATAATAACGGACCTGGTGGACACTGTCAGCAGACTGCTAAACTAGTATGAAGAAAAAAAAAGCCACCACAGGTATACAATGTAGATGGATGGATAGTATAGTATTATATTACTTATGGACGACGAGTGACGACACAGAGGTAGGTACAGCCGTGGCCTACCTACTGCTATATATATATATAATATACTGTATAATAATAACGGACCTGGTGGACACTGTCAGCAGACTGCTAAACTAGTATGAAGAAAAAAAAAGCCACCACAGGTATACAATGTAGATGGATGGATAGTATAGTATTATATTACTTATGGACGACGACTGACGACACAGAGGTAGGTACAGCCGTGGCCTACCGTACTGCTATATATATATATAATATACTGTATAATATAATAACGGACCTGGTGGACACTGTCAGCAGACTGCTAAACTAGTATGAAGAAAAAAAAAGCCACCACAGGTATACAATGTAGATGGATGGATAGTATAGTATTATATTACTTATGGACGACGACTGACGACACAGAGGTAGGTACAGCCGTGGCCTACCGTACTGCTATATATATATATAATATACTGTATAATATAATAACGGACCTGGTGGACACTGTCAGCAGACTGCTAAACTAGTATGAAGAAAAAAAAAGCCACCACAGGTATACAATGTAGATGGATGGATAGTATAGTATTATATTACTTATGGACGACGACTGACGACACAGAGGTAGGTACAGCCATGGCCTACCGTACTGCTATATATATATATATAATATACTGTATAATAATAACGGACCTGGTGGACACTGTCAGCAGACTGCTAAACTAGTATGAAGAAAAAAAAAGCCACCACAGGTATACAATGTAGATGGATGGATAGTATAGTATTATATTACTTATGGACGACGACTGACGACACAGAGGTAGGTACAGCCGTGGCCTACCGTACTGCTATATATATATATATATATATATATATATGTATATATATATATAATATACTGTATAATAATAACGGACCTGGTGGACACTGTCAGCAGACTGCTAAACTAGTATGAAGAAAAAAAAAGCCACCACAGGAGTGTTTTTCAGGCAGACAAACGTACAGTATACTGGACTGGTGGTCACTGTCAGCAAAACTGTGCACTGTACTCCTGCTATAACTGCTCCCCAGTCCCCACAATTAGGCAGTGTGAGCAGTGCACTCAGCACAGATATATCATGCAGCAGTGCAGCATACTGAGCACAGATATGGTGGAGCGTTTTTTTCAGGCAGAGAAACAAACAAAGGATTAAACTCACTGGTGGTATAATCAAAACCCTGCACTGTACTCCCTAACAGCTGCTCCCCATCCCCAATCCTCCCCACAATTATAACTAAGTCACTCTTTTCTACTATAACGGAGAGGACGCCAGCCACGTCCTCTCCCTATCAATCTCAATGCACGTGTGAAAATGGCGGCGACGCGCGGCTGCTTATATAGAATCCGAGTCTCGCGAGAATCCGACAGCGGGATGATGACATTCGGGCGCGCTCGGTTTACCCGAGCCACACGGGAGAATCCGAGCACGGCTCGGACCCGTGTAAAAAGGCTGAAGTTCGGGGGGGTTCGGTTTCCGAGAAACCGAACCCGCTCATCACTAGTGTTTATGTGTATATATCTGTGTATATATGTGTATATATATGTGTATATCTGTGTTTATGTATATTTCTGTGTATATGTGTGTGTAGATGTATATACACCTGTGTGTATATATATATATATATGTGTGTGTGTGTGTGTGTGTTTATGTATGTTTGTGCCTATAAGTGTGTGTGTTTGTGTGTGTGTATGTATGTATGTGTGTGTATGTATGTATGTATGTATGTGCGTATGTATGTGTGTGTATGTATGTATGTGTGTATGTATGTATGTATGTATGTGTGTATGTATGTATGTATGTATGTATGTGTATGTATGTATGTATGTGTGTGTGTGTATGTATGTATGTATGTATGTATGTATGTGTGTATGTGTGTATGTATGTATGTATGTATGTATGTGTATGTATGTATGTATGTATGTATGTGTGTATGTATGTATGTATGTATGTATGTATGTGTATGTATGTGTGTGTGTATGTATGTATGTGTATGTATGTATGTGTGTGTATGTATGTGTGTATGTATGTGTATGTGTGTGTGTGTGTGTGTGTGTGTGTGTGTGTGTGTGTATGTATGTATGTATGTATGTGTATGTATGTATGTATGTATGTATGTGTGTGTGTGTGTGTGTGTATGTATGTATGTATGTATGTGTGTGTATGTATGTATGTATGTATGTATGTATGTATGTGTGTGTGTGTGTATGTATGTATGTATGTATGTATGTATGTGTGTGTGTGTATGTATGTATGTATGTATGTATGTGTGTGTGTATGTATGTATATGTATGTATGTATGTATGTATGTGTGTGTGTGTGTGTGTGTATGTATGTATGTATGTATGTGTGTATGTGTGTATGTATGTATGTATGTATGTATGTATGTGTATGTATGTATGTATGTATGTATGTATGTATGTGTGGTGGTGGGTGGGGGCACCGTCACATGACCCTGCTCTGGGTGTCATGTCTCCACGCTACGCCTCTGGTCTGCCTATTGACTGTCTTACTAGACATGGGTCTACCCACTGACTGGAACCCAGTATACAGAACAGCTGGATGTGCATCTGGGCTGTAGAACCACAGGGGTGCTGAAAATGTAATGTTTGGATGTGAATAGCGACAAACCGGCAGGGACGCATTAAGATGACACAGAGTCTGTGTGCGTACATCGGTGTAGGCCCCCCGGGAGCCAGGGGCCCTTCTGCACTGCACTCTCTGCACCCATCATACATACACCACTGCTAAGGGATGTTACAATACAAAACTAGTTGTTGTTCCAGTGGACTGATTCAGAAGACAATACATAGACATCCGCTGCCCTATTTATCTGATATCAAGTTGTTGTTGAAAGTGGAGCGCACTTCTGCGCAGACTCCATGTTCTATTCCTCCACAGAGTCTTCATTCCCTCTGTCAAGATGGCTGCCTAAGCATGTGTGGAGCCATCTTGTGATTACTGTATAGAGTGACATGGTGACTGACATGGCGGTAGACAGAAGTCTCCTGCTTAGCTCCAATGATAGACCTGGTTATTACCTCGCTATACAGCTGTTCCAGCATCCCTGATCCGATACCTGTTATCAGCATACACTCACCGGCTGATGAGGTGCATGGAACCCCACTCAGCTCCATCACCAGTGTGCATGTAACAGTGAGTACGGCTGTACCTGCTATCTATCAATAAACCAACACCACTGATTAAGTAGGGCGCGACATCCTGCAGAATATCCGTTAGAAGCACAAACAATACATTTACCCCTGACAATGGCTACGCGGTCTGCAAGATAATGGCCCTCATTCCGAGTTGATCGGTCGCAAGGCGAATTTAGCAGAGTTACACACGCTAAGCCGCCGCCTACTGGGAGTGAATCTTAGCTTCTTAAAATTGCGACCGATGTATTCGCAATATTGCGATTACTAACTACTTAGCAGTTTCAGAGTAGCTCCAGACTTACTCTGCCTGTGCGATCAGTTCAGTGCTTGTCGTTCCTGGTTGACGTCACAAACACACCCAGCGTTCGCCCAGGCACTCCCACCGTTTCTCCGGCCACTCCTGCGTTTTTTCCGGAAACGGTAGCGTTTTCAGCCACACGCCCCTGAAACGCCGTGTTTCCGCCCAGTAACACCCATTTCCTGTCAATCACATTACGATCGCCGGAGCGAAGAAAAAGCCGTGAGTAAAATTACTTTCTTCATAGTAAAGTTACTTGGCGCAGTCGCAGTGCGAACATTGCGCATGCGTACTAAGCGGATTTTCACTGCGATGCGATGAAAAATACCGAGCGAACAACTCGGAATGAGGGCCAATATCTCAAGATAAAGGGCCCTGATTCTGGCCAGTTGGATTCAGCTTACGTTTTTGTTTTCCAGAACAGGTGGATGTATTACAGCACGAGACGCTAACGTCACCTGATTGTATATTGTTACCTGTCAGATCGTTAGACTTGTCACAAATAACTTTCTGATTGATAGTTTAATTGGCTTCTGGCACTTGTAATTGGCTAATGAGCTTGGAACGAGGCTGTAATTAGAACTTCTATACATAGGTAATTGTGGCGTTGCTATATTTTCTTGACCGGGAAAGGATTCATTGAGATTCCAGCATAGTAAAGGCCCAATTAAAATGCCGTCGCAGCTATGGCTATGGGTAATTGAAACATTCGCTAGAATTTTATATTACCCTCAACACGTGAAAATATTATTGCAGAGGAAAACTACTACGCCATTTTTTTTTAAAAGCAAATATTTAAAGACTGTTGCCTTATAAAAAGGGACTGAGTAGATGTTTTCTGTTAAAGAACAGGTTTATTTGGAAAACCTTCCGGGGATAATTTACTAACATTGCATTTAGGGTAAAAACGAACCTTACAAATAGCAACCAATTAGAGACTTCCTACGACTAATTTGTTCTTGATTTTTAAACGCTCAACATTCTGTAAAAGTGACCCTCGAGCGAGTTCACGGAGTCGGCTCTTAAGTGTGACATTTGTGGGGGAATTCTCTTTAAAAAGACTAAACAATTACAGAGTGATGAGAGCGGGACAAACGGGTTCATCCACGTCCCAATTATATACCCACTGAACAGTTTTCCAAAAGGCCTGAAACGTCAAGCCTCGTGTGTAAAGGTGGTCATTCCGAGTTGATCGCTCGCTAGCAGTTCTTAGCAGCCGTGCAAACGCTATGCCGCCGCCCACTGGGAGTGTAATTTAGCTTAGCAGAAGTGCGAACGAAAGGATCGCAGAGCGCCTGCAAAATAATTTTGTGCAGTTTCTGAGTAGCTCAATACCTACTCAGCGCTTGCAATGACTTCAGACTGTTCAGTTCCTCTTTTGACGTCACCAACACGTCCTGCGTTCGCCCAGCCACGCCGGCGTTTACCCAGCCACGCCTGTATTTTTCCGCACACTCCCTGAAGACAGCCAGTTGACACCCAGAAACGCCCACTTCATGTCAATCACCCTGCGGCCAGCAGTGCGACTGAAATGCATCGCTAGACCCTGTGTGAAACTACATCGTTCGTTGTAATAGTACGTCGCGCGTGCGCATTGCGCCGCTTACGCATGCGCAGAAGTGCCTTTTTTTTGCCTCATCACTGCACAGCGAACGAATGCGGCTAGTGATCAACTCGGAATGACCCCCAATGTTCTCTGCCCAAACTGTGTAAATACACAAATAATCCAACCAAAAAAGGTCAGTAAGACAAAGGGGCAGATGTACTAAGATTGGAGAGAGATAAAGTGCCAGCCAATCAGCTCCTGCCATTTTTTCAAAACAGCCTGTAACATGGCAGCCTGGACGCTGAATGGCTGGTACTTTATTTCTCTCCTCCATGGCTTTGTACATCTGTACAAAATAAATATATTACACTATGCTTATATTATACGTACATCCTGGATACACAAAGGGACTAAGGGGAAGAGTTATTAAACCGTTCAAAGAGGACAACTAGAGCTGTTTCCTAGCAACCAATCTGATTGTAGCTATCAATAAAATTCTATCTGATCGGTTGCTATGGGCAACCCCCCCCCCATTTATAGATGCTCCTGTAGTCTAAGTCAAAGGTCTGCCAGCTGCAGGGTGTGACCCCAAGTAGGTCGCATAGTCTGTTTTTTAGGCACCCCCCAAAAAATAAAATAAAAATAAATCTCACACCACCTATGGTCCAAGATCACTGACATACAGACAGATCCTTGGAAATGAATGTGCAGCACTGATATAAATTATGACTTTCAACCTTTTCTTTAGTAAAAAGATTCCTTAAATGAATGACTTCTGCAAGACAAGTTTCCAAAAACATGTGGAGTGCTACACAGAAATATAATTGTACTCAGTGACAATCACATTGGAATATAGTCATGTAATTGTATCGTTTAAACCACAGGGGGGCAAATAAAGAGCCGTGTAGTTGTCAGTCTGCACCCTTATTAACCCCCTGTTGTGAGGAGATGTGACAGACCACCCAGAGCCGGCCCTAACCAATATGATGCCCTAGGCAAGATTTTGGCTGGTGCCCCCTAGCACCACCGCTGGTTCTGCCTCTGACCTTGCACCTCTTTCCCAACACCATCACCCCTCACCCATAGCAGTCCTTGTACCCCCTATATTTTAAATAGGAATAGTTCGCACATTTGACGCACAGCCCAAAAAGGGGCATCTTCTTGCTGGGAAGGGGCATGGCCACACAATAGTAACCCCAATTCCAATTACGCCACACAGTACTGCAACTTTATTCACATTTTATCTTGCGATAGTGTCTATAATTCATATTACATCCCACAGTAGTATCACTTTACCTTATAAACGTTACTCCTCACAGTAGAGCCCCTTATTCACATTACATCACACTGAATTGCTCCTTATTCACATTACACCACACCCTATTGCTCTTTATTCACATTAGACGATACAGTAGTGTCCTTTCTATATGCAACGCCACATAGTAGTGCACCTTATACACATAATGCCACACATTAGTAATGCATTTATACACAATTCCACACAGTAATGCCCCTTACACATATGACACACATTAATGTCCTTATAAACATAATGCTCCTTACATATTATGACAACCTTTATTAATGCCCTTTTACACATAATGTACCTTACACATATGGCGCACATTATTAATGCCCTTATACACATAATGACACACATAGTGCCCCCTACACATTTGCTGCACATTATTAGTGCCCCTATACACATAATGACACACATACAGTAGTAGTATGTGTAACAATATGCCGCACATTGGGGGTAATTCCAAGTTGATCACAGCAGGAATTTTGTTAGCAGTTGGGCAAAACTATGTGCACTACAGGGGGTGCAGATGTAACATATGCAGAGAGTTAGATTTGGGTGGGTTATATTGTTTCTGTGCCTCCCCTGCAGTGCACATGGTTTTGCCCAACTGCTAACAAAATTCCTGCTGCGATCAACTTGGAATTACCCCCCTTATTAATGCCCTTATACACATAATGGCACACATAGTGGCCCTTTACACATATGTTGCACATTATTAATGCATTTTTACATGACACACATAATGCTGCTTACACATATTCCTAACACTACTGCACAACCAACCCACTCACATGCACACAGTACTCACACTTCCACTAACACTGTGACCTCTGCCTCTGCTTGGATACAGATGTGTCCTCACAAATCTTGCATCAATGCTAACGTCGGGCACCTTTTTTTTAATGAAAATGCATCTTATTTGCATTGCTATGTGGCTAGGATGCACAAGCAGTTTCTGCTGATTAAACTGATATGCAGCATGCCTATCTATCTATCTATCTATCTATCTATCTATCTCATAGCCAGATTAAGGGGGGGCATGCAGGGCATACGGTACCCCGGGCCCCCCTGTGTCAGGGCCCCCCGGGTAAAACACACTAACATCACTAGATTTCCCTCTTGTGCAGCAGCAGAACCAGAAGGCAGAAGGTGAGCAGGACAATATGCAGTGCAGATAGAGACACTGGAATATCATGTTTCATGAGCTACTGACGGAGCTCATGAAACAGAGGAGAGATAGGAGGGTGGAGAGAGCTGTTAGTGACACAGGGATCCCAGCTTCTCCTCCTCCCCGCCTGGGTGTCTGTGTCCTGTGTAAACTGTTATGCATCTAAACCATTTGGATCTAGAGATAGAGATACAAACAGAGTCCTCCTGAGTCCTGTCCCAGTGTGTAAGTAGTACAGAGGCTGCTGCTATTCTTGCATATGGCAATATAATTTTTTTTATTTTTCTATGTGTATTTTAAGGTTGTTTAAGTTGTCTTTGTTCCACTACAAGAACATTTGTATAAAATATTTGTCTTTCAATTAGGTGGAGCTATAAACAGTCCCCAGGCATTATTAAACTGTTAGTTAAAAACTAATATACACTATTGGTTTAAAAGTAATATACACAATCTATACCTCCCACCATGACCCATTCACGGAGGGACAAAATGCTTTCTACCTGGACTTCCTTCTTAATTTATGATTGCAATCACCTGTGTTGAACCAGCTTTCTTATCAACTGAATAGTTCAACACAGGTGACGCCAATCATATATTAAGAGGGAAGTCCTGGTAGAGAGCATTTTGTCCCTCCTGGAATGGGACATGTTGGGAGGTATGCACAATCTACTATACATCCCCCACCTTCCACCGGAGCCCCCCTGTCTTAAGTGCCCCAGGCACCCCAAGGCTTAATTCGGCCCTGATCTATCTATCTATGTTAGGTTCCTGGTGCTCAGAACAAGGGAGATGTTATGAAGCGAGTCCAGAGCACCAGGACGTAATGCTGGGAAAGGGGAATGGAAAGGGAATAGCCCCTGGCGCCCTATCTCCGTTGTCTCGCCCGTGCTGTCAGTACACTCTTGCGAGACTATGGTTGCTTGAGCCCCTGGCAGCCGCGTTTGAAGGGCGGATTACGTCTGCCCAACTTCGATGCCCCCTCAGGTCTTAATGAGAGACAAAGAGTGAACCGAGACAGGGTGATAACAAGGGGCCCTCTGACTAAACAACAAGGCCAGGGGCTACTAACAAACCTAAAACCAAAGTATGTGCGGCTTGCCGCCAAAGGAAAAGAACAACAAAGGAAATGCTGACCACACGCCGACACAATACTTTTGTGTACCGGCGGTGACAGCATAAGCAGAACCCTCTGCAAAACACCAGTGACAGAAATAATAAGGGAATACAGCGGCCTAGGCCGACGGACGCGGCAGAGCCGCTACTCACGGAACCGGTACGAATACTGGCAAACGGACAGGAACTCCCAATGCTGCTGACACAGACTCATAGAACTGGAGGACAGGCAGAATCCCAAACGACAGACCGGTGGACACCAAGAAGCCAGAAACTCGACCAGGCATAGGCAAAGGCACTGGACCTCAGGACAGGAACGCCTCACGGCAGGACACGGGATCAGACATAGGAATCGACACAGGGACTGACACAGGAATCGACACAGGAAGCTCAGGAACTAGCAGGAACCAAGCTCAGAACTCGAGCAGACTGGAAACCCAGAAATATCACCAGCCTCTGTGAATAGCACTGAGCCAGCATATAACAGAGAGGCCTAATTAATAATCTCATGCAGCTGCCCTGTTGCATGACTCCAAACTGACAAGATGCAACTAGCAGCCAGGTGAGGCTGAACACATGGGAACAAGCTGCAATTACACAGACTCACCAGCGGCAGCAACCAAGAGTACTCTTAAACAGAGCAACGGGAAATCCTGGCCTGCGAAACAACTAATAAACATAAAATACCTAACTGACATGCAAAACAGGAATGAGCCACAGCCGTGGCTCATAACAATCTATCTATCTATCTATCTAGCTATCTATCTATCTTATATTCTATCAATCTATAGTCTATCTATCTATTTGTTTATCTATCTATCTATCTATCTATCTATCTATCTTATAGTCTATCAATCTATATTCTGTCTACATATCTATCTATATTATATTCTATCAATCTATATTCTATCTATCTATCTATATTATATTCTATCAATCTATATTCTATCTATCTATCTTATATTCTATCAATCTATATTATGTCTGTCTGTCTGTCTATCTATCTATCTATCTATCTATCTATCTATCTATCTATCTGATATCGATCTATATTCTATCTATCTATCTATCTATCTATCTATCTATCTATCTATCTATCTATCTATCTATCTATCTATCTATCTATCTATCTATCTATCTATCTATCTATCTGATATCAATCTATATCTATCTATCTATCTATCTATCTATCTATCTATCTATCTATCTATCTATCTATCTATCATAATGATAAGGGGTAATTAGCTTGGTAGAGGGGTGTATTGGTGCAGTGTCTAAGGACCTAATACAGATCTGTTCGCTCGCTAGTGTTTTTTGCTGCGCAGCGATCAGGTAACTATTGCGCATGCGTATGTACCGCAATGCACAGGCGCGCCGTACGGTTACAAAGCGGATCGTTGCTGTGCACTGGTTCTTGCGAAGAATCCATGCGCACAGCCGTTCACAAGGAGACTGACAGGAAGAGGGCGTTTGTGGGTGGCAACTGACCGTTTTCTGGGGGTGGTAGGGAAAACGCAGGCGTGTCCAAGCGTTTGCAGGGCGGTGTCTGACGTCAATTCCGGGCTTGAATAGGCTGAAGTGATCGCAGCGGCTGAGTAAGGTCAGAGCTACTCAGAAACTGCACAAAATGTTTTTGTACAGGGCGGCTGCACACGCGTTCGCACACTTACACAGCTAAAATACACTCCCCTATAGGCAGCGTCTATCTGTTTGCAGCGCTGCAAGAAATAGCTAGCGAGCGAACAGATCTGAATTAGGCCCGAAGTGCGAGACAGACAGAAGTATTCTCAGAACTAATAGTGGCTGCTGCAGCGACGGGCTGGAAAAGTGGGGATAGGCAGAATTAGCATTCCCAAGCAAGGGCCACAGGTACGGAGGGGCGGTGGCTGCATGGGGCATCTAAGTCACTGGTTAGCGACACATAGGAAAGGAAGTGAGACAATTATAGAGGTGCTATGCTGCGGTCACTGCCGAGTGTCACTTGTGCAAGCGGAACGTAAAACATGCGCAATTGTCCAGCGAGTTCTTATGTGACGTCTTATTTTCATTGTACGTTATTTGGTGTAACCGTGTTCTATTACACCATGCCATATCTCTCTCCGTGTACTATTCCTATGTGATCCAGGGTATCTGTATACAGAGTATACTTACAATGCTGGAATAACTGTGTGACCTATAATAAGGTTATTGTATGTGCGATACAGATAGACAAGCGTCACCTTTATTATTATCACCCCCTCCCCATGGGGCAGGTAAGATCAGAGAGATAGAAGGTATTCTACAACAATATAATCCTGAGACATAGGGATGAATGAAATTCCTGTTCTCACATCTTAAACCTTAAAGGTCAGGTCAGTATGAAATGTATTGTTATTCTTTACAAGCAATGAAACACAGGGCGAGCCCAGGGTCAGCATTCTACCTTTCCTACTGAATGTATTATCCTCAGGGCGTCTACCATGCACCGTGACAGCAATTAGCCAGGTTTTAAACCCGCTTTATATTTAAAAATAAGATTTTACTTACCGGTAAATCTATTTCTCGTAGTCCGTAGTGGATGCTGGGGACTCCGTAAGGACCATGGGGATAGACAGGCTCCGCAGGAGACATGGGCACTTTAAGAAAGAATTTAGGTTCTGGTGTGCTTTGGCTCCTCCCTCTATGCCCCTCCTCCAGACCTCAGTTAGAGAAATTGTGCCCAGAAGAGCTGACAGTACAAGGAAAGTATTTTGGTAATCCAGGGCAAGATTCATACCAGCCACACCAATCACACCGTATAACCTGAGTTTATAACAACCAGTCAACAGTATGACAACAACAGAGCATCAGGTCCAACCCTGATGCAACCATAACATACCTCCCAACTTTCTGTTGTTGTGGAGCGGGACACTCGCGCGGCAAATCCGTGTGCGTTCCCGAAAAGGGGTCATGGCCTATAGAAAAGGGGGCGTGGCTTTGCGGAGGGCCCGCGATCACGAGCCACGCCCCGTTTTCATCACTGAGGGGGCATGCCCAGCGCTCTGTGAGCAGCTGGCATGCTCCCTCTCCCTCTGACTCCTCTGAATAGACGCTGTGCGCAGAGCAGTGATTGACAGAGCCTCCCAACTGACCCCCCCCCCACCGTGGGACACTGTGGCCCGCGGGTGGGACAGCGGAACAGTCCCCAAAAAACGGGACTGTCCCGCGAAAATCGGGACAGTTGGGAGGTATGCCATAACATAACCATTATTGAAGCAATAACTATATACAAGCATTGCAGCAGAAGTCCGCACTTGGGACGGACGCCCAGCATCCACTATGGACTATGAGAAATAGATTTACCGGTAAGTAAAATCTTATTTTCTCTAACGTCCTAGTGGATGCTGGGGACTCCGTAAGGACCATGGGGATTATACCAAAGCTCCCAAATGGGCGGGAGAGTGCGGATGACTCTGCAGCACCGATTGAGCAAACACAAGGTCCTCCTCAGCCAGGGTATCCAACTTGTAGAACTTTGCAAGTGTGTTTGAACCTGACAAAGTAGCAGCTCGGCAAAGCTGTAATGCCGAGACCCCTCGGACAGCCGCCCAAGAAGAGCCCACCTTCCTAGTGGAATGGGCCTTAACTGATTTTGGCAGCGGAAATCCAGCCGCAGAATGAGCCTGCTGAATCGTGTTACAGATCCAGCGAGCAACAGTTTGCTTTGAAGCAGGAGCACCCAGCTTGATGGAAGCATACAGGCAGGGTCGGTGCAAGGTCTCCCTGCACCCTAGGCAAAGCTTCAGCATGGCACCCCCTAACCTTCAAACCCCACCCCACACCCCCACCCCCACCTCCCGGAGGGGAGATGCAGGTGGCCACTAGGTGGGCTGGGGTGAATTGTATCATTATACATATACAGAGAAAAGGGACAACACAAGGAATTTTTAAGTGAAAAAGTATATGGTAAACAAGTACAAAACTTTAGCAAGTTTGTTCACAATATACTTTCACTTTAAAAGTCCTTGAGTGCCATCTATTCTTTATATACTGTATATGGTCTGGTGGGGATATTTTATTGGGGTTGGGTATGGGATGCTGCCGGTCAGAATACCAACAGCGGCGTCCCGACCACCATAATACCGGCATTTTGAATTCAATTAATTAACCTTACTCCTTACCTTCCCTCCCCCAGCCTACCCCTAACCCTCCACGGCATACTAACATTCAGGATTCAGGTGTGGGCATTCTGACAGGTGTCGGGATTCCGGCACTGGTATTCTGAATGCCAACATCCCATCCACCGGGATGCCAACTACATCCCTTTAATTGTATGTGTATACATACATATATATGCACAGACATATTTGTATGCTCCTAATTGTGTTCCATCCACCCATCTGTAAGTTCATTACTAGCCCGCATACAGAGACATCCTTCAGTTTGTTGCTAGATTAATTCAGTGGTGCCCTCCAGTGGCTGGCGCCCCTAGGCAGCCGCCTAAAGCTGCCTAATGGTAGAGCCGGCCCTGCATACAGAAGAAACAAAGACTCTGTTTTCCTGACCCTAGCCGTTCTGGCTACATAAACCTTTAAAGCCCTGACCACATCAAGCAACTCGGAATCCTCCAAGTCAGTAGTAGCCACAGGCACCACCATAGATTGGTTTATATGAAAAGATGAAACCACTTTCGGCAGAAATTGTGGGCAGGTCCGCAATTCTGCTCTATCCGCATGGAAAATCAGATAGGGGCTTTTATGTGACAAAGCCGCCAACTCTGACACACGCCTAGCCGAAGCCAAGGCTAATAGCATGACCACCTTCCACGTGAGATATTTCAACTCCACCGTTTTGAGTGGTCCAAACCAGTGGGATTTCAGGAAACTCAACACCACGTTAAGATTCCAAGGTGCCACTGGAGGCACAAAAAGAGGCTGAATATGCAGCACTCCCTTTACAACCGTCTGAACTTCAGGTAGAGAAGGCCACTCCTTTTGAAAGAAAGTGGATAGGGCCGAAATCTGGACCTTAATGGAACCCAATTTTAGGCCCAAATTCACTCCTGACTGCAGGAAGTGAAGGAACGGCCCAGCTGGAATTCCTCTGTAAGAGCATTCCTGGCCTCACACCAAGCAACATATTTTCGCCATATACGGTGATAATGTTGAGCGTCCTTCCTAGCCTTTATCAGCGTAGGAATGACCCCATCCAGAATGCCTTTCTCTGCTAGGATCCGGCGTTCAACCGCCATGCTGTCAAACGCAGCCGCGGCAAGTCTTGGAACAGACAGGGCCCCTGTTGCAACAAGTCCTGTCTTAGAGGAAGAGGCCACGGGTCCTCTGTGAGCATTTCTTGCAGATCTGGATACCAAGTCCTTCGTGGCCAATCTGGAACAATGAATATTGTTCTCACTCCTCTTTTTCTTATTATCCTCAGCACCTTGGGTATGAGAGTAAGAGGAGGGAATACATAGACCGACTGGAACACCCACTGTGTCACCAGGGCGTCTACAGCTATCGCCTGAGGGTCTCTTGACCTGGCGCAATACCTCTGTAGCTTTTTGTTGAAGCGGGATGCCATCATGTCCACCTGTGGCAGTCCCCACCGACTTGTAATTTGTGCGAAGACTTCCTGATGAAGTCCCCACTCTCCCGGGTGGAGGTCGTGTCTGCTGAGGAAGCCTACTTCCCAGTTGTCCACTCCCGGGATGAACACTGCTGACAGTGCGCTTACGTGATTCTCCGCCCAGCGAAGAATTCTGGTGGCTTCCGCCATCGCCACTCTGCTCCTTGTGCCGCCTTGTCGGTTTACATGAGCCACTGCGGTGATGTTGTCTGACTGAATCAGAACCAGTTGGTCGCGAAGCAAGTTCTCCGCTTGACGCAGGGCGTTGTATACGGCCCTTAGTTCCAGGATGTTGATGTGAAGGCAAGTCTCTTGACTTGACCACAGACCTTGGAAATCTCTTCCCTGTGTGACTGCTCCCCACCCTCGGAGGCTTGCATCCGTGGTCACCAGGACCCAGTCCTGTATGCCGAATCTGCGGCCCTCTAGAAGGTGAGCGCTCTGCAGCCACCACAGAAGAGACACCCTGGCCCTGGGGTATAGGGTGATTAACCGATGCATCTTTAGATGTGATCCGGACCACTTGTCCAGTACGTTCCATTGAAAGGTCCTCGCATGGAACCTGCCGAAGGGAATGGCCTCTATGATGCCACCATCTTTTCCAGGACTCGAGTGCAGTGATGCACTGACACCTGTTTTGGTTTCAATAGGTTCCTGACCAGTGTCATGTGTCTAGAATCATGCCCAGGAAAGGCAGACTAGTCGTAGGAACCAACTGCGACTTTGGAATATTTAGAATCCAACCGTGTTGCCATAACACTTCCAGAGAAAGTGCTACGCTGATCAGCAACTGCTCTGTTGATCTCGCCTTTATGAGGAGATCGTCCAAGTATGGGATAATTGTGACCCCTTGCTTCCTCAGGAGTACTATCATTTCCGCCATCACCTTGGTAAACATTCTCGGTGCCGTGGAGAGACCAAACTGCAACGTCTGAAATTGGTAATGACAATCCTGTACCACAAATCTGAGGTACGCCTAATGAGGTGGATAAATGGGGACATGAAGGTATGCATCCTTTATGTCCAGAGACACCATAAAATCCCCCCCCTTCCAGGCTTTCGATGACCGCTCTCAGCGATTCCATCTTGAACTTGAACCTTTTCAGGTATATGTTCAGGGATTTTAAATTCAATATGGGTCTGACCGAACCGTCCGGTTTCGGGACTACAAACATGGTCGAATAATAACCCCTTCCCTGTTAAAGGAGGGGAACCTTGACCACCACCTGTTGAAGATACAATTTGTGAATTGCAGTTAAGACTATTTCCCTCTCGTGGGGGGAAGCTGGTCGGGCCGATTTGAGGTATCGGTGAGGGGGCATCTCTTCGACTTCCAGCTTGTATCCCTGAGACACAATTTTTATTGCCCAGGGATCCACCTGGAAGTGAACCCACTTGTGGCTGAAATTTCGAAGACGTGCCCCCACCAGGCCTAGTTCCACCTGTGGAGCCCCAGCGTCCTGCGGTGGATTTTGTAGAGGCCGGGGAGGACTTCTGTTCCTGGGAACTAGCTGTGTTGTGCAGCTTCTTTCCTCTGCCCCTGCCTCTGGCAAGAAAGGACGCACCTCGGACTTTCTTGCTTTGTGATCGAAAGGACTGCATTTGTTAATGTCGTGCTTTCTTAGGCTGTGCTGGAATATAAGGCAAAAGATCAGAATTACCAGCTATAGCTGTGGAGACCAGGTCCGAGAAGAACCCTTCTCCACACAATTCCTCAGCCTTGTAAGGTAAACCCTCCATATGCCTCTTTTAGTCGGCATCACCTGTGCATGTTCCACAGGACACGTCTAGCAGTAATTGACATAGCGTTGACTCTAGAACCCAGTAGACTAATGTCTCTTTGGGCATGTTTTATATATATATATATATATATATATATATAAGACAGCATCTTTTATATATATATATTATATATATATATATATATATATATACACATATGTATACACATACTAGGGTCTCCATGTCCACGCTGCTACTGCGCTATAACCCCATGCCGACACAATCGCCGGTCTGAGTAGTGTACCAGCATGTGTGTAAATGGACTTCAAAGTACTTTTGCTGCATGCTATCTGCAGGATCCCTGAGGATAGCTGTTAAGTCCACGCTACCTTTTTGGTAAATGTGTCAATGCCTTGTCCACCCTAGGGGAAGATTCCCATCGTATCCTGGTCCTAGCAGGGAAAGGATACGCCATGAGAAATCTTTGTGGGAATCTGCAGTTTCTTGTCTGGAGATTCCCGCTCTTTTTCTTCATGAGAGGAGGGAAATTTACCTCAGCTTTCTTCCCCTTAAACATGTGTACCCTCGTGTCAGGGACAGATGAGTCATCAGTGATATGCAAATCATCTTTTATTACAATAATCATATATTGAATACTTTTCTGCCATTTTGGCTGTAACTTTGCATTATCGTAGTCGACACTGGAGTCAGACTCCGTGTCGATATTTGAATAGTGAGCGTTGTGAGACTCTGCAGGTCTCTGCGACATAGGGACAGACATGGGTAGATTCCCTGTCTGTTCTCTAATCTTTTGTGCAATAAATTTACCTTAGCACTTAATTTCACATATCCAAACAGGTGTCGGCGTTGTCGACGGAGACACCACACACACACACATTTGCTCCATCACCTCCTTAGGAGAGCCTTTTACCTCAGACATGTCGACACACACGTACCGACACACCACACACTCAGGGAATGCTCATCTGAAGATAATTCCCCCACAAGGCCCTTTGGAGAGACAGAGAGAGTATGCCAGCACACACCCAGCGCTATATGACCCAGGAAAAAACACAGCAATTTAATGTTTACCCAGTAGCGCTGTTATTATCTGCGCCGAATTATGTGCCCCCCCTCTTCTTTAAAACCCTCTCTTCTACCGTGGTATAAGCAGGGGAGAGTCCGGGGAGCTTCCTCTCAGCGGTGCTGTGGAGAAAAAACATGGCGCTGGTGAGTGCTGAGGAAGAAGCCCCGCCCCCTCGATGGCGGGCTTCTGTCCCGCTTAAATATAAATTTTCTTGGCGGGGGCTCATACATATATACAGTGCCCAACTGTATATATGTTTACTTTTGCCAAAAGGAGGTCCAAATGCTGCCCAGGGCGCCCCCCCCTGCGCCCTGCACCCTTACAGTGACCGGAGTATGTGAGGGGTGTAGGAGCAATGGCGCACAGCTGCAGTGCTGTGCGTTACCTCAGTGAAGACCGGAGTCTTCTGCCGCCGATTTCGAAGTCTTCTTGCTTCTCATACTCACCCAGCTTCTGTCTTCCGGCTCTGCGAGGGGGACTGGGCGCGGCTCTGGGACGGATGGCGAGGGTGAGATCCTGCGTACAATCCCTCTGGAGCTAATGGTGTCCAGTAGCCTAAGAAGCAGGACCTAGCTTCAGAGAGTAGGGCTGCTTCTCTCCCCTCAGTCCCACGATGCAGGGAGTCTGTTGCCAGCAGAGCTCCCTGAAAATAAAAAACCTAACAAAATACTTTCTTACAGCAAGCTCAGGAGAGCTCACTGAACAGCACCCAGCTCGTCCGGGCACAGTCTCAAACTGAGGTCTGGAGGAGGGCCATAGAGGGAGGAGCCAGAGCACACCAGAACCTAAATTCTTTCTTAAAGTGCCCATGTCTCCTGCGGAGCCCGTCTATCCCCATGGTCTTTATGTAACGTTCGAGTGGATCTTTAATTAAACGATCTTAGTTTACCTCTTGGTGATTGTTCGAAGTGTTTCCTTTCTTGAATCTTCGCAGAGAGGTGAGGATATTGTTTATCAATAAATGATCGTCACTTTCTGTGGTACGTTATAATTAAATATTAATTTATTAGTATATGGAAATTTTAGAAAGAATTCTATAAAATTTACAGAATTAAAGAATAAAACAACAATTCCAATTTCATTCACATTTCAGATATTAATCCAATATTCCACCTTCAAACCCGTAAACACATTTATTAATCTGCTCCGTGTCGGATCTTCTCTCGTTCTCGGGTAAGTAGCCACCTAAATCCAAATTGTTACTCATATTGAACATACATAACCATAGGTATCATTATATATAACAATCAATTGCCAACTGGAATATAATAACATTTCCGTACGGAGTTATACTCTATATCTGTCCCTACAATAGCGCTCTTATAAATACTATATTTCTCAATGTCTTTTTAAAACAGATGTAAAATGTTATTTATGGTGCACTAGTAAATCCTATATAAGGAAGTAATCACTCTCATACTGACTGTTCTTTTTCCTTTCGCAGTATTAGCCCAGATGACGATTTATAACTCCATCAAACTAGGTAAGTCTGATAAATGTATCTATAGTTGCATAGCTATGGAGGTTATTAGTTATTGGTCTTGTGAACAGAGAGGAAATAAATATGGAATAATCACTCCTGAAGTGACGGATTGGTTACTCTAGTTTTAAGTCTCTGTGTGTTTAGTAACTTGAGTACAGTATCATGAAATTATTTCTGTGCGGTTGCTTTCTAACAGGAGGTGCAGGACGCTGACGGCTGTAGTCTGTAATCAACTCTGTCTGTAAAAACTGACGTCTTTAGCTGTCCCTGTACTGTGATCCAATATTAAATGGATGTGGTATTTTCTTATACTGCAGTATTTATATTTAATAAGTGCACTTATTATTATTATTCCTTTTAACATTCCCTGGTTGTTGTACCAGGATTGTGGTAATGCAGGTTAGTGTTATTATAACATGCACTATACCTGAACAGTAGTTTTAGCTGCAAGAGGTTCCTTGTCCATATATGGGCGGTGGATACGCCTCTCCAGCCGCCCACCTTTAATGCTTTAACACTAGGGCTTCTCTATTGTTCCCGCCCAACGCTGTCGATCACTGGCAGGCCGTACCTCTTTCCAGCTTGTCTCTTCAGGGAGAGTCGCCGCCTACTCCCGCCCTGCGGGCGGATCCCTCACGCCTCCCGGATGCTGTCACTGGGGTCCCTGGAGATCACAGACTAGCGTACACTCCTCCGCTGCACAGACGGAAAACCGGGGCTCACCGCAGTTTTCTCCCGTCAGACCCGTCACCGGCCGCTCAGGTACCCGACCTCTTCCTCTCCGCGGCCAGAACTCAACTGCGCCACACACCACGCAGCTGGCCCCTCGAGCCTCCCTAACCTCTCTCGTGCGGGACGGTTCTCTAGAGGTCGCTCGTGCCGCCCGGCTCTCCCTTCCGCTAGCACTGCCCCCTTCACAGTGCTCGTCCATGGGGAACATTTTGTAAATTAGGTTTCCTTCTGTGAGGGACGCACAACTCTCCCAAACAATGCCACCTCCCTCTGTGAGGGATACATATTAAAATAAACAATGCTATTTTCCCTCTGTGAGGGATACATATCATAACAAACCATTATATTTCCCTCTGTGAGGGATGTATAACGTGATGCACAGTTGTATGTGCAGGTGATACACCATTAAACTTTATGCAATACCATATTAATTATATAATATTATGAATTCCATTTTAAATTTATCAGGGTGTCACATGTAACCCCCTAAAAGGGTGCGTGTCCTCACGCATCGTAATATTAACTAACCCTATTTTACCAGTTACGTAACTTGGCACTCTAATATCGATATCGTAGAGGTAGTACTCCTTTCGTACTTCTCTCTGATCTTCTCAGCAGAGATGGGGTTTCTGTCGTCTTATGATTCATTTCCCCTAAAGCACCTTCAGATACATCAGACAGCCTATCATCCAACTCTAGTACCTTGTTACTGTTACTTTCAAATAGCCCATACGTGTTTTCAATTACATTAGTTAATTCTTGACTAACAGGATTCCCCACCCCAACCAGTACCGGGCAAAACATACTCATTGGGTCATTCCAATAGTCCTCGTAAGTCGAATCTTTTGATGTACTTAACCTCTCTGCCTTTTCCTGATCCACGTAGTCTTGTGGGGGTATCACACATTTCTTGAGCTGATTTCGATGAACCACCAAGGAGTACTCTCCATGGTCTTTAGAAATCTTGTATACATCAACCTCTGGTCGTGGAATCTCGGTGATAATATAAGGAGTCACTTCCCAGTGTCCGTCCAATTTGCTTTGGCGCCGATTATTTCTTTTCCAGACCTTATCGCCTACATGGAATGGCTCAGCTAGGGCAGTTTCATTATAGTGTTCGGATTGCTGTTGTCGCACCTGTTCCATTTTCTGGTTAACTACTGTCTGGGCGGCTTTCAGTCTCTTTTGATGCTCTTTCACCCATTCCGTTTGTGGACTGATCTCTTGAGCATTTCCTTGAGGTACTTCCAGAAGCAAATCCACTGGTAACTTGCCTTCTCGGCCAAACAGTAAGTAATACGGGGTGTACCCCGTGGAACTATGCTCTGTATTATTATACAAGAAAGTAAGTTCTGGAAGTAGTGTGGGCCACTCCTGGCGTTCCGGAAATGGAATAACTCTCAACATATTGATTAAAGATTGATTCATCCTCTCACAGAGTCCGTTACATTGCGGATGATATGCAGTAGTCCTTAGTTTCTTACACCGGTAAATATCACACAACTCTTGAAATAACTTTGACTCAAAAGCAGCTCCCTGGTCAGTGAGTATCTTTTCTGGATAACCATAAGGTCTTACAAATGATCTCCACAGTAACTCAGCAGTGGTTTTGGCGGATAAGTCCCGGACCGGGAGAGCTACTGCAAACTTGGTGTAATGATCTATTATAGTAAGGGCGTATTGATAGCCCGCCCGGCTGGGTTCTAACTTCACGTGATCAATAGACACTATCTCCAAGGGATAATGACTTACAATAGGATGCAATGGTGCTTTCTGATCTGACTGTGCTCTTCTTTTAATAGTGCAGTTAAGACACTTCTTACACCAGTCGTCAATATCATCCCGCATGCCAATCCAGAAAAATCGTTTTCGTACATTTGTTTCCAACTTTTGAGTGCCAAAATGACCCGACTGGTCATGGTAAGCCCGTAGTATACAGTCATTGTCTTGTCTAGGTAGGACAATTTGCTTGGTGGGACAGTGAGTCCTGGGATTAATTCCGCAGCGAATCAAGAGCCCTTTGCAAATTCGTAAGCGATCTCGCTGTCTCCATAGTTTCAGCAGTTCAGGCTCAGCTTCTTGTCTTTCCTGCTTATTTAAAATCTTCCCAGAAAGTAGTAGACTTTTTAGTTGAGACAACAGCGGACTCTCTTCTTGCATTTTTCTCCACCTCTCACCATATGCTTCTTCGGAGTTAGCTTGATTATGGCCATTGCGATTAGGAGAAGCCTTTACGGTTGTGGCATGTTGAATGAAGTATGCGTGGAAAGCTGGCATTTCTACATCCTCCCACTGATCTTCCTGCATGTCTTGTTCATACGATTCTGGTTGGCGTGACAAAGCGTCTGCGTTCGTGTTACTCTTCCCACTTCGGTATTTGATGGTATACTGATAATTAGCCAACCTGGAAGACCATCTTTGTTCCAATGCGCCTAACTGAGCCGTGGGTAAGTGGGACAGCGGATTATTATCTGTGAAAGCGATAAATGGAGTGGCTGCCAAGTAATGCTTACATTTTTCCGTCACGGCCCACGTTAGGGCTAACAACTCTAACTTAAAGGCGCTATAATTAGCATCGTTACGTTCCGTTTTCTTCAAACTCCTGCTAGCGTATGCAATTACACGTTCATGGCCTTGTTGTTTTTGGGATAAGACTGCTCCCAAGCCCTGATTGCTGGCATCCGTATATAAGTGGAAGATCTGACTATAATCAGGATACGCAAGCACAGGCGCTTCAGTCAATGCCTTCTTCAACTGCTCAAATGCATCCTGTTGCGTTTGAGTCCATTTTATCGGGAAATTTCTACTATGATAGGTCTTAGGAATCCCACGAAGCAATTCGTGTAATGGAGCCGCAATGTGTGCAAATCTCCTTACAAACCTCCGATAATATCCTACAAATCCCAAGAACCTCCGTACTTCTTTCATGGTGTTCGGAACGGGCCAATCTTGAACCGCTGCTATTTTCCCCGGATCAGGTGTAACTCCATCGGCACTTACAATATGGCCCAGGTATTGCACACTGGTTTTTAACAGATGGCACTTTGAGGGTTTTACTTTCAAACCATACTCTGCGAGTCTTGCAAACACCTCTTGAAGATGTTGTAGGTGTTCATGATAGGTCTTGGAGTAGATTATAATATCGTCTAGGTAGAGAAGCACCATGTCAAAGTTCCTATGACCAAGGCAGTGTTCCATGACTCTCTGAAACGTTCCGGGTGCATTGCAAAGACCAAAAGGCATACGATCAAATTCATATAGCCCCATCGGCGTCGTAAAGGCTGTTTTCTCTCGATCTTCCGGAGCCATCTCAATTTGCCAATATCCACTAGTTAAATCGAGAGTAGAAAAGTAGGTGGCAGATTTCAAGGCTGTTAATGACTCCTCTATTCTCGGTAAAGGATAGGCATCCTTATGGGTGACTTGGTTTAACTTTCTGTAATCTACACAAAACCGCAAGCTTCCATCTTTTTTTCGGACTAGGACTATGGGAGCTGCCCACGGGCTGTAACTTTCTCGAATGACTCCTGTTGCTTCCATTTCTTCTAGCATTTTGCGAACAGGCTGGTACAATGCCGGTGCAAGTGGTCGATAACGTTCTCTAATTGGTGGTGCATTCCCAGTTGGGATGAAATGTTGAATTTGGTCCACTCTGCCAAAGTCGTCCGAACTTTTACTGAAAGTAGCAGTGTTTTCCTTCACTATTCGCAACACTCCAGCCTTGAGTTCCTCGGGAGTTTCAGTTTCTCCTATCTGAATTTCCTGCCACCAAGAAGCCGACTCGTCGCTCTCTCCTCCTTTTCCAGCAGTCGTATTCATTTGTGTGATTCCAATAGGGATCTCAATTATGTCCTGGATCGCCGTCCACACTAGTTTTGCTATGGTGTAATTGCGGAGTAACTTAACGGGATGGTCATGCGGATTGAGGATTCTAATTGGTACTCGTCCTCCCTCTACGGTAGTTAAGGACCGGGCCACCACCAAATCGCTTCGAGTGGACATTGAACAAGGCTCGACCACTGCAGTGTAACTCCTTCCTTGTGGACCGCATCTCACCTTTCCCCAAATTATGGTCTCCGTATTTGGCCGTAAGGTGATAGGTCTATGATCCGCAATCTTCACCTTTCCAATTCCTCCATCTGGCTTCACTAATTGCCGTTGACCTTGAAGCACTCTAATGGTCTTGTTTAAGGCTTGTTGAGTTGCAGGAGGTACATCAGTTAACTCACTCTTCAGGGCCACAATCAATTCTTCTGGGCAATTCTGTAATACGTTCATTCCAATAATAATTGGAGGAACCGTTTGATCATTGACGTTAGTGATTAAACATCCTTGACGAGGTAACACAGCCTCTCCAATCTTAAAATCCAGTTCACAGTAGCCCTTACAGGAAATATTAAGTCCATTGCTGGCAAACAATCGGAACCATGCAGGCGGGGGTGGTATTATTCCTTTTTCTTCCCAATAATGCCGGAAAGCCTCTACTTGTATGGTTGTCACTTGTGAACCGGTATCGAGTGTAGCTGGTACTTCTACCCCATCCATATATACATTAATGACAGGGCATTGCCCCACATAGGTAGGGCACCACTCTTCTGGTGTGGGACCTATTCCTTCTGTTCCCCCTGAGGGTTGGTCTCCGGCCTCGGGGCATTGGCGTTTAAAGGTTCTTGTTGTCTACATACGCGTTCAACATGTCCACTGCGGTCACACCTTCTACAGATAGGTCTGCCTTGGGAATCAAACCTATCGGTAGGTCTGCGGCCCCTTGCCTGTGATGATTCCCACCAATCGCTATAGCCTCGTCGTCTGTCAGGATGCCAATCAGTTTCAGATCTTGCAGGGGAGGAACGTTTCAATAACTTCTGTAATTCTCTACTCATCTCAGCCATTCCAAGAGTCAGTTCCTCCATTTGTCCCTTCAGAGTGGGCAAAGGATCTGAGGTTGGTGTTTGTATGCTTTGAACCGCGGGTTTCTTCTGCTTGGAGGCCTCTCCCGACACTAGGTAAGTGACGTCGTTACCCCCTGCTTGCTCCTGATACCCGGGCAATTCAGGAAAATAGCTTTCTTTCTGTTTTATTGGACCAACTACCTTAATTGCTGCTTCCTTGAAGTCCAAAAAGGAATCTGCACTCTTTTGCATCCTTAATAACTTCAATTGTGTTCGAACACTTTCACTATTAACTCAGTCTATGAACTGATTCACTAGAACTTCATCGGGTTCCCTCACTTCCAACTCGTCTACCTCTTGTATATCTCGCAACGACTCTTGCAAGCTTAAGGCGAAGTATCTTAAGGATTCCAAAGATTGTTGTTTACGTGCATAAAAACGAGACTTCAGTTCTGCCAGAGTGCTGATATCAAACGTAGTGGCGAGTCGTTGAAATATTTGCTCTGCAGTTTGTCTTTCTCCCAATGGCCAGGATAGTACTTCTCTCAATGCAGATTCTTTTAACTGTCCGACTAAAATCTCCACCCGCTGTTGTTCAGCCAATGGGTAAAGCCGGAACATTGATTGTAATTTCCGTTTAAATTCCGTGAAAGTGCTCGAGTCCTTTCTTCTCTCACCTGTATAAATAGGAAGCCACGGGGCTCCGAAATAATAAGGAAGAGTAATCGGATTTACGGTGGCACTGGCCATAGCAGGCTGATTGCTTAATGTAGCACCAGAACTCATGTTGGCACTAGTCGTAGCTGGTTGAGTACTTTCAACAGGTATTTGTTCATTGGTTGACATGTTTTGTTCGTGATCCTGTTCGTGGGACGCCAAAAATTCTTTATGTAACGTTCGAGTGGATCTTTAATTAAACGATCTTAGTTTACCTCTTGGTGATTGTTCGAAGTGTTTCCTTTCTTGAATCTTCGCAGAGAGGTGAGGATATTGTTTATCAATAAATGATCGTCACTTTCTGTGGTACGTTATAATTAAATATTAATTTATTAGTATATGGAAATTTTAGAAAGAATTCTATAAAATTTACAGAATTAAAGAATAAAACAACAATTCCAATTTCATTCACATTTCAGATATTAATCCAATATTCCACCTTCAAACCCGTAAACACATTTATTAATCTGCTCCGTGTCGGATCTTCTCTCGTTCTCGGGTAAGTAGCCACCTAAATCCAAATTGTTACTCATATTGAACATACATAACCATAGGTATCATTATATATAACAATCAATTGCCAACTGGAATATAATAACATTTCCGTACGGAGTTATACTCTATATCTGTCCCTACAATAGCGCTCTTATAAATACTATATTTCTCAATGTCTTTTTAAAACAGATGTAAAATGTTATTTATGGTGCACTAGTAAATCCTATATAAGGAAGTAATCACTCTCATACTGACTGTTCTTTTTCCTTTCGCAGTATTAGCCCAGATGACGATTTATAACTCCATCAAACTAGGTAAGTCTGATAAATGTATCTATAGTTGCATAGCTATGGAGGTTATTAGTTATTGGTCTTGTGAACAGAGAGGAAATAAATATGGAATAATCACTCCTAAAGTGACGGATTGGTTACTCTAGTTTTAAGTCTCTGTGTGTTTAGTAACTTGAGTACAGTATCATTAAATTATTTCTGTGCGGTTGCTTTCTAACAGGAGGTGCAGGACGCTGACGGCTGTAGTCTGTAATCAACTCTGTCTGTAAAAACTGACGTCTTTAGCTGTCCCTGTACTGTGATCCAATATTAAATGGATGTGGTATTTTCTTATACTGCAGTATTTATATTTAATAAGTGCACTTATTATTATTATTCCTTTTAACATTCCCTGGTTGTTGTACCAGGATTGTGGTAATGCAGGTTAGTGTTATTATAACATGCACTATACCTGAACAGTAGTTTTAGCTGCAAGAGGTTCCTTGTCCATATATGGGCGGTGGATACGCCTCTCCAGCCGCCCACCTTTAATGCTTTAACACTAGGGCTTCTCTATTGTTCCCGCCCAGCGCTGTCGATCACTGGCAGGCCGTACCTCTTTCCAGCTTGTCTCTTCAGGGAGAGTCGCCGCCTACTCCCGCCCTGCGGGCGGATCCCTCACGCCTCCCGGATGCTGTCACTGGGGTCCCTGGAGATCACAGACTAGCGTACACTCCTCCGCTGCACAGACGGAAAACCGGGGCTCACCGCAGTTTTCTCCCGTCAGACCCGTCACCGGCCGCTCAGGTACCCGACCTCTTCCTCTCCGCGGCCAGAACTCAACTGCGCCACACACCACGCAGCTGGCCCCTCGAGCCTCCCTAACCGCTTCCTCTCTCGTGCGGGACGGTTCTCTAGAGGTCGCTCGTGCCGCCCGGCTCTCCCTTCCGCTAGCACTGCCCCCTTCACAGTGCTCGTCCATGGGGAACATTTTGTAAATTAGGTTTCCTTCTGTGAGGGACGCACAACTCTCCCAAACAATGCCACCTCCCTCTGTGAGGGATACATATCATAACAAACCATTATATTTCCCTCTGTGAGGGATGTATAACGTGATGCACAGTTGTATGTGCAGGTGATACACCATTAAACTTTATGCAATACCATATTAATTATATAATATTATGAATTCCATTTTAAATTTATCAGGGTGTCACACTTACGGAGTCCCCAGCATCCACTAGGACGTTAGAGAAATAGCTTTTATTTTTCCCCGGGGCCGGGACATGTATACAGTATACACGGATTCACGCTCCCACTGGACAAGTTCATGGATTCTTTTCCCATCGGTGCGGGCAATGTGGATGGTTTTCTCAAGAGTATCTCCCAAATTATGCCCTATTATGTCACTTGTTCCGACGCCGCGTCAGTCTACACTTTGTATCCCAGTACAGTGTATTATGTTCTTGTTTTTTTATTTTCTTTTTTTATCTTTCTCCTATTGGGACATCTGAGCCACCTGTATGTCATGCCTTGAAGCAGCAATCCCCACAAGTAAGTGCAAGTGATGGCAGAGTGGGGAGAAGGAGGCGGAGGGGGTCACAGTGCAGACAGAGCTCAGAGGTGTGTTCCAATGGCTCTCTGCTCACTACCTCGTGTGCCATCTGACTGTGGTTGTCATGGTGGCCAATGACACTCTAAAGAATTATAGATGATTAAAAGCCACCTGGAAAACCATCCATAGAGAATTGGTACATATCTTCCCGTAGCATGCCACGGCAATTTCTAAATAGAAAGCTTGAACACATTGGTGTTGATTCTCAGTCAGAATGTAGGGGGTCATTCCGAGATGATCGTAGCTGTGCTAAATTTAGCACAGCTACGATCATTCACACTGACATGCGGGGGGACGCCCAGCACAGGGCTAGTCCGCCCCGCATGTCAGTGCGCCCCCCTGCAGAAGTGCATAGGCATCACACAGCAGCGATGACTTTGCACTTCAAGAGTAGCTCCCGACCAGCGCAGCTTTAGCGTGCTACCTGGGAGCTACTCATCGCTCCCCGGCCCGCAGCGACTGCGTGTGACGTCACGCAGCCGCTGCGGCCCGCCCCCTGTTCAGTACGGCCACGCCTGCATTGGCCGGACCACACCTACGAAACAGCGGGCAAAAGCCACCGTTCTGCCCCCCCCACCCAGCGGGGGGCTCTACCTGTCAATCAGGCAGAGGCGATCGAGCGTCCCGACGGCCTTCGCATGCGCAGTTCTGACCCGATCGCACCGCTGCGATAAACTGCAGCGTGCGACCGGGTCAGAATGACCCCCATAATGCAGTAGCAATTCAAGCCACTTGCGTCGATTGGGAAACGGGTTGATAATATTTTCCCGGCGCCGGGATCCTGGCAGTCAGCATACCGGCTGCGGGATCCTAGCAGCAGAATGCCGGTGCAGGGGTGGTGGCAAACGCAACAGAGCCCACGAGTGGGAATAGACCCTGTGTGTCGGCATTCTGTCGTGCGACATTGTGATCGCTTGGGATTTCGGCGTTGGCATAGTGACCACCGGGATCCCGAGTGCCGGTCACATGACCACATCCCCGGGAAACTATGTGAATAATTGTCCGTATTGTGAGTCAGCTGCATCTATACGCTTGTGATAGCGGAGGGCTATTACAGTATCTGCATTTGCCCGAGCCCCATCCTTGGGGCAGGAGATAATACCAAAATGGGACTGAAGCTGCGAAATGCGTGCGTTATCGTATTCAGAATACCTGCACATCCGGCAGCACTCAGCCATTCGGTGTCAGAATCAGATCTGCCATGATAAATAGCACTTAGAGATAGCTTGTATCTCAGGAGATGGAATGCAAGTAGCGGCACCTTTGCTGACCCGGTCCACCATTACTTTGTAGATTGTGCCCATTGCAGCATAAGACCATCAATGGGACATTTAAATAGAGTAAGGTTACGGCTCTGCATACAGCATCTTCTATCACATCTATGCAACGACCGGATTTATACACCCTCTCGTTTCCAGAACCTTTCACTTAAGTTCATCAATCAGGAGCAATATACTCTAGCTGTTGTCCGTTTCTATGAGCCCCACCGGTAACTGCTGCCTAGCCTAGTGTGATTGCTGCAGCGAAATATGTCGTCTGGATTCCATTTATCAACAGAGGCCTCTGAAGAAGATAATACCGGCAATATAGGGAAAATGAGATGAATGGAGCCGTTGTGGGTGTGCACGGGGGAACATCACTCCGACACTTCCCTGAAAGTCATTTTTACTCAATGCAAAACTATTTATTGCTTGCTTGTGAACCAACATTTTACCTTTGAGATCTATTAACCTATTGTCAATTCCAAAGAAATATTAAATAAGCTAAATTTTTATATGTCTGTACCAGGGTACGGTACAGGACAATGGGGGTAATTCTGAGTTGATCGCAGCAGCAAGTTTGTTAGCAGTTGGGCAAAACCATGTGCACTGCAGGTGGGGCAGATGTAACATGTGCAGAGAGAGTTAGAGTTGGGTGGGTTATATTGTTTCTGTGCAGGGTAAATACTGGCTGCTTTATTTGTACACTGCAATTTAGATTTCACTTTGAATACACCCCACCCAAAGCTAACTCTCTCTGCACATGTTACATCTGCCCCACCTGCAGTGCACATGGTTTTGCCCAACTGCTAACAAAGTTCCTGCTGCGATCAACTCAGAATTACCCCCAATATACAGGAAGAGGGTATATTCCTATACTGTATATTATTTATACTTCTATAGCATATGTTACGTCAATGGTGATTGGTTGCCATGGGCAACTTCTCCACTGGCTCACTTCTCTACTTTTATCACTGTTTAGTACATCTCCCCCTAAGTATGAAACAGGAGACAGCTGCTTGAGCGCAGCTAACTTGTGTAAATGTTCAAATATTGGTCATGGTTTGGCACCAAAGGCATAACTTCCACGGGTGCAAGAGGGGAGGGGGGAGGGGGGTATCAAACATCCAATCCCCTGCAGCCACACACTTTATAGATTTGCTATGGTTATAAACTGACCATTATAAATAGTCTCATACAGTTATAATATGCATCCTATGTGGGAGCTCTATGTATTAGGTGTCTGACTGTGGTGTATGCGGTTGTGAGTTTAAGCACTGGGGAGTATATTTACTAACTAGGTGATTCATCGCGCCCTACGGGCGCTCTTCACACCGTCGCAAGGGACTGCGCCCCATTAGCCCTTGCACGCCCTTGGGGCGTGCAATATTTTTATTATATGGAGTATTACCTCCAATCATAATTCTGTGAGTGGTTAAATATTGCACGGACAAAGGGCGTGCGATGGTTAAGGGGTCGTAGCCCCTTGCAACAGGATGACCAGCGCACGCAGGGCCTGGTGAATCACCTAGTAGGTGCTGTGGTTGGGGGAGTGGTGTGTGCGGGGAGACGTGGATGGGGGAGGGGGTCCAGGGGTGCTGTGGGTGGGGGAGGAGCAGTTGCGGTGGTGCCACGGGTGGAGGAATGGGAGGGGCAGGTGTGTGGGTGCCGCGGGAGGGGTCCGAAGCCACCGCGGGTGGGGGAGGAGCGGTTGCGGGGGTGCCGCAGGTGGGGGAAAGGACGGGTGTGGTGGTGCTGTGGGTGGGGGAGGGGCAAGTTCAGGGGTGCTGCAGGTAGGGGAGGAGGTCCGGAGCCACCGCAGCTGGTGGGGTGTGTGGGTGCCGTGGATGGGGCCCGGATGTACTGCGAGTGGGGTAGGGGCATGTAATGCTTCTCCTCCGGCTGTCCACCCTTTGGGCAGTGGCTCTCCCAGAGACTCGCACAGCAGCCAGACACTATTGTTAGCGCCGGTGTCCCAACGCGCCGCATTACAGGGAAGAAGATGCACTCAATAAACTACAGCTCCCAGCAGCCCTTAGCGCCAGAATGCTTTGGTGCTAGGGGCTGCTGGGAGCTGTAGTTTATTTAGTGCGTCTACTTCCATGTAATGTGACGCATTGGGACACCGGCGCTAGCAATAGTGACTGGCTGGCAGAACTGAGTGACTGGCTGAATCAATGTAAAAGGTGAGAGTGCTGTGCAGTGTCAGTGACACTGCACACCCACTGCACTGCACAGCACTATCACCTTTTACATTGATTCAGCGTCCAGACATTACCCTCCGCGATATCACCCCCTCTATCCGTTACATTAGCCATCTCGGGGCTTCCAGGCCGGCAGCCCAGGTGCTGTGTTGCGGAGTCAGGGCCTCTGGTGATCTGGGCGTGGCGGGGAGGCAGTTCTGTGACATCACACGCAGTGGAGGCTCCGGGGCTCAGAGAGTATGTGGCGTAGGGAGGGCTATGAAAGCCTTCCGCTGCGCCGCTTTCATACACATCTATGCCGGTGGCTGCAGCAGCTTTTGTTCCACCTGCGCTGCGGCTAGGGAGTGGGGATTGTTGATGGAGGAGGGGGCAGGCGGACTGGCAGCAGGGCATAGGACGCTGCAGTAAAAGGTTCTATTGTTCCCATATCTACAGCACAGAGACTTGCTGCAGATGCAGTGGCATTCCCTCCAGCTGCACCTTTTTGGCAGGTACAGTCCCTTTTTTTATGGTCTGTACCGATTTTTGGCTGTCCAAACTTCCATTAAAAGTATAGGAAAAGGGACGTGGGCACGCCACTGTACCCGTGGCCACGCCCCCTTTTGGAATTTGTAGCGATGTTTATGTGTAAAGTGTTGGAGGGTATGTTGCTGCAGATGCAGTGGGTCTATTTTGGGGTGTGGGCCTGGAGCTGCAGCTCCATCAGCCCCATTGTTAATCCTGCTCTGGGAACACACAGCAGCCAAAGGGCAGAACCTCCCATTGGATGTAACCTGTGTGGGAGGGTGTTTCTCGCCCAATCAGCTGTGGACTGGGTGTGACAGACCTGCTGCTAACCCAATGAGAGCTCCTAGCCACACCCAACATTATCCACACAGGCACAGAGTCACAGATCTGGGCAATTATATAGGAGATGTTTCAATTTTCTATTTGATTTTAAGTTCAATTTAAATCAACTGAAATCAAACCATATCGATAATCTTCTTCACTCATCAAATACCACATTTACTAAGATTCAATTCTGAAATCAATTTCAAAATTGCATTCAATGTTGTTTGAGTTAGACTAGTGATTTTGTGTTCGGTTTAGGATATCCAATTCAAATCAAAACCGAACATAAAATCACCTATAAAATCGGATATAAATATAAATACTCAGACCTCACCATTACATACTGCTCTGGGATACTACAGACTGCCGTATAATGTCCCATGCCATTCTATGCTCCTCTTTATGGAATACTGTACACTGGGCTGCCCTATACCCAGTGGCAGAACTACAGGTGGGGCACCACCTCTGCCCTCTAGCTGAGCCTGAGTCCTACTGGTCTCCCGACCGCCGGTCACACAATACCAACCCCTGCTGACAACAGAGCTAGATCTGCGTTGCTGGGCCCTCCCTTACAGTGATGTTACTGCGGAGCCCGGGATTGCACCGTTATACCCCTCTCTGCACCCCCGTTACTGCTCCCAGTCACCACGTACATAGAAACTAAGGAGGTCACAGTATTTATAATTCCACCGGGCTCACGGAATTCATATCTCCATCCCTGTGTTTCATGTTAGATTAACCTGTGTTTCAGGTTCAATAACATAATACTGTATAACAAGGATGTAACAGAACGCTTTCACAGACGCTGACGGAGACGCCGGATGAAGCTGAATGATATCTGACCTTTGGCTTTCTACAAACACAGAACACAATCGCACAGGAAAACGTATCTGGGTTTAAGTGATAAAGAAAATAGGCAAAACAACTTCTGATGCTTGTAAAGACGCGATGATACTTCTGCTCGAGTGTTCTGGTCTTAGAAAATAAAGTGCATGCAATAGGTAAGTGCACACAAAGAAGGTAAGTGCACACAAAGTAGGTACAGTAAGTAAGTGCACACAAAGATGCAAAACTTAACACGTGTTGGCAGTCCCACAAATGAGTCCAGTAAATTACTGGGATTAAAATAGCTGCTATTGATATTGCAACACATAGATGGAAAATAATCGGGAGCTTGCAACTAAAGGCACTGGAGATGGCATGGGAAGCTGCGTATATCTGAGTAACTTACCAGACTTACAGTAACTCCCAGGTCATACTTGTGGTGGTCACCATCATCTGCATGTCATGGCCTCTACTGTCCTGCTGGTGGTGCTTGTGAGTACGGTAACCATGCATTAATAATAGAAAGCTGCAGATTATTGGGCGGGGAGGGGGGGAATATTTGCGATGTTCCTGTATGTAAATCTTTGAGAGCTATTTTGGGCCATGTCCCGGCCACTTAGGAGGACGTTCTACATTTTGTACCTGATTCTAGGTCGCAGATTAGTTTGAATGCGGCAGCATCTGCTGATTTGTTTGCAGACCGCGCATGTGCCGCGCGGCAAATATATTCATTCTTGTGTATCTTTCAGCAATTTTGATTGTTTATCTCCATCTGTCAAACGGTTGTTACCAGACATAAGCATATAACAAAATCGTCTCCTGGGCGCGTCGATCGAATTACACCATATACGTATGGAGATCTGATGCCATTTTCAGTTGTATTACTTGCAATAATAGTGATGTGCTAGCGGACAGAGGGCTGGGGGCGGTGCAGCCACAGAGCGTGACTGCGAATATGGCGAATATGCGCAATAGACTTCCATTTGCAGCCGGCATACGGAACTCCGTCAGAATTGCGCATGATTCAGAATCGCGCTCTTCGTATTTTTATAGCATGATATAATAAACTGCGACCAGCAGAGGTTAGCGTAACCGGGCTTATACATCTGGGAACGATGAGAACATTCCTCTCCTGGTTTTAGTTCATCAAAGTCTCTTTAACTTTTTAATCCAAAATACAAAGCTCACATTAAGAGATAAAAAAAACCTGCTAAATATCATTGTTCCGTGCATTCCGCATTGCGGATGTTCTAACAAGGAGAAAGTGGTAATTAACTTTAAAACAAATATGTGAATGTTCTTTGCTAAACCAATTTTCACCCGTTAAGACAATTTTCATATTAATGGTTCAGAGACGGATGCACAAATTCCTGATGTCACCTCTCAGAAATCACATTTGCATACAAACACGGTCTCGGCGCTGGGGTACCTGTCACTCAGCCGTCTCTCCGGATCGTCACATTCTATATTCTTGGAGCCCTTATAGATGAGAAGTGCGGCCACAATGAGCTGCAGAACAACGGAGATACACTGGAACAACACAATAATAATGTTACTATCTCACGGACAAGTGTGTGGTATATAAACATATCTGCAGTATGTCAATGCCTTGCTTGGGAGCAGTATGATTTACTGGCACTCGAAATACTGACGCCAGGATTCCGATGGGAATGAAGCCGACAGGGGTGAGTAAGGGGTGTTCTTCCCTCACCCCAACCCCCTAACCCTCCCTCCCCACACACATGACCCTAACCTCCCCCATTGGTGCCTAACCCTAACCTCCCCCTGTAGGTGCCTAAACCTAACCCCCTGTCCCCGCTGCCTAAACCTAACCATACTCCCCCCCCCCCCTCCCTCCCCCACAGCATAACCCAATTGGCATTAGCTGAAGCCTTTGTTAATTAGACTTAGTATATGTTTGCATTAAGTTATGGGGCAGTTGTCTGAGTTTGGAAATATACGAAGTTTGGAAATGACAAAGGTAGGAACATTTTTAAAATAACAGTTAAACCAACAGTTGAACAAACATTGAAAAACATTGGAAAACAGGTAATTTCACCATTTAACTTGCATTTATCTTATGCACTTACCTAACAATCTATACTTTTATTTAAAAAACACCATGGGGTAATTCCAAGTTGATCGCAGCAGGAATTTTGTTAGCAGTTGGGCAAAACCATGTGCACTGCAGGGGAGGCAGATATAACATTTGCAGAAAGAGTTAGATTTGGGTGGGTTATTTTGTTCTGTGCAGGGTAAATACAGGCTGCTTTATTTTTACACTGCAAATTAGATTGCAGATTGAACTCACCACACCCAAATCTAACTCTCTCTGCACATGTTACATCTGCCTCCCCTGCAGTGCACATGGTTTTGCCCAACTGAAAACAAAATTCCTGCTGCGATCAACTTGGAATTACCCCCCATGTACCACAAACTGTTTTTCCTAATAACACTTCATGGTATCCTCTATAAAATGGCATCATACTTCACTATTCCTGTTATTCATCATTCCGTGCACATTGTAGTCTCATTAATCCACTCCCCTCTGATTAACACTCATGAGCTTTTAACCTATGTACACTAACTGTAACATCCTCAACCTGTCACCATAAGAAATTATTACACACCTCCCCCAACTATACCTATCTCTCTCTTCTTCTGCTTCTACTAGCTAGTGACATATCCCCAAATCCAGGTCCCATCCACATACCACGCTCACATTCAGCTGATTCACAACGAAATATAAATCCAACAAACCTTATCAACATCACATGTCTCCCATCTCCCTCCGAGTCACTAAAATGTGCTTTATGGAATGCACGCTCTGTTTGCAACAAATTACCACCTATTCATGACCTTTTCATTTAAAAAAACTCAATATGCTAGCTATAACGGAAACATGGCTCACACAATCAGACACTGCCTCCCCTGCAGCACTGACACATGGTGGCCTCCACTTCACACACACCCCCAGGCCTGGTAACAGTGAAGGAGGTGGGGTTGGAATATAACTATCCAAATCTTACATACATCGTTTTACCACCTGTTCCTTCACTCGCATTTACATCATTTGAAGTACACTCTATTAGGATTTTCACCCCTTTCTGCGTGTTGCAGCTATCTATCGCCCACCTGGGCAACCCAAAAAGTTTCTGGAAGATTTTTCTGCTTGGCTCCCTCACTTTTTATCCTCTGACATCTTCACCATCATTATGAGTGATTTCAATATCTCTATTGACAGTCCACAATCTCCCCATGCCTCCAAACTACTCTCTCTAACCTCCTCTCTTGTCCTCTCCCAATGTACTGACTCCTCTACTCATCAGGAGGGTCACTGCCTTGATCTTGTATTCACCAGACTATGCTCTGTTTCTGAACTCACTAACACTCCTTTCCCTCTCTCAGATCACAACCTTATCACCTGCATGCTCTCCTCCATTACTTCAAACTCAATATCCCTAAAGTCTACCAAGCCGCCTCTAACCCGCAGAAATATTAACGCTATTAATTTTCAACAACTATCTCCCTCACTGCAACCACTGCTCTCACCAATTTCCACATTCACCTCTCCTGAGACTGCTGTATCACACCTTCATCAAACTCTAGAAACAGCACTTGATGAAGAGGCTTCGGCTACCCATCACACTCCACGTAGACTTAGATGTCAACCGTGGCACTCTAAATACACTGGACACCTACAAAAAGTCTCACATAAAGTAGAACGCCAGTGGCGTAAATTTCGTAGTTCAAGTGACTTTCTAACATATAAGACCGTGTACCCCTCTTATCGTAATGCTCTGGTCACTGCCAAACAAACATATTTCCAAACTCTCATCTCTGCTCTAGCCTCTTATCCCAAGCGACTTTTTAATACGTTTACATTGCTTCTTGTCCCTCCCTCACCCAACCCACCAGCCACTATCAGTGCGCAAGATCTTGCTTCCTATTTCAAGGACAAGATTGATAAGATCCGAAATGAAATGGTATAATCTTCCACAGCCAGTGACCTGCTTAATTCCCTGCCTGAACCCTCTAACTTATTCTCTTCATTTGATCCTACAAATGAAGATGAAGTATCTGCAATCTTCTCATCTGCCTACTCTACTACCTCTCCCCTTGACTCTATACTATCACAATTAGTAAAGCTCTGTCTGCTGTGCTCATCCCAACCTTAACTAAAATCTGTAATCTCTCTCTGTCTACTGGTATCTTTCCTTCTCTGTACAAGCATGCAGTGATTACTCCCATTCTGAAAAAAACACAAAATTCTGACCCTAGCTCACTCTCAAACTACCGTCCCACCTCTCAGCTCCCATGCCCCTCCAAGCTACTTGAGAGACTTGCCTACACTCGCCTCACACACTTTCTTAACTCACACAGCTTACTGGACCCACTTCAGTCAGGCTTTCAATCCCAACACTCCACAGAGACAGCACTGACTAAGGTAGTGAATGATTTGGTCACTGCAAAGTCTAAAGGCCATTATTCACTACCTATTCTCCTTGATCTCTCTGCTGCCTTTGACACTGTTGACCACTCTCTTCTCATACAGACAATACAATCCCTAGGTCTTCAGGACACAGCCCTTTTTTGGTTCTGATCTTACTTATCTAATCGCTCCTTCAGTGTTCGTTTCTCTGATTCCACCTCCTCTTTGCTACCTCTCTCAGTTGGAGTACCGCAAGGCTCAGTCCTAGGTCCTCTGCTTTTCTCTATCTATACCACATCTCTTGGCAACCTAAGCAACTCTTTCAGATTTCAGTACCATCTGTATGCAGATGATACTCAAATCTAACTATCCTCCCCAGATTTGTCACCATCTGTATTGGTCCGTGTCACTGAATGCCTTTCTGCCATTTCATCTTGGATGACATCTCGCCACCTCAAACTTAATATTTCCAAAACAGAATTAATTATATTTCCACCGGCCAATAGTAGTTACCAATCTGATATCTCTATCACTGTTGATAACTCAGCAATCATCCCTACCCCACAAGCTCGCTGCCTAGGTGTCATTCTTCATTCTGAACTGTCCTTTATTCCCCACATTCCATCTGTCTCAAGATCATGTTACATACATCTAAGAAACATTTTCAAAATACAACCATATCTTACACAAGACACAGCAAACACTCTAATCCATGCCCTCATTATCTCCCGCATTGATTATTGTAATAGTCTCCTGACCGGTCTTCCCAAACACAGGCTCTCACCACTACAATCCATTCTGAATGCAGCTGCGAGTATGATTGATCTTCCTCGCTAGACGTTCATCGCCAGTGATCCGCTCTGTCAGTCCCTCCATTGGTTACCGGTATTCTACTGTATTAAATATACAATACTTTTACTTACATACAAGGCTATTAGCCAAACTGCACCAACTTACATCTCTTCACTCATCTCAAAATTTTTCCCTACCCGACCTCTCCGCTCTGCACAAGATCTGCGTCTCTCATCCACATGCATTACTTGTTCACACTCAAAATTACAGGACTTTATCCGGGCTTCATCCACTCTGTGGAATGCCCTCCCACGCACAACAAGACTCACCTCTAGTCTCCAAACCTTTAAACGTTCCCTGAAAACTCATCTCTTCAGACAAGCCTACCAAATTCCAGATCCACCCACATAACCTTCAATGCTTCCCTATCCAGTTACATCCTCTATGTACAGTACACATAACATCACATATCTTGTCTGTCTTTAATCTCACACCCTCCTGACACTTGGCCAACATTGCGGGGTGATCATATCATACAACCCATTAAGAACCTAGGAATCTGGTGGACCCTTATGAAATAGGTAGCATCTATCCTTGTGAATACATGCCTATTTCCCTATAGAGTGTAAGCTTGCGAGCAGGGCCTTCCTACCTCTATGTCTGTCTGTCTTTACCCAGTTTTGTTCTATTACTGTTGTTCTAATTGTAAAGTGCAACGGAATATACTGCGCAATATAAGAAACGGTTAATAAATAATAAATAAATAAATAATAACCCTAACCCTCCGAGGGGGGTGCCAAACCCTAACCCCCCTCCCCACAGCTAAACCCTAACCACATGGGATACTGTCTAACCCTAACCCTACCCCCACACCCTAAACCTAAACCCCCCACCCCCACCCCACGGCTTACCTGCCTTGCAGCGTGGTCTTTCCTCGTTCGGGTTTCTGGCTGTCGGTATTCCAGCGCTGGGAGGATATACCCATTCTGGATGCCAGTGTCCATTCAGAATAGGGTTGGTATTCCAGCGTCGGTATTCTGACTGCCGGGATACCGACACCTGAGAACCTGACTGCTTCCCCCTTGCTTAATTTTATTGCAATTGGCTGTCCCAACTGGCCTTTGATACTGGATCTAGGTTTCTATACATTACCATGTTCCTATATTACAGGACGATAGATCAATCAGCATTACGGCTCTGTTACAGAATGTTCTCCCGTTGCAACATGATCACACAATAATGCACATCATTGTGTGATTGACACTTGTCTGTCATCCTTAATTATTCATTTGATTTTATGAAACAACTCCTATGTCTCGGGAGCCTACACAAGTATAATTAAGTCACATGATATCTCCCTTTTTTAATGCAATTTCTGTTTATTGAGTGACAATGATTGCGAAAAAAAATCGCACAATCTCTTTTAAGTGAACAAAACACATATTTATTTCTGGATTGGCGACAGCTTGAAGAATACATTAAAATGTGTCTAAGATTGTTGGAGGTACATTTATTTTGTGACGTTATTTCCCCCATTAAAGTGACATACAGAAGTGACATACAGCAGCTAACACATTTTATACAATTATTTAATATATTTTACGGTGCAATACAAAGGCTGACACTGGGTTTATCTAAATATTATATATACAGTATAGTAGCATTTGGATATGTAATAGATTAAACTGGGCAACACTCATTTTATTGCCAATCAAATCAGAACTATTTTGGGGTAACTTTGTGGTGCGGATTCCAAATATGACTTCAGTTTTGATTAGTGATGTGCACCGGAAATTTTTCGGGTTTTGTGTTTTGGTTTTGGATTGGGTTCCGCGGCCGTGATTGGATTCGGACGCGTTTTGGCAAAACCTACCTGAAATTTTTTTGTCGGATTCGGGTGTGTTTTGAATTCGGGTGTTTTTTTTTTACAAAAAACCCTCAAAAATAGCTTAAATCATAGAATTTGGGGGTCATTTTGATCCCATAGTATTATTAACCTCAATAACCATAATTTCCACTCATTTCCAGTCTATTCTGAACACCTCACACCTCACAATATTATTTTTAGTCCTAAAATTTGCACCGAGGTCGCTGGATGACTAAGCTAAGCGACACAAGTGGCCGACACAAACACCTGGCCCATCTAAGAGTGGCACTGCAGTGTCAGACAGGATGGCACTTCAAAAAATAGTCCCCAAACAGCACATGATGCAAAGAAAAAAAGAGGCGCAATGAGGTAGCTGTGTGACTAAGCTAAGCGACCTAAGTGGCCGACACAAACACCTGGCCCATCTAGGAGTGGCACTGCAGTGTCAGACAGGATGGCAGATTTAAAAAATAGTCCCCAAACAGCACATGATGCAAAGAAAAAAAGAGGCGCAATGAGGTAGCTGTGTGACTAAGCTAAGCGACCCAAGTGGCCGACACAAACACCGGGCCCATCTAGGAGTGGCACTGCAGTGTCAGACAGGATGGCACTTCAAAAAATAGTCCCCAAACAGCACATGATGCAAAGAAAAAAAGAGGCGCAATGAGGTAGCTGTGTGACTAAGCTAAGCGACCTAAGTGGCCGACACAAACACCTGGCCCATCTAGGAGTGGCACTGCAGTGTCAGACAGGATGGCAGATTTAAAAAATAGTCCCCAAACAGCACATGATGCAAAGAAAAAAAGAGGTGCACCAAGGCCGCTGGATGGCTAAGCTAAGCGACCCAAGTGGCCGACACAAACATCTGGCCCATCTAGGAGTGTCGTAAATGGCACATTGGCAAGTTTACGCTTCTCCTCAGACGATTTTGATTTAGATTTTTGGGTCATTTTACTGAGCTTTATTTTTTGGGAATTTACATGCTCTCTACTATGACATTGGGCATCGGCCTTGGCAGACGACGTTGATGGCATTTCATCGTCTCGGCCATGACTAGTGGCAGCAGCTTCAGTACGAGGTGGAAGTGGATCTTGATCTTTCCCTATTTTACCCTCCACATTTTTGTTCTCCATTTTTTAATGTGTGGAATTATATGCCAGTATCAATAGCAATGGCCTACTACTATATATACTGCGCACAACTTAAATGCTCCACAGGTATGGATGGATAGTATACTTGACGACACAGAGGTAGGTAGAGCAGTGGCCTACTGTACCGTACTGCTATATATTATATACTGGTGGTCAGCAAAATTATGCACTGTCCTCCTACTATATATATACTGTGCAAAACTTAAATGCACCACAGGTATGGATGGGATAGTATACTTGACAACACAGAGGTAGGTAGAGAAGTGGCCTACTGTACCGTACTGGTATATATTATATACTGGTGGTCAGCAAAATTATGCACTGTCCTCCTACTATATATATACTGTGCAAAACTTAAATGCACCACAGGTATGGATGGGATAGTATACTTGACGACACAGAGGTAGGTAGAGCAGTGGCCTACTGTACCGTACTGCTATATATTATATACTGGTGGTCAGCAAAATGATGCACTGTCCTCCTACTATATATATACTGTGCAAAACTTAAATGCACCACAGGTATGGATGGATAGTATACTTGACGACACAGAGGTAGGTAGAGCAGTGGCCTACTGTACCGTACTGCTATATATTATATACTGGTGGTCAGCAAAATTATGCACTGTCCTCCTACTATATATATACTGTGCAAAACTTAAATGCACCACAGGTATGGATGGATAGTATACTTGACGACACAGAGGTAGGTAGAGCAGTGGCCTACTGTACCGTACTGCTATATATTATATACTGGTGGTCAGCAAAATTATGCACTGTCCTCCTACTATATATATACTGTGCAAAACTTAAATGCACCACAGGTATGGATGGGATAGTATACTTGACAACACAGAGGTAGGTAGAGAAGTGGCCTACTGTACCGTACTGGTATATATTATATACTGGTGGTCAGCAAAATTATGCACTGTCCTCCTACTATATATATACTGTGCAAAACTTAAATGCACCACAGGTATGGATGGGATAGTATACTTGACGACACAGAGGTAGGTAGAGCAGTGGCCTACTGTACCGTACTGCTATATATTATATACTGGTGGTCAGCAAAATTATGCACTGTCCTCCTACTATATATATAGTACTGTGCAAAGCTTAAATGCACCACAGGTATGGATGGATAGTATACTTGACGACACAGAGGTAGAGCAGTGGACTACTGTACTGTACTGCTATATATATACTGGTGGTCAGCAAAATTCTGCACTGTCCTCCTACTATATACTACAATGCAGCACAGATATGGAGCGTTTTTCAGGCAGAGAACGTATAATACTGGTGGTCACTGGTCAGCAAAACTCTGCACTGTCCTCCTACTATATAATACTGCTGGTCCCCAGTCCCCACAATAAAGCAATTAGCACACTGAGCACAGTTATTTGCAGCACACTGAGCACAGATATGGAGCGTTTTTCAGGCAGAGAACGTAGATATTTGCAGCACACTGAGCCCAGATATTTGCAGCACACTGAGCACAGATATTTGCAGCACACTGAGCAGATATTTGCAGCACACTGAACATAGAAACTGAGAGGACGCCAGCCACGTCCTCTCACGATCATCTCCAATGCACGAGTGAAAAATGGCAGCGACGCGCGGCTCCTTATATAGAATACGAATCTTGTGAGAATCCGACCGCGGGATGATGATGTTCGGACGCGCTCGGGTCAACCGAGCAAGGCGGGAGGATCCGAGTTGCTCGGAACCGTGTAAAAAAAAGTGAAGTTTGGGTGGGTTCGGATCCCGAGGAACCGAACCCGCTCATCACTAGTTTTGATGGGTTGGCTCTGATTTTTTAAATACACACAAGAAAAACACAACAGACAATTCAAAGTTTTGCAAACCACTCAAATGGCTGGTCACTTATATATGGAGAGGGTTATTCTAGAATGATTGCAGAGTGCATAGCTAGAACATTCGTGTGTCTCTCCTACTAGAATGTTCCGGTAAATTCCCAGATACACGCCTTATGGCCACTACTCTCTGCTTATTCTCCTTGACCTCTCTGCTGCTTTTGACACTCTGGAGCACCCTCTACACCTGCAAATCCTTTACTCACTTGGTTTGCGTGATACTGTCCTCTCCTGGGTGTCCTCCTACCTCTCTGACCATTACTTTGGTGTCTCCTCTCATGACTCCACTTCCTCCCCACTGCCACTAACAGTAGGTGTGTTTCAAGGTTCTGTTCTTGGGCCTCTCCTATTCTCCCTCTATAGGTTCTCTTTAGGTGAACTCGTTAACTTTTTTGACCTCCAATATCATCTCTATGCTGATAATACTCAAATCTATCTTTCCTTCTCTGACCTCTTCTCCTTTCTCCTCACTCGTATCTCCAGCTGTCTCTCTGCTATCTCTTCCTGGATGTCCCAGCGCTTTCTTAAACTAAACAGGTCTGAGACTGAGCTGATCATCTTCCTCCCTCCCGCATAACCTCACCTCCTACAATCTTGATGGCACTACTATCTCCTCTAACCCCCTAGTGCGCTGTCTTGGAGTAATCCTTGACTCCTCCCTCTCCTTCAAACCACACATTTAGCACCTCTCACACCCCTGCCACTTCCATCTCAAAAATATTTCCAGGAGAAGATCCTTTCTCACCCAGGATGCTACTAAGACCCTCATCAACTCATTGGTCATCTCCAGATTTGAGTACTGTAGTCGCCTCCTATATGGTCTCCCTGACTACTGCCTCTCTCCACTCCAATCTATCCTCAATATTGCTGGCCGGCTCATCTTTCTCACCAAATGTACTACATTTGCCTCTCCTCTCTTATAAACCCTTCACTGGCTCCACTTCCCCTTCTGAATCCAGTTAAATCTTCTCACACTCACTTACAAAGCACTCACCCACTCCTCTCCCACTTACATCTCTGACCTTATCTCTAGAGATGAGCGGGTTCGGTTTCTCTGAATCCGAACCCGCACGAACTTCATGTTTTTTTTCACGGGTCCGAGCGACTCGGATCTTCCTGCCTTGCTCGGTTAACCCGAGCGCGCCCGAACGTCATCATGACGCTGTCGGATTCTCGCGAGACTCGAATTCTATATAAGGAGCCGCGCGTCGCCGCCATTTTCACACGTGCATTGAGATTGATAGGGAGAGGACGTGGCTGGCGTCCTCTCCATTTAGATTAGAAGAGAGAGAGAGAGATTGACCTGATTTACTGGAGCTTAGGAGTACTGTAGAAGTGTAGAGAGTGCAGAGTTTACTAGTGACTGACCACAGTGACCACCAGACAGTGCAGTTTTATTTAATATATCCGTTCTCTGCCTGAAAAAAACGATACACACAGTGACTCAGTCACATACCATATCTGTGTGCACTGCTCAGCCCAGTGTGCTGCATCATCTATGTATATATATCTGACTGTGCTCAGCTCACACAGCTTATAATTGTGGGGGAGACTGGGGAGCACTGCAGTGCCAGTTAATAGTTATAGGTTATAGCAGGAGCCAGGAGTACATATTATATTAAAATTAAACAGTGCACACTTTTGCTGCAGGAGTGCCACTGCCAGTGTGACTGACCAGTGACCTGACCACACTGACCACCAGTATAGTTAGTAGTATACTATATTGTGTGATTGCCTGAAAAAGTTAAACACTCGTCGTGTGACTTCACTTGTGTGGTGTTTTTTTTTTTATTCTATAAAAAACTCATTCTGCTGACAGACAGTGTCCAGCAGGTCCGTCATTATATAATATATACCTGTCCGGCTGCAGTAGTGATATATATATATTTTTTATATCATTATTTATCATCCAGTCGCAGCAGACACAGTACGGTAGTTCACGGCTGTAGCTACCTCTGTGTCGGCACTCGGCAGTCCGTCCATAATTGTATACCACCTACCCGAGGTTTTTTTTTCTTTCTTCTTTATACATACATACTACTACATCTCTTTATCAACCAGTCTATATTAGCAGCAGACACAGTACGGTAGTTCACGGCTGTAGCTACCTCTGTGTCGGCACTCGGCAGTCCGTCCATAATTGTATACCACCTACCCGTGGTTTTTTTTTCTTTCTTCTTTATACATACATACTACTACATCTCTTTATCAACCAGTCTATATTAGCAGCAGACACAGTACAGTACGGTAGTTCACGGCTGTAGCTACCTCTGTGTCGGCACTCGGCAGTCCGTCCATAATTGTATACCACCTACCCGTGGTTTTTTTTTCTTTCTTCTTTATACATACATACTACTACATCTCTTTATCAACCAGTCTATATTAGCAGCAGACACAGTACGGTAGTTCACGGCTGTAGCTACCTCTGTGTCGGCACTCGGCAGTCCGTCCATAATTGTATACCACCTACCCGTGGTTTTTTTTTTTTCTTCTTTATACATACATACTACTACATCTCTTTATCAACCAGTCTATATTAGCAGCAGACACAGTACAGTACGGTAGTTCACGGCTGTAGCTACCTCTGTGTCGGCACTCGGCAGTCCGTCCATAATTGTATACCACCTACCCGTGGTTTTTTTTTCTTTCTTCTTTATACATACATACTACTACATCTCTTTATCAACCAGTCTATATTAGCAGCAGACACAGTACAGTACGGTAGTTCACGGCTGTAGCTACCTCTGTGTCGGCACTCGGCAGTCCGTCCATAATTGTATACCACCTACCCGTGGTTTTTTTTTCTTTCTTCTTTATACATACATACTACTACATCTCTTTATCAACCAGTCTATATTAGCAGCAGACACAGTACGGTAGTTCACGGCTGTAGCTACCTCTGTGTCGGCACTCGGCAGTCCGTCCATAATTGTATACCACCTACCCGTGGTTTTTTTTTCTTTCTTCTTTATACATACATACTACTACATCTCTTTATCAACCAGTCTATATTAGCAGCAGACACAGTACAGTACGGTAGTCCACGGCTGTAGCTACCTCTGTGTCGGCACTCGGCAGTCCGTCCATAATTGTATACCACCTACCCGAGGTTTTTTTTTCTTTCTTCTTTATACATACATACTACTACATCTCTTTATCAACCAGTCTATATTAGCAGCAGACACAGTACAGTACGGTAGTTCACGGCTGTAGCTACCTCTGTGTCGGCACTCGGCAGTCCGTCCATAATTGTATACCACCTACCCGTGGTTTTTTTTTCTTTCTTCTTTATACATACATACTACTACATCTCTTTATCAACCAGTCTATATTAGCAGCAGACACAGTACAGTACGGTAGTTCACGGCTGTAGCTACCTCTGTGTCGGCACTCGGCAGTCCGTCCATAATTGTATACCACCTACCCGTGGTTTTTTTTTCTTTCTTCTTTATACATACATACTACTACATCTCTTTATCAACCAGTCTATATTAGCAGCAGACACAGTACAGTACGGTAGTTCACGGCTGTAGCTACCTCTGTGTCGGCACTCGGCAGTCCGTCCATAATTGTATACTAGTATCCATCCATCTCCATTGTTTACCTGAGGTGCCTTTTAGTTGTGCCTATTAAAATATGGAGAACAAAAATGTTGAGGTTCCAAAATTAGGGAAAGATCAAGATCCACTTCCACCTCGTGCTGAAGCTGCTGCCACTAGTCATGGCCGAGACGATGAAATGCCAGCAACGTCGTCTGCCAAGGCCGATGCCCAATGTCATAGTACAGAGCATGTCAAATCCAAAACACCAAATATCAGTAAAAAAAGGACTCCAAAACCTAAAATAAAATTGTCGGAGGAGAAGCGTAAACTTGCCAATATGCCATTTACCACACGGAGTGGCAAAAAATTGTCGGAGGAGAAGCGTAAACTTGCCAATATGCCATTTACCACACGGAGTGGCAAGGAACGGCTGAGGCCCTGGCCTATGTTCATGGCTAGTGGTTCAGCTTCACATGAGGATGGAGGCACTCAGCCTCTCGCTAGAAAAATGAAAAGACTCAAGCTGGCAAAAGCAGTAGCACCGCAAAGAACTGTGCGTTCTTCGAAATCCCAAATCCACAAGGAGAGTCCAATTGTGTCGGTTGCGATGCCTGACCTTCCCAACACTGGACGTGAAGAGCATGCGCCTTCCACCATTTGCACGCCCCCTGCAAGTGCTGGAAGGAGCACCCGCAGTCCAGTTCCTGATAGTCAGATTGAAGATGTCAGTGTTGAAGTACACCAGGATGAGGAGGATATGGGTGTTGCTGGCGCTGGGGAGGAAATTGACCAGGAGGATTCTGATGGTGAGGTGGTTTGTTTAAGTCAGGCACCCGGGGAGACACCTGTTGTCCGTGGGAGGAATATGGCCGTTGACATGCCTGGTGAAAATACCAAAAAAATCAGCTCTTCGGTGTGGAGGTATTTCAACAGAAATGCGGACAACAGGTGTCAAGCCGTGTGTTCCCTTTGTCAAGCTGTAATAAGTAGGGGTAAGGACGTTAACCACCTCGGAACATCCTCCCTTATACGTCACCTGCAGCGCATTCATAATAAGTCAGTGACAAGTTCAAAAACTTTGGGTGACAGCGGAAGCAGTCCACTGACCAGTAAATCCCTTCCTCTTGTAACCAAGCTCACGCAAACCACCCCACCAACTCCCTCAGTGTCAATTTCCTCCTTCCCCAGGAATGCCAATAGTCCTGCAGGCCATGTCACTGGCAATTCTGACGATTCCTCTCCTGCCTGGGATTCCTCCGATGCATCCTTGCGTGTAACGCCTACTGCTGCTGGCGCTGCTGTTGTTGCTGCTGGGAGTCGATGGTCATCCCAGAGGGGAAGTCGCAAGACCACTTTTACTACTTCCACCAAGCAATTGACTGTCCAACAGTCCTTTGCGAGGAAGATGAAATATCACAGCAGTCATCCTACTGCAAAGCGGATAACTGAGGCCTTGGCATCCTGGGTGGTGAGAACCGTGGTTCCGGTATCCATCATTACTGTAGAGCCAACTAGAGACTTGTTGGAGGTACTGTGTCCCCGGTACCAAATACCATCTAGGTTCCATTTCTCTAGGCAGGCGATACCGAAAATTTACACAGACCTCAGAAAAAGAGTCACCAGTGTCCTAAAAAATGCAGCTGTACCCAATGTCCACTTAACCACGGACATGTGGACAAGTGGAGCAGGGCAGGGTCAGGACTATATGACTGTGACAGCCCACTGGGTAGATGTATGGACTCCCGCCGCAAGAACAGCAGCGGCGGCACCAGTAGCAGCATCTCGCAAACGCCAACTCTTTCCTAGGCAGGCTACGCTTTGTATCACCGGTTTCCAGAATACGCACACAGCTGAAAACCTCTTACGGCAACTGAGGAAGATTATCGCGGAATGGCTTACCCCAATTGGACTCTCCTGTGGATTTGTGGCATCGGACAACGCCAGCAATATTGTGTGTGCATTAAATATGGGCAAATTCCAGCACATCCCATGTTTTGCACATACCTTGAATTTGGTGGTGCAGAATTATTTAAAAAACGACAGGGGCGTGCAAGAGATGCTGTCGGTGGCCAGAAGAATTGCGGGACACTTTCGGCGTACAGGCACCACGTACAGAAGACTGGAGCACCACCAAAAACTACTGAACCTGCCCTGCCATCATCTGAAGCAAGAAGTGGTAACGAGGTGGAATTCAACCCTCTATATGCTTCAGAGGTTGGAGGAGCAGCAAAAGGCCATTCAAGCCTATACAACTGAGCACGATATAGGAGGTGGAATGCACCTGTCTCAAGCGCAGTGGAGAATGATTTCAACGTTGTGCAAGGTTCTGCTGCCCTTTGAACTTGCCACACGTGAAGTCAGTTCAGACACTGCCAGCCTGAGTCAGGTCATTCCCCTCATCAGGCTTTTGCAGAAGAAGCTGGAGACATTGAAGGAGGAGCTAACACGGAGCGATTCCGCTAGGCATGTGGGACTTGTGGATGGAGCCCTTAATTCGCTTAACAAGGATTCACGGGTGGTCAATCTGTTGAAATCAGAGCACTACATTTTGGCCACCGTGCTCGATCCTAGATTTAAAGCCTACCTTGGATCTCTCTTTCCGGCAGACACAAGTCTGCTGGGGTTGAAAGACCTGCTGGTGAGAAAATTGTCAAGTCAAGCGGAACGCGACCTGTCAACATCTCCTCCTTCACATTCTCCCGCAACTGGGGGTGCGAGGAAAAGGCTCAGAATTCCGAGCCCACCCGCTGGCGGTGATGCAGGGCAGTCTGGAGCGACTGCTGATGCTGACATCTGGTCCGGACTGAAGGACCTGACAACGATTACGGACATGTCGTCTACTGTCACTGCATATGATTCTCTCACCATTGAAAGAATGGTGGAGGATTATATGAGTGACCGCATCCAAGTAGGCACGTCACACAGTCCATACTTATACTGGCAGGAAAAAGAGGCAATTTGGAGGCCATTGCACAAACTGGCTTTATTCTACCTAAGTTGCCCTCCCACAAGTGTGTACTCCGAAAGAGTGTTTAGTGCCGCCGCTCACCTTGTCAGCAATCGGCGTACGAGGTTACATCCAGAAAATGTGGAGAAGATGATGTTCATTAAAATGAATTATAATCAATTCCTCCGCGGAGACATTGACCAGCAGCAATTGCCTCCACAAAGTACACAGGGAGCTGAGATGGTGGATTCCAGTGGGGACGAATTGATAATCTGTGAGGAGGGGGATGTACACGGTGATATATCGGAGGATGATGATGAGGTGGACATCTTGCCTCTGTAGAGCCAGTTTGTGCAAGGAGAGATTAATTGCTTCTTTTTTGGGGGGGGTCCAAACCAACCCGTCATATCAGTCACAGTCGTGTGGCAGACCCTGTCACTGAAATGATGGGTTGGTTAAAGTGTGCATGTCCTGTTTTGTTTATACAACATAAGGGTGGGTGGGAGGGCCCAAGGACAATTCCATCTTGCACCTCTTTTTTCTTTTATTTTTCTTTGCGTCATGTGCTGTTTGGGGAGGGTTTTTTGGAAGGGACATCCTGCGTGACACTGCAGTGACACTCCTAAATGGGCCCGGTGTTTGTGTCGGCCACTAGGGTCGCTTATCTTACTCACACAGTCAGCTACCTCATTGCGCCTCTTTTTTTCTTTGCGTCATGTGCTGTTTGGGGAGGGTTTTTTGGAAGGGCCATCCTGCGTGACACTGCAGTGCCACTCCTAGATGGGCCCGGTGTTTGTGTCGGCCACTAGGGTCGCTTATCTTACTCACACAGTCAGCTACCTCATTGCGCCTCTTTTTTTCTTTGCGTCATGTGCTGTTTGGGGAGGGTTTTTTGGAAGGGACATCCTGCGTGACACTGCAGTGCCACTCCTAGATGGGCCAGGTGTTTGTGTCGGCCACTAGGGTCGCTTAGCTTAGTCATCCAGCGACCTCGGTGCAAATTTTAGGACTAAAAATAATATTGTGAGGTGTGAGGTATTCAGAATAGACTGAAAATGAGTGGAAATTATGGTTTTTGAGGTTAATAATAATATGGGATCAAAATGACCCCCAAATTCTATGATTTAAGCTGTTTTTTAGGGTTTTTTGAAAAAAACACCCGAATCCAAAACACACCCGAATCCGACAAAAAAAATTCGGTGAGGTTTTGCCAAAACGCGGTCGAACCCAAAACACGGCCGCGGAACCGAACCCAAAACCAAAACACAAAACCCGAAAAATTTCAGGCGCTCATCTCTACGTTATCTCCCTTTACAGTTATGCCCGACCTCTTCGCTTCACAAATGCACGCCGCCTCTCCTACCTACTGATTACTTCCATCCTATCTCTGGAAATCTCTATCTCTCCCTAACAGACTCTCCACCTCTCTACAAAACTTTAAACGGCACTGCGGAACCCTTGTGGCACCATATAAATAAAGAATGATAATACTAATATAAAAACAATAGGACTAAAACATTTTTTCCTCTAACATTGTCACAACGCTACAGAATAAATATACCTACGAGTAAAATAAAAGGGTCCGTTTACTAACATCATTAACCCAAAACAAAACCAATTTGACATTTGCATTTATTGTCTAAGTTTTACTAAATCAGTCAAAAATAATGGGTCATGTGACTCATTTTATGCTTTTAAATCAAGCAAATTGAAAAAGATGGGTAGTGAAGAAATGGTGCAATAAGCAGAAAGAACATTTCCCCAAAATCATTAGAAGAAAACCCTACTTCAAATTAATTTTGTAATTCTCAAGCTCACACCAGAACCAGCCATTTTGAATATGAATATTTAGTTCAAATTCCTAAATTATAAACCACCACCATAGCCCTTGTAGATAAAGAATGGGATTATTTAAGAGAGTCTGTGAATGACTGATATACATATGATAGTACTGGTACACTTATAGTGGAATTACTGTATTCATCACCCTCCTTTGAGTTCCTCTTAGCACCTACAGTAATGCTCCTGCTTTAAGCTTCGCTGGACATCTCCTACTGGTCTGCTTAAATCACATGCTTCCTAAAACTGCTCTATCACAATGTTCTTACTTATGTTAATGTGCTCTTTGCGCCCTCACCTTCAACCCATTATAGCTCGTTCTCCTCGCAAACTCCAGCACTTGTCCACGCTCCTCATTCCACCCTCCACGTACCTCCAATCATTCCAACCTCATTTGCCACTCCTCCCCTTACTCCCTTTCCTTTTCCTGCACATTGTGGAATTCTAGATTTGTAGGGTACAAAGTCACATCTATTCATGGCCTATTCCACTGTACTTCTTTCAGCCTGACTACCATTAATGAAACTTGGTCTCCCCTCTTATACTTATGAGAGTCTCTCCCTCTCCCGTACTCCTTGACCAGGTGACCGACAAAGTGGTAGAGTAGAAACCCTACTGGCCTCTGAATGTAGCATTTCTATAGTCTCCCCAGAACCTTCCTTGAAATCCATACTGCCCTTCTCTATTCACTGTTCCGCCTTTGCCTCACTGTCACTTATCGCCCCCCTAGGTCCGGTCTCCCAATTCCTTGACCAAAAAATGATTATTATTCACTCTTATTCTAGGCGATTTCAACATCTTCACCCAGAAACCACCTGACACAGCATAATTCCTCATGCATACTTCCTCCTTTAGTCTCTTTCCCCCATTGTGACAGACACTCCCTGGATTTCAGAGCCTGTCACTAGGACCACAACCTCCTTTCCTTCTGCCTCTCCTTGTCTCCTGAACACTCCCTGCAAACAAATTCATGGCCACCCATTGACACCTTAAAGAACTTGACCCAATTCTCAGTTCCACTTGCGCCACATCTCTCCAATTGCTAAACTTTCCTGCCCTAATATAATGCAACTACTCTCATTTTCCCTCACTGCTCATAACTTTGACAATGGCAAAATTAACACCACCCATCATAAAACCTTTTCTGTCTAGATCCAGCAATCCACACCCACCTTCAGCCCCACTCCACTGCCCCCTATCAGTTCTTTCTCTTCTATTACTCGGAATGAGGTCTACCCTATAAACCTGTGCACCCAGTTCATTATACCTTTCTTTCTCAACCGGCAATTTCCCGTTCATCTTCAGAGAAACTCTCATCCTCAATAAACTATGTTACGTCCATACTTCTCTACAAGAACTTAGGCCGCTTGTTTATAACTGCTCATCCCACTTTCTCATCGCATACTCCTTGATCCTCTGGAATTAGTCTATCTACACCCCACCAAGACAGCCATGACTAAAGTAGCCAACTGTCTATTCTCGACTATGTATCTCTCGCCTTGACTATTGTAGCTTACCGCTATCTGTCCTTCCCTTCCCCTGTCTCTCCTGTTTACAATCTGTCACCAATGCTGGTGAAAGAGGACCTACCTCTTTGCCACTCCACAGCTGCTGCACCACTCTGTAATTCCATGCAATGTCGGACACAGGATTGGTAAGAACACCAGACAGGAACTGTATATTATTATAGTATTACTTATATAATTTACAGTTCTTGGCGGAGCCTTTTACAGCTAGTTGTTATTTTCATGTAAGTGTAATTGATTCACATTACAATAGAGGGGGGCAAACGTAGAATATTGCAAAACATCCCCGGGCTCGTATTGTGTAAGTAAGCAATGGCATTTTTGCGTTGAGAACTGCAACAATCCCCTGTGTGCAATCTACGCCAAAGTCTTTTTGTTTGCTTTTAGCAATGTGTACGGCATAATTTTTATTTGTATGGTTTCATATCATTTTAATGTTTTCTTCTTTCCTCGCCAGCTGCCAGAAGCACCCCCGGACGTTGTGACAAGAAAGGACGGTCAGATCGCCGCCAAATACGGCTTTAAGACAGGGCATTCATTTTTATGTAAAGTATATAGATATACAGTCTCCTTCATAATGCCTCTTTCCTTTACTTAGCTGAAATGTGTATAGACAAGAAAATTAGTCGTATACACTAAATCGCTGTGGCAGCTCAGCTCCAGATACGTATGGCTTAAAGACTAAATAGCACAAGGGAGGAAACACAAATGATAGCGTAGCACATTAAGCCATGATCAGGGGATGGCTTGCCATCTGTTATTAGTGGATGTGGTACATATTAAACTTGACAGAGGCAGATCAAATATCACATGAATTTACTGAATGTGGAAGCTACAGAACGAAGGTCTGTTCTACCTCTGACAGCCCGAGTATAGGGCGATGGGGAACTGGGCGAAATAGTGACACGGGGCTTCGCTTGAGTCCAAGTATTGCTTTTGTGACTTTCTATTTGTTGCAATGAATGGAACGAGATCTTCATTTTGCCTAAGATTTGTTAAAAGCAATATTCAATTGGTTGTTGCCGATTTCTGCTATTTGCACCCGGTTTTTAAAGAGGAGGCGTTGCCGACATAGGGACGGCAGCTGTTTTGTGGGATAAACCAATGTGCTTGAGCCCACAGCCTTTCAATTCACTAGGAGCCAATGAGATTACAGAGGCAGTTCATGGCCAATAGTCATAAAACAGACATTCTTAAGGTGCCCATACACCAAAAGATTTATATTCCAATCTGGCTGGTTGGAACGAAAATCTGGTAATGGATGTGAGCTAATGACAGTTGACCATTTCAAATGGTCAACTGTCATTTGCTCCCATCCATGTCATTGGTTCCCATCCATTAACAGATTTTCGTTCCAACCAGCCACATTGGAAGATAAATCTTTTGGTGTATGGGTAGCTTTAGGGAATCGAGAGGCCGATTCACCGATCGGCGATCAAAAACGCTGATGGATGGGCATTGATGGACGGATGTTGATGATCGGCAATCTGGGAATCGGATCTGGGAATCGGCAAAATCCAGCATGTTAAATATCCCCAGGGAGTAGAAGGTAATGGAAAACAAAGTTTCCCATAGGAGGAGCTGTTCAACTAAATCTTAGTTTATTCACATTTCATCATATAACAGTTAACGTGTAGTTTCTTTTCTACGTTACTTTACCATATTTAAACATAACCAATATATGGTATGCAGTTAGATTCCCAACTGTCGGCATCCCGACGGTCGAAAACCCAACGCAGAGATCCCGACAGCCATTGAAATGCAGATGGTTGGAATCCCACTTGGGTTGTAGTCCACGCCACCACTAGCACTGGTAATACGTCAGAATAGGCATGTTTATCTACTGCCAGAGTTGGCTTAAGAGGGAGGACCTAGAGGTGGCTTGCCATGGTCCAGAATCATTGGCGTTTCCAGAGGTTTAACTAGCAGACCCACACTGCCAGTGAGTCACGGCCGGCGGTGTTTGGCAGTGTTTGGGGTTGCAGTTGATGTGGATGTCCTATTTGAATTTAGGACTGCGCTGTACCCCCACCTCTGGATCCGCCACTGGTCCAGATGACCACCAGTTAAGGCGGTCTATTCGTGACGCAGTGAAAAGAGAGGAGAGGTGAGCCAGTGAAGAAGTTGCCCATGGCAACCAATCAGCTGCTCCGTACAATTGTATAGTATGCAAATTATAAACGTTACTTCAATGCTGATTGGTTTCCATGGGCAACTTCTCCACTGGCTCACTTCTCCACACTTTTCACTGCTTTGTGGATAGACCACAATGTCTCTGTCTGGTGAGTGATCCGCAGGGCCACATAATCAGCCCCTCCTTCCTCACCCGACTGCGCAAAGTGGCGTCATATTTGGGTACATGTCAAATAAACCATTTATGGTGGAATTTGTCCAACTGCCTCTTAAATATTTACGATATTTATTCTCCCTCTCTCTCTCTTTTAATTGTAGACCGCAGAGGAACCCCCAAGCTATTGATCCAGCTCTGCCCCCTTGGAGCTGACTGACGCTCCCCTGATACTTAGGTAAGATTAACGGTAATGATATTGGCCCTCATTCCGAGTTGATCGCTCGCTAGTTACTTTTAGCAGCCGTGCACATGCATAGTTACCGCCCACGGGGGAGTGTATTTTCGCTTTGCAAGTGTGCAAACGCCTGTGCAGTCGAGCGGTACGAAAAAGTTTTTTGCAGTTTCTGAGTAGCTCTGAACTTACTCGGCCCTTGCGATCACTTCAGCCTGTCCGGTCCCGGAATTGACGTCAGACACCCGCCCTGCAAACGCCTGGACACGCCTGCGTTTTACCTACTACTCCCAGAAAACGGTCAGTTGACACCCATAAACGCCCTCTTCCTGTCAATCTCCTTGCAATTGGCTGTGCGAATGGAATCGTCGCTAGAAGCAGTGCACAGCAACGATGCTGTTTGTACCCGTACGATGTGCGTGCGCATTGCGGTGCATACGGATGTGCAGTTTTGCAGGTTTTTTTTACCTGATTGCTGCGCTGCGAAAATCGGCAGCGTGCGACCAACTCGGAATGACCCCCATTATTAATTTTAAATACCGCTGATGCAACTATCAGCTGATTTTTCCGTACGTGAGTGCATCCATCACTCTTATCATTGTCACTTATACTTACCCCATTTAATTAAACAAAAACAAAAAAGTAATCTTACATTAGTTTATTTTACAAAGGGAGGTGGGTCAGGGGAGCAATGGCGCTCGGACAACCACAATGAGACTACGGAGGAGGACGCTGAGCAAAGTATTTTTTTACTATCAAACCTCACATCTCTCTTTCTCCATCTCAGGACGCAGAATGCGTGAGAGAAGGAACGGCAGCATTAAAAAAATATATATTTTCTTGGACCTCGCGCTAAATCAGCCTGCTTTCATTTTTAATGACGGCGAAGATTTAAAATTCCAATTTGGTAACATTATAACATGCTTTTTATGGCAATAAAACAGCAATTTATCTCTGGAACAGTTTGGCAGCCTGTTAATGAACGGAGGGGTCTCGTGATATAATTCTTTATAAAACTGAGTAACAGATTTTAATGTCCCATCTAGAATCATTACACTATGTAAGTATTATATTTACTGTCATTAATGCAAGGTCTATTTATGGCTAATTACATTAGCACGGTGCCAACGTGCCCTTTTTAATTTCACTGAGATTTCTAAAGTATGCCGAGATAATCGATTTTGTTGTAGACTCGCGTAATACATTTTTAAATCTTAAAAAAAAAAATGTTAATTTAATATCTTAGGAAGTGACATCTATGAGTTATAATTCCTTATGTGCAACAAAGTACGCGATGTAAGCATGGCGTATTTCTCTCGCATGGATCCTACGCTGTAAGATAGAGTTATTTTTAAAAAAAACTTTGTAAATTAAATCACTGGATCTCTTAAATTAATTGTAAGTTCAAGTAAAGGTTAGAAAGAGAGACGTCATTGGACCTGATTCAGTAAGGATTGCAGTTTCTGCAATCAAATAGTTAAGGCCCTGAAGCTGAGAAAAAACGCCCATTGTAAAAATTGCAAATGCATCACATGGGGGGTCATTCTGAGTTGATCGTAGCTGTGCTAAATTTAGCACAGCTACGATCATTCACACTGACATGCGGGGGGACGCACAGCACAGGACTAGTCCGCCCCACATGTCAGTGCCGCCCCCCCCCCCCCCCCCCCCCCGCAAAACTGCAAAGGCCTCGCACAGCGGCGATGCCTTTGCACTTCAAGAGTAGCTACCGACCAGCGCAGCTTTAGTGTGCTGGCCGGGAGCTACTCATCGCTCACCGGCCCGCATCGCTGACGTCACGCAACCGCTGTGGCCCGCCCCACGTTCGGTCCGGCCACGCCTGCATTGGCCGGACCAAACTCTCAAAACGGCCGCCGTTCTGCTCCTTCACGCCCAGCGATCGCCTATGCCTGTCAGTCAGGCAGAGGCAATCGTATCCCTGCTACGGCCTTCGGCCGTCTGGCATGCGCCGGTGCCGTAGTGCAGTAGGGACCCGTTCGTTCTGCTGCATTAAAACGCAGCGAGTGAGCGGGTCAGAATGACCCCCAATATGCGGGCTGACTGCAAAACCATACGTAATTACTGGAAGGTGTTTCCTATTTGCGCCAGGCAAGGTCATCCACAATTTTTGCTACACAAGAGGCTGGAAGTGGTCATGGCTGACGTCAGAGTCCCTCCTTAAAAGTGCCTAGGCACGCCTGCGTTTTTTCAGACACACCCAGGAAACGGTCGGCTTCCTGTCTGTCAAATAGCGTGTACGCATTTTTAGTCGCTATTTTTGCTAGCACGTGCGTGATGTGAACACTGTGCATGCGAAGTCATTTGATAATCGGCCGGATTGCGATTCGCAAATTTTGTGATCCAACCTGAATGAGGACCATCGTACAGAGTTAAGAGCTGGAACAGAGTCCTTATAAAACTGGTGTAGATCAATAGATCGGAAAGTATTATGTCCACAGTCACTAGGTGAACTTCATACGGCCCCCACGCACACGGTCGGCGGGGTCAAAAGGTCAACAGGGTCAGTTGGGCGACATGTAGAAGGTAGACACCTGAAAAGGTTGACAGCTACAAAAGGCAGAAAATGTCGACATGGAAATGGTCGACACACAAAATGGTCGACACCGTTTTTTTTTTTTGTCATTTTGTATGTTAAACATGTAAAATTAATGGAAAAACTTGTACCGTGACGGGCTAGCTTCGCTCGTCACCTATTGGCTGCCGACCTACTGTATTGACTGTTGACCTATCATCCATATACCCTCTAAAACAGCAGATAGGAAGTTGAGGATCAATATAAATCCAGTTCTGGTCTTGTTTAATAATATAGTACAAAGGGCCGGATTCAGAAAATGATGCAATTGCGTTTATTTACTCATTGCAGCAATGTTATACCACTGCGCATGTGTAAAAGGCACACTGCCCACAGACCGCAATGATTGACGATGACGGATTTATTTACACAGTGATTGACAACCAGGCACCATTTGTGGGCGGAATCGCGGGTGTGGCTACTAAAATGCAGGCTTGCCGCAACTGTTTTGGTGGCGTGTAAACTATCTGTGACTGTGATCCTGTACGCGGTCAACAGGGGCCGACGTCTCAGTTCCTTTGGCTGATGTTCAACCAATGTGCAGCCGATGGTTGCATCTTTGTATGTGAGCGGAAGCTCAGAGATGCCGCCAGCGTGCTTCTTAATACAGATCCCGGCGCCTGCGAGAGTAGCATATTTTCGCACAGCCGCTGTGTACAAATTCACAGCTTCGCCAGCATGTGACCAGGCTCACAGATGTTGTGTTGTATTGTGCAGCAGCCAATCATATCAGCTTTTATGAGTGTATTGTAGGCCGACTGTAAGCTGACATCTGATTGGCTGTTATGTGTTACAGCATATTATTGCTCTTTGTACCATATTACTAAATTTTAGGGATGGCTATCGGTGTGTTTGCCATCGATGGTTGCCATCGATGGTGAAACTGAGAGTGGCCATTGATGGTCAATGACTATGTTATAGTAGACCATCGATGGTTTCTCTCATTGATGGCCATCCCTGTTATTTCTGTGAAAGGCCAATCGCAGCCCGGGGGCAGGGCTTCATGGGTGTCAGGGGCGGATCTATGCTCCGTATCCCGGCATCTTATAAAAAATAAAATAAAAAATATTAGTTTTAGGCCTAGCCATCGACGGAGGGAAACCATCTGGTTCTCCCCCATCAATGGTAAAAGTATGCGACATCGGTCATAGAGCATCGATGATTTCAATTCATCAATTGTCGATGGCCATCCCTACTAAATATGCCCAAGGCAGCCAGCCGCTAGGGACGTGATAGCGGTACTGCGCAATTGACATTACCACACAGGCCTCAGTAAGTTTATAGAATGTGCAGTTGGGCATTAGTAAGACAATTCTGTACATCTGGAGATCTTAATTATGCAAAACCGCTTTTAAATTGTGCATTAATACAATAGGTCCACGGAGAGCGCTGCGTTTTACGGTATACCTTCCTTTTGTATTGTTGGCGAGACGGGTGAAATAGCGGTTACCCCAGAGGCAGAAGATGACTGGAGTCACCCCTTTAACCCAACAACCATCAATGCGTAAGTAAGACGGACAAGTAGATAGCGACTAGATAATAACTGAAGATATCTTCTGGGAACAATATATTTTGCATTTTTTCCCTCAATAAAAGCTGCCAGAGATGAGCTGTTAATTAATCTGTTAATAGCCTTGTGGTTATTATTAGCCTGTAAGCGAGAATAGTGGAGGAAGTGAGGGCGTAGTTTGTACGAGACGGGTGCTGCGTCCCCCCCCCCCCTTGTTATAGACAGTGAGGAAGATGAAACCAGACAGACCAATTATAACAGACCCTCATTCATAGAGATTTAAATGTCTTTAATTAGGTTGATGAGAGGCCGCGTACGCTTACAGTACATCCAGCGGCTCGCACACACACAATGCCTGATATTGTCATTATTTTTTTGGCATATTTTGGTTCCACATACTGGTCCTCGCCTACGGGGTTCTCAGAGGAGAAGGTAGAGATTACTTATACAGCCTCGGTACGTACATACCGGCACACATACAGCGGTTTACTAGTATTACAGGACAAAGAATAAATACAAGCGCTATGAGAAGACAACCTAAAGATTTCTCTGTTCATAAACATTAACAGCTTATGTATAAAAGGGCCTAATTCAGACCTGATCGCAGCAGCAAATTTGTTAGCAATTGGGCAAAACCATGTGCACTGCAGGTGGGGCAGATGTAACATATGCAGAGAGAGTTAGATTTGGGTGGGGTGTGTTCAAACTGAAATCTAAATTGCAGTGTAAAAATAAAGCAGCCAGTATTTACCCTGCACAGAAACAATATAACCCACCCAAATCTAACTCTCTCTGCACATGTTACATCTGCCCCCCTGCAGTGCACATGGTTTTGCCCAACTGCTAACAAATTTGCTGCTGCGATCAACTCTGAATTACCCCCAAAGTACAGGGCTGCTAGGCGGCAACGTAATATATACTCATGGTAATAAGAGGTCTATTCATGAAGCAGTGAAAAGAGTGGAGAAGTGAGCCAGTGGAGAAGTTGCCCATGGCAACCAATCAGCTGCTCTGTATAATTTTATAGTATGCAAATTATAAATGATACTGATTGGTTGCCATGGGCAACTTCTCCGCTCTTATCACTGCTTCATGAATAGACCCCTAAATCATTCTATGTAGGAACTGATTTAGGAAGAGTATGATCTACAGTAATTAGATAGTTATTAGGTCGACCACATATGGCCAACAGGGTGAAAAGGTCAACATGACACTGTCTATCTATACATTGGAAGCACACTGGATGTGTACTGTGAAATGCATTGGTTTCCTCCCGACGCGTTTCTAAGTGTACAGTCCTCATATGATGCCTCTCTGAGAAGAAGTGGGTCTACGATAGGTGAAATAAGAAGCCCTGTGCCGAATTGCCGACGTCCCATCAAAATTCCCCATCCGACCACTTTAGAATCACCCCTGTGGGCGTGGCATGTGGTCACTCCATCGCCGCAAAAGCACTGTGACAGCGGCGCTGGGAGTTCCGCTAGGGGCATGACGTCCCAACAGGAGCATTACCATCCCGTGTCGGCATTGTCGCATGCCCTAAATGTAGCCGCCGTGTCTCTAAAGCCAGAATCACAGCTGCGGGATTGTCGTGTTTAAACCTGATTATGGCAGGAGGAGAATGTAACTGCGCAGAGGGGGGGGAAGTCGCCGAGCACTCTCAGGAATCGCTCCGTTTATCTTGATTTAAGTTGGTGTTTCCAGCACACACAATTATGCATTCTGTATTTGCACGGCTAGTCGCATTTAAAGACTGCAGAAATATTTAGTTGCTAAATCATGCCCAGGGGGAACAAAGACTAGATTATTTAAATGTACTTATGCCTTTCAACTAAGCCTTTCTAATTGGTTCGGCATTATGAGTACATGTGTAAAAGTGGCAATCAACCATTGTCTAATTATAGAGTGAACTGTAAGTGATTTAAAACCCTCGGTGATAACCTGCGTCGCTTTATGCTCGGGTGCAGTAAACGTCTGCGTCGTCAGCTGATTGAAGTGTTTATACAGCAGTTCTGAGTCGGAAGGTAAAGTAAACCTATTTGGTTTATTTCAGCGTACAGTCTAAAGTTTGCATTCATCAGGATAAATATTTAAGAGATGCCAGATTTTTATGCACCGCTGTAAGCCGGGTTACGGTTATCGCTTGCTCTTAATGCGGCTTTTTTCAGGAACTGCTGCGCTTTATACTTTCTGAGCGCGCAGCCGGAGTTTTATGCAGAGGGGCTAATTCTGAGATGGGAGCAAATCAAAAGAGACCACGCCGGACTCAGGTGGGGCAAAAGTAACATGTGCAGAGTGATTTTGGGAGCGGTGTGTCCTAGCTATAGGGGTCATTCAGATCTGATCGCTGGGCTGCTAATTTTGCTGTCTTGCGTTCAGATAGTCACCTCCTCCAGGCGGAGTGTGTATTCGCGGCATACGGTCGTTAGGTTGACCCAACTTAGGTCGACACTCATTAGGTCGACAACTGAATGTCGACATTGCCCTTAGGTCGACATGTACTATGTCGATAGGCCAAAAGGTCAACATGATTTTTTTTTACTGTTTTTGGTGTCGTTTTCTCCGTAAAAAGTGATGGGGAACCCAAATTATGTCGACCTAAGGGCAATGTCGACCTTCAGTGGTCGATCTAATGAGCGTCGACCTGAGTTGGGTCGACCCAACGACCAATACCCACATTCACCGTACAAGTGTGCGATCCTATGTGTACGCCGAGCTGCTAAAATCTTGGACTCAGCGGCTGAAAAGGTAACTATTCAGGAACTGAGTCCAATTCAATGTATAAAAGCTTACCTCCTCTGACTCCACATCCGCTGCAGCTTTCTCCAATTGTAGCACAAAACGCGTTGGTGGACAAGTGGAACAACGAGGACATTTAGACGCTGCCACACGGCAGGCCCAGCGCCGCCGAGTGACGCCAACCGCCAGACTCTACCGCTCACCCGCTGGATGCGGCAGTGGTGTAGCGTAAATACCAACATCGAGAGGACGCGGACAGCCATCCCTGCGCCCAGGCTGAACTCGGAAAGGGCTGTAAACACATTGCTGTTCTAACAAATATTTTTTCTCCACAGGTGCCACAACATTTTAACGCTCAATTTTGTGTTTTTTAATTCAGATCTGATTGTAGATGTGCAAGGGTCGCAGTGGTTGCATGTGATGTCACGCAGCCGCTCCGCAGACTGTCTGGACACGCCTGCATTGTCCGGACCACGCCCCTGAAATGGAGCATAGATAGACACCCACAAAACATGGCATCTGTGCCTCGTTCCCGCCTCCCTCCAGGTCTTAAACTGCGGTCTGAAAAGAAAGCAGTTTAGGACCTTGCACGTGCGTTTACCGGCGTACACACATGTACAGATGTGCAGAAATCGCTTTATGATGATTTGTGCACATCAGCGACAGGGTCTGACTTGTTCCCTTGGTTTGGACTTGAATGTAAAATTGCGAATTCTGCAAAAGCAAAAATCTATCCGTACAGTCATGTTCCCCAGGATGTATGTGAAGTCTCGTATGCAAGACAAATAAAATACATATAATGTATTCTTACATTTTGCATTTGGATGCATCCACTATAAAAATGCCATGTTACATCACATACGCACCTACTTTTGAAAAACTAATTTCAGGGGGATTATAGGAGAAGTGCAGAATTGGGGCAATGGGGGTCATTCCGAGTTGTTCGCTCGTTGCCGATTTTCGCAACGGAGCGATTAAGGCAAAAATGCGCAATCGCATGGTACGCAGTGCACATGCGCTAAGTATTTTAGCACAAAACTTAGTAGATTTACTCACGTCCGAACGAAGAATTTTCATCATTGAAGTGATCGGAGTGTGATTGACAGGAAGTGGATGTTTCTGGGCGGAAACTGACCGTTTTCTGGGAGTGTGCGGAAAAACGCAGGCATGCCAGGATAAAATGCAGGAGTGTCTGGAGAAACGGGGGAGTGGCTGGCCGAACGCAGGGCGTGTTTGTGACGTCAAACCAGGAACGAAACGTGCTGAGCTGATCGCAGTGTAGGAGTAAGTCTCGAGCTACTCAGAAACTGCTAAGAATTATCTATTTGCAATTCTGCTAATCTTTCGTTCGCAATTCTGATAAGCTAAGATACACTCCCAGAGGGCGGCGGCCTAGCGTGTGCAATGCTGCTAAAATCTGCTAGCGAGCGAACAACTCGGAATGACCCCCCATATCTTGTTGCAAGATATTTCTATGTAATATTAGTAAGAATACATTTTAGAAATTCTGCAATACAGCGTTTCTTGCTTGCAACTGTTCGCTGCAATATTTATTTTCTTCTCACTCAGCACAATTGAATATACATGATAAATATGATGTGACCTTGTGTGAATTCACCTCTAAGCATGGACTGAGAATATGTGGCTAGGTTTTTTGTGTATTAGCTGTTATTTCATTGTAAACACTAGTGGACTGCCTGTAACTTGTAAGCCCTACCAATATTATTGTCTGTGCTGTTTTCATACACTTATAGTATCCGCCAAATCATTATGAACATCAGATACTCTAATTAAACAAATTTGTTTAACTAAAGATTACTAATAATAATTCTTACCCTCAGTCACAGCACACTAGCCGCAGCAGCAGACTATGGTGGTCATTCCGAGTTGATCGCTAGCTGCATTAGTTTGCTGTGCAGCGATGAGGCAAAAAAACTGCACTTCTGCGCATCCGTATGCGGCGCAATGCGCACGCGCAACGTAAAAGTACAAAGAAAGATGTAGTTTCACACAGGGTCTAGCGAAGCTTTTCAGTCGCACTGCTGGCCGCAGAGTGATTGACATGAAGTGGGCGTTTCTGGGTGTCAACTGACCGTTTTAAGGGAGTGTTCGAAAAAACGCAGGCGTGCCAGGAAAAACGCAGGCGTGGCTGGCCGAACACAGGGCGTGTTTGTGACGTCAAAACAGGAACTGAACAGTCTGAAGTGATCGCAAGCGCTGAGTAGGTCTGAAGCTGCTCTGAAACTGCACAAAATAAATTTGCAGCCGCTCTGCGATTCTTTCGTTCGCTCTTCTGCTAAGCTAAAATACACTCCCAGTGGGCGGCGGCATAGCGTGTGCATGGCTGCTAAAAAATGCTAGCGAGCGATCAACTCGGAATGACCACCTATGGCTTACTGCACACAGCACAGGTAAGAAGACATTGTGGGGCAGATGTATTAAGCCTTGGAAAAGTGATAAAGTGGAGAGAGATAAAGTACCAGCCAGTCAGCTCCTACGGTCATGTTACAGGCTGTGTTTGAAAAACGACAGGTAATTTATCTCCCTCAACATTATCACTCTCCAAGACTTGGTACATCTGCCCCTGTGTGATCATGTGGTGCTCTGCTGCTGTCTCTCCTGCCAGGGGTCCAACAAGGGACTATTATACTGTACGTCATCAGCTTAGATGTCCTCTCCAAGGGGTATGGTTGATTTGTGTTTGGAGCTACATACAATACTGACTGCCATTTACCTGCTACTACCAGATATGACGCCTGCCATGTTCCGTGGACTCATTTCACTACTGCGCCATTCTGGCTGTGATTTTTACAACGCTGCAGTGCTCAATATGGAACTCCGGCAAGGTAAGTTTTAAAACATGGGTGCAGTGTGGGACTCCCTGGGCCCAGGGGCCTGTGTACGTTGCACACATTGCACCCATTATAGAAACACCAATACACACAGCCATGTGCTATAGGCAGATGCCGATATACTACAGTCTACTACAGTAATATAGTAAAAGATATGAGGCTTGGGTAATTCCTCTGAAAAATGAACATGACCTACTGGTACTCGGATAACAGGCGCCCTCACCTGGGAACCGCCAGCCGTATTCCCTGTCACTACTTAATTTCCCCTATGTAATGATCTATGAAAGTCACCCTCAAAATTTGGCCAAATGTGTGCTAAGAACCTCACTTATACTCCATCTTAATTGTAAGAGCTTATCAAAATGATTTTGACTATCAGTGTTCTTATTCTTAGTGCTTAATTTGTGCACCTGCATTTAGCTTTGTCCTGTGCTGGATAAATGGATAAATGACAGAAGCTCTGGGCAACTTCTCCCCTTTATCTCTCTTCACAATTTGATCTATGTACAGGGAGCTGGATGGTCCATTTTTCAAAGGATGTTTTTTGAACTGTAAACCTGCCCCAATGTAGGGCTGCCAGTACGCATTATGCTATACTTCCCTACTCTCCCGGAATGGCCGGGAGGCTCCTGAAAATTGTATGACACTCCCGGCTACCCAGAAGAGTTGGCAAGTCTCCTGTCCGGCAGCTGAGCACCCCCCCGCGATTCGCGACATTGTGACCCCGCCCCCCTGCCCCCACTATGCCGGTAATCTCGGCATAGTGTAGAAGGGGCAGGGCCACAATGATGCGATCTCACAGCCACGCCCCCTGCTCCTCCCCATTACGCATCCCTTTGCTGTGCCATGCCCCCTGCTAAGCCGACCTGGCTGTCTCCTCCCAGATGTAGGCAACTATGCATCATGCCACACAGTGTCCCAATTCACATTACACTAGAGATGAGCGCCTGAAATTTTTCGGGTTTTGTGTTTTGGTTTTGGGTTCGGTTCCGCGGCCGTGTTTTGGGTTCGAACGCGTTTTGGCAAAACCTCACCGAATTTTTTTTGTCGGATTCGGGTGTGTTTTGGATTCGGGTGTTTTTTTAAAAAAACCCTAAAAAACAGCTTAAATCATAGAATTTGGGGGTAATTTTGATCCCAAAGTATTATTAACCTCAAAAAACATAATTTACACTCATTTTCAGCCTATTCTGAACACATCACACCTCACAATATTATTTTTAGTCCTAAAATTTGCACCGAGGTCGCTGTGTGAGTAAGATAAGCGACCCTAGTGGCCGACACAAACACCGGGCCCATCTAGGAGTGGCACTGCAGTGTCACGCAGGATGTCCCTTCCAAAAAACCCTCCCCAAACAGCACATGACGCAAAGAAAAAAAGAGGCGCAATGAGGTAGCTGACTGTGTGAGAAAGATAAGCGACCCTAGTGGCCGACACAAACACCGGGCCCATCTAGGAGTGGCACTGCAGTGTCACGCAGGATGTCCCTTCCAAAAAACCCTCCCCAAACAGCACATGACGCAAAGAAAAAAAGAGGCGCAATGAGGTAGCTGACTGTGTGAGAAAGATAAGCGACCCTAGTGGCCGACACAAACACCGGGCCCATCTAGGAGTGGCACTGCAGTGTCACGCAGGATGTCCCTTCCAAAAAACCCTCCCCAAACAGCACATGACGCAAAGAAAAAAAGAGGCGCAATGAGGTAGCTGTGTGAGTAAGATTAGCGACCCTAGTGGCCGACACAAACACCGGGCCCATCTAGGAGTGGCACTGCAGTGTCACGCAGGATGGCCCTTCCAAAAAACCCTCCCCAAACAGCACATGACGCAAAGAAAAAAAGAGGCGCAATGAGGTAGCTGACTGTGTGAGTAAGATTAGCGACCCTAGTGGCCGACACAAACACCGGGCACATCTAGGAGTGGCACTGCAGTGTCACGCAGGATGTCCCTTCCAAAAAACCCTCCCCAAACAGCACATGACGCAAAGAAAAAAAGAGGCGCAATGAGGTAGCTGACTGTGTGAGAAAGATAAGCGACCCTAGTGGCCGACACAAACACCGGGCCCATCTAGGAGTGGCACTGCAGTGTCACGCAGGATGTCCCTTCCAAAAAACCCTCCCCAATCAGCACATGATGCAAAGAAAAAGAAAAGAAAAAAGAGGTGCAAGATGGAATTATCCTTGGGCCCTCCCACCCACCCTTATGTTGTATAAACAAAACAGGACATGCACACTTTAACCAACCCATCATTTCAGTGACAGGGTCTGCCACACGACTGTGACTGATATGACGGGTTGGTTTGGACCCCCCCCAAAAAAGAAGCAATTAATCTCTCCTTGCACAAACTGGCTCTACAGAGGCAAGATGTCCACCTCATCTTCACCCTCCGATATATCACCGTGTACATCCCCCTCCTCACAGATTATCAATTCGTCCCCACTGGAATCCACCATCTCAGCTCCCTGTGTACTTTGTGGAGGCAATTGCTGCTGGTCAATGTCTCCGCGGAGGAATTGATTATAATTCATTTTAATGAACATCATCTTCTCCACATTTTCTGGATGTAACCTCGTACGCCGATTGCTGACAAGGTGAGCGGCGGCACTAAACACTCTTTCTGAGTACACACTTGTGGGAGGGCAACTTAGGTAGAATAAAGCCAGTTTGTGCAAGGGCCTCCAAATTGCCTCTTTTTCCTGCCAGTATAAGTACGGACTGTGTGACGTGCCTACTTGGATGCGGTCACTCATATAATCCTCCACCATTCTATCAATGTTGAGAGAATCATATGCAGTGACAGTAGACGACATGTCCGTAATCGTTGTCAGGTCCTTCAGTCCGGACCAGATGTCAGCATCAGCAGTCGCTCCAGACTGCCCTGCATCACCGCCAGCGGGTGGGCTCGGAATTCTGAGCCTTTTCCTCGCACCCCCAGTTGCGGGAGAATGTGAAGGAGGAGATGTTGACAGGTCGCGTTCCGCTTGACTTGACAATTTTGTCACCAGCAGGTCTTTCAACCCCAGCAGACCTGTGTCTGCCGGAAAGAGAGATCCAAGGTAGGCTTTAAATCTAGGATCGAGCACGGTGGCCAAAATGTAGTGCTCTGATTTCAACAGATTGACCACCCGTGAATCCTTGTTAAGCGAATTAAGGGCTGCATCCACAAGTCCCACATGCCTAGCGGAATCGCTCCGTGTTAGCTCCTTCTTCAATGCCTCCAGCTTCTTCTGCAAAAGCCTGATGAGGGGAATGACCTGACTCAGGCTGGCAGTGTCTGAACTGACTTCACGTGTGGCAAGTTCAAAGGGCATCAGAACCTTGCACAACGTTGAAATCATTCTCCACTGCACTTGAGACAGGTGCATTCCATCTCCTATATCGTGCTCAATTGTATAGGCTTGAATGGCCTTTTGCTGCTCCTCCAACCTCTGAAGCATATAGAGGGTTGAATTCCACCTCGTTACCACTTCTTGCTTCAGATGATGGCAGGGCAGGTTCAGTAGTTTTTGGTGGTGCTCCAGTCTTCTGTACGTGGTGCCTGTACGCCGAAAGTGTCCCGCAATTTTTCTGGCCACCGACAGCATCTCTTGCACGCCCCTGTCGTTTTTTAAAAAATTCTGCACCACCAAATTCAAGGTATGTGCAAAACATGGGACGTGCTGGAATTTGCCCATATTTAATGCACACACAATATTGCTGGCGTTGTCCGATGCCACAAATCCACAGGAGAGTCCAATTGGGGTAAGCCATTCCGCGATGATCTTCCTCAGTTGCCGTAAGAGGTTTTCAGCTGTGTGCGTATTCTGGAAAGCGGTGATACAAAGCGTAGCCTGCCTAGGAAAGAGTTGGCGTTTGCGAGATGCTGCTACTGGTGCCGCCGCTGCTGTTCTTGCGGCGGGAGTCCATACATCTACCCAGTGGGCTGTCACAGTCATATAGTCCTGACCCTGCCCTGCTCCACTTGTCCACATGTCCGTGGTTAAGTGGACATTGGGTACAACTGCATTTTTTAGGACACTGGTGAGTCTTTTTCTGACGTCCGTGTACATTCTCGGTATCGCCTGCCTAGAGAAGTGGAACCTAGATGGTATTTGGTAACGGGGGCACACTGCCTCAATAAATTGTCTAGTTCCCTGTGAACTAACGGCGGATACCGGACGCACGTCTAACACCAACATAGTTGTCAAGGACTCAGTTATCCGCTTTGCAGTAGGATGACTGCTGTGATATTTCATCTTCCTCGCAAAGGACTGTTGAACAGTCAATTGCTTACTGGAAGTAGTACAAGTGGGCTTACGACTTCCCCTCTGGGATGACCATCGACTCCCAGCGGCAACAACAGCAGCGCCAGCAGCAGTAGGCGTTACACGCAAGGATGCATCGGAGGAATCCCAGGCAGGAGAGGACTCGTCAGACTTGCCAGTGACATGGCCTGCAGGACTATTGGCATTCCTGGGGAAGGAGGAAATTGACACTGAGGGAGTTGGTGGGGTGGTTTGCGTGAGCTTGGTTACAAGAGGAAGGGATTTACTGGTCAGTGGACTGCTTCCGCTGTCACCCAAAGTTTTTGAACTTGTCACTGACTTATTATGAATGCGCTGCAGGTGACGTATAAGGGAGGATGTTCCGAGGTGGTTAACGTCCTTACCCCTACTTATTACAGCTTGACAAAGGGAACACACGGCTTGACACCTGTTGTCCGCATTTCTGGTGAAATACCTCCACACCGAAGAGCTGATTTTTTTGGTATTTTCACCTGGCATGTCAACGGCCATATTCCTCCCACGGACAACAGGTGTCTCCCCGGGTGCCTGACTTAAACAAACCACCTCACCATCAGAATCCTCCTGGTCAATTTCCTCCCCAGCGCCAGCAACACCCATATCCTCCTCATCCTGGTGTACTTCAACACTGACATCTTCAATCTGACTATCAGGAACTGGACTGCGGGTGCTCCTTCCAGCACTTGCAGGGGGCATGCAAATAGTGGAAGGCGCATGCTCTTCACGTCCAGTGTTGGGAAGGTCAGGCATCGCAAACGACACAATTGGACTCTCCTTGTGGATTTGGGATTTCAAAGAACGCACAGTTCTTTGCGGTGCTTTTGCCAGCTTGAGTCTTTTCAGTTTTCTAGCGAGAGGCTGAGTGCTTCCATCCTCATGTGAAGCTGAACCACTAGCCATGAACATAGGCCAGGGCCTCAGCCGTTCCTTGCCACTCCGTGTGGTAAATGGCATATTGGCAAGTTTACGCTTCTCCTCCGACAATTTTATTTTAGGTTTTGGAGTCCTTTTTTTTCTGATATTTGGTGTTTTGGATTTGACATGCTCTGTACTATGACATTGGGCATCGGCCATGGCAGACGACGTTGCTGGCATTTCATCGTCTCGGCCATGACTAGTGGCAGCAGCTTCAGCACGAGGTGGAAGTGGATCTTGATCTTTCCCTAATTTTGGAACCTCAACTTTTTTGTTCTCCATATTTTATAGGCAGAACTAAAAGGCACCTCAGGTAAACAATGGAGATGGATGGATTGGATACTAGTATACAATTATGGACGGACTGCCACGGTTAGGTGGTATAAAAAAACCACGGTTAGGTGGTATATATTATAATAATAATACAATTATGGATGGACGGACTGCCTGCCGACTGCCGACACAGAGGTAGCCACAGCCGTGAACTACCGCACTGTACACTGGTTGATAAAGAGATAGTAGTATACTCGTAACAACTAGTATGACACTATGACGACGGTATAAAGAAAGAAAAAAAAATACCACAGTTAGGTGGTATATATTATAATAATAATACAATTATGGATGGACGGACTGCCTGCCGACTGCCGACACAGAGGTAGCCACAGCCGTGAACTACCGCACTGTACACTGGTTGATAAAGAGATAGTAGTATACTCGTAACAACTAGTATGACACTATGACGGTATAAAGAATGAAAAAAAAACCACGGTTAGGTGGTATATATTATAATAATAATACAATTATGGATGGACGGACTGCCTGCCGACTGCCGACACAGAGGTAGCCACAGCCGTGAACTACCGCACTGTACACTGGTTGATAAAGAGATAGTAGTATACTCGTAACAACTAGTATGACACTATGACGACGGTATAAAGAAAGAAAAAAAAATACCACAGTTAGGTGGTATATATTATAATAATAATACAATTATGGATGGACGGACTGCCTGCCGACTGCCGACACAGAGGTAGCCACAGCCGTGAACTACCGCACTGTACACTGGTTGATAAAGAGATAGTAGTATACTCGTAACAACTAGTATGACACTATGACGACGGTATAAAGAATGAAAAAAAAACCACGGTTAGGTGGTATATATTATAATAATAATACAATTATGGATGGACGGACTGCCTGCCGACTGCCGACACAGAGGTAGCCACAGCCGTGAACTACCGCACTGTACACTGGTTGATAAAGAGATAGTAGTATACTCGTAACAACTAGTATGACACTATGACGACGGTATAAAGAAAGAAAAAAAAATACCACAGTTAGGTGGTATATATTATAATAATAATACAATTATGGATGGACGGACTGCCTGCCGACTGCCGACACAGAGGTAGCCACAGCCGTGAACTACCGCACTGTACACTGGTTGATAAAGAGATAGTAGTATACTCGTAACAACTAGTATGACACTATGACGACGGTATAAAGAAAGAAAAAAAAATACCACAGTTAGGTGGTATATATTATAATAATAATACAATTATGGATGGACGGACTGCCTGCCGACTGCCGACACAGAGGTAGCCACAGCCGTGAACTACCGCACTGTACACTGGTTGATAAAGAGATAGTAGTATACTCGTAACAACTAGTATGACACTATGACGACGGTATAAAGAATGAAAAAAAAACCACGGTTAGGTGGTATATATTATAATAATAATACAATTATGGATGGACGGACTGCCTGCCGACTGCCGACACAGAGGTAGCCACAGCCGTGAACTACCGCACTGTACACTGGTTGATAAAGAGATAGTAGTATACTCGTAACAACTAGTATGACACTATGACGGTATAAAGAATGAAAAAAAAACCACGGTTAGGTGGTATATATTATAATAATAATACAATTATGGATGGACGGACTGCCTGCCGACTGCCGACACAGAGGTAGCCACAGCCGTGAACTACCGCACTGTACACTGGTTGATAAAGAGATAGTAGTATACTCGTAACAACTAGTATGACACTATGACGACGGTATAAAGAAAGAAAAAAAAATACCACGGTTAGGTGGTATATATTGTAATACAATTATGGATGGACGGACTGCCTGCCGAGTTCCGACTGCCGACACAGAGGTAGCCACAGCCGTGAACTACCGCACTGTACTGTGTCTGCTGCTAATATAGACTGGTTGATAAAGAGATAGTATACAATACATACAACAATATACTACTATACTGGTGGTCAGGCACTGGTCACCACTAGTCACACTGGCAGTGGCACTCCTGCAGCAAAAGTGTGCACTGTTTAATTTTAAATTAATATAATATTATGTACTCCTGGGGGCTCCTGCTATAACAACCTGCAGTGCTCCCCAGTCTCCCCCACAATTATTATAAGCTTTGCCTTTTATACATTGATGTGCAGCACACTGGGCTGAGCTGAGTGCACACAGACTGAGTCACACTGTGTGACTGGCTGCTGCTGTGTATCGTTTTTTTTCAGGCAGAGAACGGATATAGCAGAGAACGGATATATTATATTAAAATAAATAAAAGTTAACTAACAACAACTGCACTGGTCACTGTGGTAAACTCTGTCTGACTCTGCACAATCTCTCTCTCTCTTCTAATCTAATTTCTAATGGAGAGGACGCCAGCCACGTCCTCTCCCTATCAATCTCAATGAACGTGTGAAAATGGCGGCGACGCGCGGCTCCTTATATAGAATCCGAGTCTCGCGAGAATCCGACAGCGTCATGATGACGTTCGGGCGCGCTCGGGTTAACCGAGCAAGGCGGGAGGATCCGAGTCTGCTCGGACCCGTAAAAAAAACATGAAGTTCGTGCGGGTTCGGTTTCAGAAAAACCGAACCCGCTCATCTCTACATTACACCATACAGTTTCCCCAGTATATATTATGTCACATTGTAGGGCTGCCAGTACACATTATGCCACACAGTGCCCCAATTCACATTATGCCATACAGTTTCCCCAGTATATATTATGTCACATTGTAGGGCTGCCAGTACACATTATGCCACACAGTGCCGCAATTCACATTATGCCATACAGCATCCCCAGTATATACTATGTCACATTGTAGGACTGCCAGTACACATTATGCCACACAGTGCCGCAATTCACATTATGCCCTACAGCGTCCCCAGTATATATTATGTCACATTATAGGGCTGCCAGTACACATTATGCCACACAGTGCACCAATTCACATTATGCCATACAGCATCCCCAGTATATACTATGTCACATTGTAGGACTGCCAGTACACATTATGCCACACAGTGCCCCCAGTATATATTATGTCACATTGAAGTGTCCTCGGTTCATTTTATGCCACACTATAGTGCAAAATTTCAGTGCCTCCAATTTATATTATGCCACTTTACAGTGCCCACTGTTAATATTATGCCACACTATGGTGCCTTTAGTTCATATTATGCCATATTACAGTGCTCAGGTGGGATCCGGTCACAGTGCCCACTGTTCATATTATGCCACACTATAGTGCCTTCAGTTCATATTATGCCATATTACAGTGCTTCAGTGGGATGCGGTCAAGATGCCGACTGTCGGAATCTCAGCAGCAGGAATCCCGACGCCGAATCCTGACACCTCTCAGAATACAGACGCCGGAATCCTGAAAAGGTCAGGACACCGACGCCGGAATACTGACAGCCGGCATCTTGAATGTGAGTATAGCGGGAGGGTTAGGTTTAGGGCCAAGGGTGGGGGGCTTAGGTTTAAGCACCACCCCAGGTGGTTAGGGATAGGCTGCAGGAGGGGAGAGGTTAGGGTTAGGCTGCGGGGAGGGGGTTTAGGGTTAGGCTGCAAGAGGGGAGAGGTTAGGGTTAAGCTGCAGGAGGGGAGGGTTAGGGTTAGGCTGCAGGAGGGGGGTTAGGGTTAGGCTGCAGGAGGGGAGGGTTAGGGTTAGGCTGCAGGAGGAGAGAGGTTAGGGTTAGTCTGTGGGGAAGGGGGTTAAGGTTAGGCTGCAGGAGGGGAGGGTTAGGGTTAGGCTGTAGGAGGGGGGTTAGGGTTAGGCTGCAGGAGGGGAAGGTTAGGGTTAGGCTGCAGGAGGGGAGAGGTTAGGGTTAGGCTGCGGGGAGGGGGGTTAGGGTTAGGCTGCAGGAGGGGGGTTAGGGTTAGGCTGCGGGGAGGGGGGTTAGGGTTAGGCTGTGGGGAAGGGGGTTAGGGTTAGGCTGTGGGAAGGGGCGTTAGGGTTAGGCACCACCGGGGGAAGTTTAGGTTTAGGCACTAAGGTGGGAGGGTTAGGTTTAGGCTGCAGGAAAGGGGGGAAGTTTAGGCCACATTGGGGAAGGTTAGGGTTAGGCACCAAAGGGGGAGGTCAGGGTTAGGCTGCGGGAACGGAAGGTTAGGGTTAGGGCAGGGGTGGCCAAACAGTCGATCGCGATTGACTGGTCGATCGCGGACATGCGACCAGTCGATCGCGATCCGCCGCCCAGCCACCCGAAGCCGCGCCTCTCCTGCCTGCCGCTCTGCCTCCTCAGTGACGACAGAGTGTATAGCTCAATCAGGTGCCGGTTCGTTAGCCAATGAGAGCTCGCGGACCTGCGCCTGATTTGAGCTATACACGCTGCTGTCACCGCCGGAGATTAGACTGAGAAGCAGGGCGGAAGACAGGAGAAGCGCGCGCTGCGCTCTCCACTCCGGTGAGCTTTACTATGGGGGCATATCTGGCATTGTGGGCACATGGCTCAGTGGGGGCATATCTGGCAATGTGGGGCATATCTGGCACTGTGGGGTCATATGTGGCACTGGGGGCATATCTGGCTCTGCGGGCACATGGCACTGTGGGGGCATATCTGGCACTGTGGGGGCATATCTGGCACTGTGGGGGCATATCTGGCACTGTGGGTACATGGCACTGTGGGGCATATCTGTAATCTGGCGCTGTGGGGGCATATCTGGCACATGGCACTGTGGGGGCATATCTGTATCTGGCACTGTGGGGGCATATCTGGCACTGTGGGCACATGGCACTGTGAGGGCATATCTGGCACTGTGGGCACATGGCACTGTGGGGGCATATCTGGCACTGTGGGGGCATATCTGGCACTGTGGGTACATGGCACTGTGGGGGCATATCTGTAATCTGGCGCTGTGGGGGCATATCTGGCACTGTGGGCACATGGCACTGTGGGGGCATATCTGTATCTGGCACTGTGGGGGCATATCTGGCACTGTGGGCACATGGCACTGTGGGGGCATGTGTATCTGGCACTGTGGGGGCATATGTGTTTGAGGTTTTTACCTGTGGGGTCCAATGTGTTATTTCGTGTGAGGCAGTCATTACACTCTGTGCAGCAAGGCTACGTCCCTTTTTTTGTTATACCACGCCCACTTTTTGTTATACCACGCCCACTTTTTGTTATGCCACGCTCCTTTTTTTATTCCTCCTAGGTAGATCACAAAAGCTTTTAGCTTTCAAAGTAGATCGCCAACTCCAAAAGTCTGGCCACCCCTGGGTTAGGGGGTAGGGGAGAGTTTATATGTAGCTTACCCCTGTCGGGATTTCAATTGTCGGATGCCGGCGTCAGTTAATTATTTATGTAGTGATACAGTTTGAATACATAAACAATCCCACGCCCTACAGTATATATGTATATAAACCTTGTTAAATACAGTATAACAGCTTCTAAGTTGGGCTGTATTATTTTTATTGAATGCATATTGCTGATTTTCCCTTTCATCTGATTAAAACCCCCCCCCCAACAGAAGCTGTGCCGCAGAAAATGGAACTGATGCGGTGATCGCTTCCACATCTTGCGCTGGAACGTTTTAGGCCTCGCTGTGTCCGGACCACCCTATCTTTACGCTTAGCTCGCCATTAACATCAGACCGCTCTTGCACAGAATTAGTGGGGGCAAGAGATGTAGCCGACTAGAACCTAGCGGGCGACTCTGTTTCTGCCCCATGGCACCTGTATTTGGCATGCATGCTTCCCCGGGTTCCCGGCCAAGCTTGGGTGTTTTTTTAAAGCACCAATCCTGTACAAAACCATGCGATTGCCGCTTTAAAATATTGTCCAAGCTCAGCCGGGAACCCGCACCTCTGGCCACGTCAGACTTCATTACATCCGGCCTGAGGTTGGTGATAAATGAACCTCCTCTTAGTTAAGGAAATTAATGCAAGAGGACAATAAAGATCTAAATTTCGTCATCGACATGATTTTAATTATTCCTCGAGAACTGCGGATGATTGCAGAGAAATAAATGGGTTTGGGTTATGACATAAGAACTCACCAGTAGGGTAAAAAGGAAATGGTAGCACGGGGTCCCGGGCCCCTCCTGGAGCAGGTGCTTCATCTGAGAGGCATTGGCGGTGAAGAGAGCCATGTCTAGAAATCCTTGGGCCAAAGTCTTTGTTCTGGCGAAGGTGTTGATGTTCCTTATTACCTACAGGAATATTAAAGGCTTAGCAAATGTCCCCATCAATAATTCACACTCCACGTTCTACCTCGTATCAGCAAAAACGTTTGTGCCCTGAGGTCCTCAGTCATGGAAAGCCTCGCCAGCTGGTGTTGTCTGTTTTATGGACGCACTGTTACCTGAGGCTCCCTGTACAGCGCCGCACAATGGGAGGGGGGATCCCAGGTACAGTGTTAATGGAGAGGTAATGAGGCTGTGTGTATCCCCCGCTCTGTGTGTCTTATTCCCATATAATATAGTAGGCAGTGTAACATGTTTTACTTTATACTCCTGATTCAGAGAGGTGCTGGCTGTGAGGACGGAATTGTGCGTTCCCTCAGCTTCATCAGTATGACCCATGGACTAAGAGAAGTAGGTGAACTACAGTACATACTGAATTACTCTAGTCTCCAAAACTTCAAGCGTTCCCTGAAAACTCTTCAGGCAAGCTTATTCCAGAACCGCTCACATAACCTTCATAACCTTTCCTATCCAGTCACATCCCCACTGCACAGTCCACACATATCCCCCACATATTCATCCAGGCTGTGTGACCATATCATACAGCCCATCAAGAACCCTTGTAATCTGGCGGACAGCTATGCAATAGATAAGCATGGATACACAAGGATAGGTGCTATTTCCCTATAGATTGTAAGTTTGCGAGCAGGGCCATCCTACCTCTATGACTGTTTTGCTGCACTATATAAGAAACTGTTAATAAATAAATAAATAAATAAATAAATGATTTCATGAACTATGGGGAAAATTTAGCTGCTAAAAGAAGTGGAGAAGTTGCAGCCATTTTATTGAATGTACTTGGTAGAAGCTGATTGGGCAACTTGTCAACGTCTCCATTCTTTAAAAGACTTGGAGTGTGAAAAAGTGGACAGAAATAAAGTATCAATCAAACACAGCCTGTAACATGACAGTTAGGAGCTGATTGGCTGGCACTTTATCTCTCTCCACTTTCTCTCTCTCTGTGGGGTCTAATTATTAAAATTATTTTTACTAAAATAATGTGAAAAGGGTGTGAAAACCCCCTTTTTCACATTATTTTAGTATCACCTGAATGTATAAAGGGCATTTGCAGCGGTAGTCATGAAAAACTGCTCCAAACCATTTAATTCACTTTTTTTTAGTAAGCCACATCACATTCCCCATACTTATAATGAGAAATGGGATGTGGCCAAATTTACTAGAGATGTGCACCGGAAATTTTCCGGGTTTTGTGTTTTGGTTTTGGATTCGGTTCCGCGGCCGTGTTTTGGATTCGGACGCGTTTTGGCAAAACCTCCCTGAAATTATTTTTTGTCGGATTCGGGTGTTTTTTTTCAAAACCCCCTCAAAAACAGCTTAAATCATAGAATATGGGGGTAATTTTGATCCTATAGTATTATTAACATCAATAACCACAATTTCCACCCATTTCCAGTCTATTCTGAACACCTCACACCTCACAATACTATTTTTAGTCCTAAAATTTGCACCGAGGTCGCTGGATGGCTAAGCAAAGCGACCCAAGAGGGCGGCACAAACACCTGGCCCATCTAGGAGTGGCACTGCAGTGTCAGACAGGATGGCACTTCAAAAAAATAGTCCCCAAACAGCACATGATGCAAAAAAAAGAGAAAAAGAGGTGCACTGTGGTTGCTGGACGGCTAAGCTAAGCGACGCAAACACCTCAATATCACAGGAATTATTCGTTCTAATCAATGGTATTATTGGTCCAAATCACTGGAAGAAAATAACAAAATCACTGGAATTATTTGTTCTAATCAATGGTATTATTGGTCCAAATCACTGGAAGAAAATGGAATGGATGGATACTTGCAGTGACACAGAGCCAGGGCCGGTGCAAGGTAATTTGGCACCCTAGGCAAAACTGATGACCAGCCGCCCCCCACCCCCCTCCCCCCCACGCACACCCCCTTAGATGAAAAAGTGTTGACTTGATATATTTATGTCTGTATTCAACTGGCATTGTGCGGTGACCTCTGGTTGGCCGGCTGGTGGGCTTGTTCCTGTGTACAGTGTGGACCTCTCGCAGCTGGTGCCACTGTGATTGGTCAGTGGATATGGGGGCATGTGGGAGAGCAGTAGTGTATCTGCAGGTTACAGTGTGCACAGTGGGCGCTGCTGCTGACTCTGGCGCTGCTGAAGAATTTTTAGAAGGAACAGGGGATAATGCCCATACTTTATCAACTCTCTATTAACAACAAATAGACTAAAGAACACTTTCGTGTTGTATGTAATGTGAAAAATGAGAGCGATGCAGCGATGCACCTTTTGGTCAAAATTCACTTATGGAGAGATCTTCAACTTTCAAGCTTTTAACTCCATAATAGCCACCAATGCAATAATTGATTGTTAAGAAATTTCTGTCAAGCTTGAAAAGCACTTTTAACTCCACATTAATCATATATGTAATAAGTCTTTGTTCAGAAATTGGAATAAAACCATGTCCAGCTCACAAAACAGTCATAAAAATAAAACATCTTCCTGCAGAGCTAAGAATACTCACATTAGGTTGGCTTCCAGTGGTCAGATGAGCTCCCCTTTAGAAACTACTGGCCTGTAATCACTTACTTGTAAAGGGAACATAGGGGTTCTGTATAAATTAAAATATGCATTCCGTCTGACCTTTTACGTGTGAATAAAATTGGAAGTTTTTAAGACTACTAGGCAACTTTAAACTTTTGTGGAATTAACTATTGCATTTGGGATGGTACTTTATTGAGGAGGAGAAATAACAAATATTACACATACTGTATAAACTTTGTGTTTGTTGGATACTTTTTGCAACAATATTTGATAAAGTGTGTTTGCATGGGACAAAGAATTTTATTTATTAATAGGATGGTATTTTTGAGCATGGCATAGAATTTTGTATATTAATAAGTGTATTTCCCATTAGTTTTGACCTGGGTGCAATGAGGGGTCAGCTGGCACTCCCTAATGCCACTGAGGTATACAGTGGCAGACCCAGAGCAAAATGACTTGGGGGGCACCATGACAGGGGAAGGGTGTTATTTGCGTGCGCCAAAGGCATAAGCACCCCTGGAAAAGTGGGTGTGGTCTCGCCCCAAGGTGCATGGCCTCAAAGAGAATGTCATATCCACATGACTGGGAAAGAGTGATGCCTTGAAGAGGCAGAGTGACAGGAGAGAGGGCAATGGAAAGCTTGTGATGAGGCAGATGATGAGGCATTTCGTGACAGGGAGATAGTGGGTGACAGGAGAGGGTGACAGTGAGAGGCAGTAGGTGACACCAGAGAATGGGTAACAGAGGGATGCAGTGGTTGACGTCAGGGAATGGGTGACAGGGGGAGCCAGTGGGTGACACAGAGAGAGGTGACGGGGAGAGAGGTAGTGGGTGACAGGGAAAGGCAGTGGATGACAGGGAGAAGGTGATAGGGAGAGGCAGTGACAGGGTGAGGCAGTGGGGGATGGAGAGAAGCTCAAGATGATGGTGAAAGGTGCTTATCTCAACATCACATGGAACAAACAGGTGGGCATAGTTTAAAAAAATAGGGAGTCGCTTAGTCTACTTATGTAAAATGCATTCAAAGAAAAATGTTAATACTGCAATTAGAAAGTGTGGTGTGAAAAAGCTTGATAATGGTAACAATGCCAATTAGCAAATATAAACTAAACTAGACACATGTGCAAAAAAAAGATTTAAAAAAATGAAAAGTAGAAATGTATGGCCACAAATGGTGGAAGCCACAATAGCCAACATTTTACCCAGTAAGTACATAGAAAATAGACAAATATGTAAAACTTAATAAAAAAGAAAAAAAGAAATCAGGATATGTGTATGGTAGAGGACAAAATAGGTTGATATGCCACCTCAAATAAGAACAACCATACCAATGTGCACATATAAATTGAACACGTGCCAGAAAATAACTCGTCATGCCTCTCTAGCTGTGATGGCACTACAGTCCCAACACATTCAGTTGGTACAGATGTGCTGGGACTAGTAGCCTCATCACAGCTGGACAAGCAGTAATTACTGATAGGACACCAGTAATTATTTATGGTTGATGCTAAATCCTAGTGGGCTAAAGGACCTCTGGCTTCTCGGTCACGTGACACACACCGGCAGGGGAAGCAGCAAGGTCGGGATAGCACTTTCACTATCCACTTCACCATCTATTGCCTTTAGTAACCATGCCCGAAGCGTGGAGAGCGTACATTTGGGCACCCATGTTCGGACTTTGCTCCTCCCCCTGTTGCCACATGTGTGTGATATCATGGGACCTTTAGCGTAGTAGGGTTTAGACCTAAGTAATTATTTACCTCTTTCTTTCCATGCTGACATGTAAGACCATGCTGACAATATAGGTGAGGCACCAGCCTGCTCTGTCAATGAGTGCAGATGCCGCAGGGATCACCACTGCAGTTGTGACAACCTCCCTTTCTGCAGGCAGGCTGTCACTTTTCATGTGTAGGAGTCAGATTGTCCCACTCCCTGCAGGCTGTTAAACTGCACAGGACTGCTGGGAAAGGGAGCGGAACGGAGGAGGAAAAGGAGGTTCCTTGATCCCTCCCCCAATCAGCCTAATGTGATTGCTGAGTCTGCTTTGACACAAAGCACTAAGGGGTCTATTCATGAAGCAGTGATAAGAGTAGAGAAGTGAGCCAGTGGAGAAGTTGCCCTTGGCAACCAATCAGCAGCTCTGTATAATGTTATAGTATGCAAATTATAAATGTTACTTTAATGCTGATTGGTTGCCATGAGCAGCTTCTCCACTTGCTCACTTCTCCACTCTTATCACTGCTTAGTACATCACCCCCCTAAGCAACTTCAACCACGACCACGGCAAACAGCTTTGAGCACAAGCCGCATCACGGTCAAGTGACCAGAAGACAGAAAACATCAGCGGTGGAGGACTGTGCACTAAGAGAACGAGTATCCAGGTAAGCTCTGTAAGATGGAGGAACATGGCAAATCAGCTCCGGCAGGGGTAACCTGTCCCCCAGACCATTACCCGCTCGAGACAGTTAGTGACGCCAGCGAGTGACCCTGATGGATAACACTAAAGGCAGCCACACTATGGAAGGCAGGGCCGGTCCGGATCCACTGGACTTATGGGGCCTACACATCACGCGACCCTCCACCGAGATGCCTGCCGGTCGATACGGCAGACAGGCAACCTGGCAGCGGGGGGGAGGTGAAGGGGGAAGTGAAGTTTCTTCACTTGCCACGTCATCCGGTTCCAAAGCACTGCATGCTAATATAGACAAGATTGTCCATATTGGCCTGCATGTATAAGCGACCCGGCACCAATAATGAATGAGCGCGGGGCCGCGCGTCATTCATCATTGGTGCCTACACACTGAAAGATATGAATGAGTTCCCGTTCATTAATGAATGGGAATGTTCATATCGTTCAGTGTTATCACCTAATGTATAGGGCCCAATTCTCTGTGTTCCTCAAGCACGTCCTCCCGTCCGAAGCCAATCTGATCGCGTACCCCCGGGTGAACGACTGGCCAAGGCTGAGATTGCGCTAATCAAATAGCAGACAAGCGTAATGCAGCTATCTGCATCAGATTATCAATTAGGAACTATTAAGAAGTACATCGCAGAAACAGGCATATACTGTACAAGCCTAAGAAGCTTACTTAAGCATGCAGAAGTAAGACGTTACTTGCGTTGTAATATCATCCATTAATTGTATTGTTTGTTATTGCATGATAGTCATTTTAAGATAGGTACCGCATTATACAGTACCTGTGCTAATAAGTATCAGCGATACATTTGGAAATAATACATGTAAAATAAGCATTGATAAAGCAACTGATTCATATCCACTGTTATTTGTACAATAGAACATTTCAACATACCTTAGGGGTTGAGTGCTATATACTTGTATAATTTTTATTGAACTAGCAAGGTGGACAACCTTGTCAATATATTAGCAGCACTCCCCGCACCTTTAGCAGCACCACAGTGCGCAGTTGACAATACATTTTTTTCTATAAACAAGGGTGATCACGGACACAATGATCACCGGCAGTGGGGTGGGGTAGCATACTTGTAGGCGCAGTGTATGGAGCACCAAGAGCAGCCACTTTACAGGGTGCGGGGGAGCCAGCAGCAGCCTGAGTGCAGTAAAAACACTATTCTCTCTATACCTATAGATAGATGCACATACTTACTCAGAAAGGGGGCTTGTGAGGTGCTCTGGTGGCGGAGAACAGGTTGTCCGGCTCTTGCTTCTCTTGCGTGCTCCTTTCTCCGCTCCCGCCCGTTACCTACTATTGCCTGCCCCTGCAGCACCTTCTCTTCCCGGAAGGTGGAGAAGGACCTTTCCTATCCTGCAGCAGCTCGGGGGTTTCAAATACATCAGTGTCCGGAACAGAGTCTAAGCCGGACACCTCAAGGCTGCTTCACTGCCACTGTCAAGCGGTGCAGCGCACGGACCTGAAATAGAGTGACAGCGGCAGCATTTTGAATGCTTCCCTAGCTGCGATTGGCTCACAGCTACTGCATTCAAAATGCCACCTCTGTCACTCTATTGTAGACACGCGCGCTGCACCTTTTGACACGAAGACAAATCCTCTCCCCTGCCACTGCTGCTCCTCAGCGTGTTGGCGTGACCCGCCACTACAGCGCCGTCCCCCTCCTCACTGTAGCGCTGCATACCTTCACTTTGCAGCATAAATTTTCCAGGGCATTCTCAGCGGGCCGCCCCTTCAGATCACCCGCCCCTAGGCAGCTGCCTAAAGCTGCCTAATGGAAGCGCCGGCCCTGCACAGAGCAATGACCTACTGTACACAACTATATACTGTTGGGTCACCAAAATGCTGCACTGTAATACTATATATACTGCTCACAAAAATGCCGCACAGATATGGAGTGGATACGTACACTCAGTGACACAGAGCTGCAAGATACAGCAATGGCCTACTGTACTGTACTACTATTATACTGGTGGTCCCCAGTCCCCACAATAAAGCACACTGAGCACAGATATTTGCAGCACACTGAGCACAGATATGGAGCGTTTTCAGGCAGAGAACGTAGATATTTTCAGCACACTGAGCACAGATTATTTGCAGCACACTGAGCACAGATATTTGCAGCACACTGAGCACAGATTACGGAGCTTTTCAGGGAGAGAACACTGCCATGTCCTCTCCGTTCAATCTCCAATGCACGAGTGAAAATGGTGGCGACGCGCAGCTCCTTATATAGAATACGAATCTCGCGAGAATCCGACAGCGGGATGATGACGTTTGGGCGCGTTCTGGTTAACCGAGCAAGGTGGGAGGATCCGAGGCTGCCTCGGACCCGTGTAAAACAGGTCAAGTTCGGGGGGGGGGGGGGTTCGGATCCCGAGGAACCGAACCCGCTCATCTCTAAAATTTACAAACATTTTTTTGGAAAAAATACCGCAGTGTGCCCTGTGATAATGTCGCCAGCTCAGGCTGGTGAGATCACAGGGCAGCACTGCTGTCAAAGTCAAAAAAATATCGTTATTCTCATGCCTTGTACTAACCCCATGCGCTTGCCCGCTGCACGTGCACATTCTCTCCCGTGCATGCGCATATTCGCAGTTGCGTGACGGACATGCGCTCAAGTGCGTGGTATGTGCATTTACGGTAGAGTTTGTGTGCGTCTGGCGGGCGACTCAATTGTCACATAGTTAATCCAAATAGTGCATTTTGTAGGTTATGGTCTCCTTAATAATATCAGTAAGTTTGTTTAGTGTAACAGGTTTATGGACAGAAAAATCCCTCTTTAGATGATACGAAGGGTCAGACAGGTTTTGAGCAGTGGTGTTTGGTATGCAACGGTAGAGTATATTATTAGAAACATTCCGGTATTGGTTTGAGAGAAATCAATCGCTCCTGCGAATAGTTATGTCTATAAGAAGTTTATGGACATTTGCTATATTTGCAGTTCATTATCCATGCGGCGGGAATCCTGAGATTCCCTCCCACCTGAGCAGTATGAAATAGTCACAGTCCACCTGTTTGAATCAACCTATGACCTTTTGTTATAATGTAAGGACAGATTCCTGCGTCCAATGAACAATGAGATTGTAGGCCCCTTTGTAGTGTACTGTATGCAGTGTATATAAGGCAGCCAGCTTGGGCCAGCTCAGTCTACTCTCCACAAAAGGTTTTCATCACTGACTAACTTGAGAGCTGGTACCAGGACTGCGCAGCGATCATTCCCCAGTGTGTAAGTGTTTCTCTGTAACCAACTTGTTCTCTGTTTGTATTTGCCATACTCTCTCTCTCTCTGTTATTGTTACGCTGTTGTATATTGTATATGTGTAGTTATTATGTTTAGATATTGATGTTAGCTTGTAGTGTATAAACTGTTAACTGTATTTTCCCCTTTTACATACTATAATCTCGTTAGTAAAGGTTTTGGAACCTTAGCAAGGTATTGTGTGTTTATTACATTGCTGATAGTATTCAGAGCGTCTCAATCGCTCAAGCAGCTTTTATATTAACAAGGTTAAGAAGCGTTATATCATTACAGTATAGGCTCAGCCTTTCATTGTGTTGCATACAAGGTTTACTGTGTGTCATCCTGTGAGCGTCTGCGCCGCTCGTGTTCCTCTTGTGGGCACGGCGTCCGCTACGCTAGTAGCGTAGCATTACGGTACTCGGACCGCCTATAGCATGCTCGATACCTAGCGTAAGCCGTGAGCGAACGTGTCGCTTGTGCGTCTCGACCACGGCCTAGTGTCTGCTACGCTAAGTGCGTACCCTTACGGTACCCTGTACGCCCATTGCGTACTGAGTCTCTTACCAATATATAGTGAATGTTATAAGATAAATATTTAGCTTTATCAATTGGCGGCTCGTCCGTCCTCCACATATCCGCTCTAGCGAACACAAGCAGACTTTATCTGTCAGCAAAGGGCGGGAAGGCGTATCCCTTTGTATCCGTATTGGTGGTGAGGGATACGGTAGTGCTGACTAGATAAGCGTCTGCATCGCTACGCTGTAGGAGTGCTGGTGGAATCCGGAACCGGAAGGTAAGAACAGTACGCTATTGTCTTTTAAAACTTTTATTTCTGTTTGATACGCATTGCATACGCAACACACGCACACACCTTCATTTGTCATTTGTGTAATTTTCACATCTCGCCTTCCTGTTTTGCCATTTATCATTGATAACGTGCTGAGAAAGATTTGTTGCTATTGGTAGCTAAATGTAAAATTAATACGTAAGGGAGTAATTTGTAAAACATGCACACGGCTTGCCTAAGATACAAGGAAGTTCTGTGTGGTGTTCAGTAAATGATTACAGTTAAAGATCATTTACATTGATATAAACGTGTTACTTGTGTTACTGTGGATGTGTCTGGCCTGTGTACACGTGTCCCTAACAAAGGGCGGGACAAGCGTACGCGACGCAAGGGCTGACGCACGTAGCGTATATTACGCAACGGAGCGTATGGGTACGCCCACGTAATACAAATCACACGATAGTATTGTTTTAGTAGGCGATACGGAGGCAACACGATAATAGCGCAAGTCAATCTCAGTGTCCTAAATTTTAGCGTAAATAATCCTTCTCTAGTTGTAACTCCTTTCGGGACTAGACTGTGATACCGAATGAAAGGGATTTCTGCGCAGAAACGAAAGTAAAGAGTATATGAGGTGAAAGAGTGTGTATACATATATATAAGTTTCTCATTTTTGGGTGGAATCACAGGAAATCGAGTTCTCGTGAGGTACATACGTGCAAGTGACAGCATGGTGGCTTGGGAGGCATCCCTTGTTAACATATTAAAATAAGAGCATTAGAGTATAGCAGACCAGGAGGTCCAGAGACAGACCAGGAGGTCTAGGTACAGCAGACTAGGAAGTCCGCTATAGATAGAGTCAAGAAGCACAAGACCAGGAGGGTTGGTGCAATACCCATATAGGCCATTAAGCTCTGGCTGAAGGAATTCGCAGCCACAATTTTCGATTCCACTGGTCGTTCCGCACATAAGATTAGTTGCTTATGTGCAGAACGATTGTACCGCATGTAATTGTGTGCATTAGTTAGTAACTTGACCCAGTACCATTTGCGTACGCTAGAGGGGTCATAAACGCTATTTGTACATTCTAACGTGATTTGTGTAATTTTTTTTATTTTAAGGGAGGTTCGCTGGTCACTCAGGAATTCTCTAACAACCGATACTTGCTGGGGACGGGTAACCTACTCCCACAATGCCCCAGTAAATAAAGGTTCATAGGGGCCCTAGGTTGGTACAGCAGCTCTGAGTCAGTGATTGCAGTACTGGCCAACGTGGGCGAGGAGTGAGTGGAGGTACTCGGTAAACTTTCACCGTCAGTCTACCCCGGACATCTTGGTTTTTGTAAGGGTTCGCTGAAGACCCTGATTTGAAGGTCAGAGGTAGCGAAAGCAACACCTGCAGAGATGGGGGCCAGTTATTCAGGTAGGGGGGCGATCAACCCTGGTCCAAGTTGATTCAGTAAACCGACCAATCGGGTCGGCAAGGTATATCATGTGTGAGAAACACGGTTCACACACAGAGGTTTTGTGCGATGAATGGGAAAGAATGACTGTGCATGATGGGGAAAAGTTCCCACGGGTAGGCAGTTTTAGCCCCGAGGTGTTACAAAATCTAAGGAGAAGGATATGTCTCATTAAATCTGCAAAGAGACGGATCAAACATTATGATTATTTACAATTATGGCAACAGGAAGATGAAATACAGAGAGGATTGGCTCAAGCGGCTGGATCTAACCCTATCAGAAAACTGATAGCCACCGCTCCACCACCACCATACATAACGGGAGAGAAGGTGGTTACAGAGAATGGCACACTGGTGTATGATAAACATGCACTTAGTAACTGTATAGATGTTAAGAATAATGTAACTAAGATTGTTGATGCTAATACTAACTCGTGCAAGCTGTACCCTGTTTTAAACTTTCCCCAGGATTATAACCAAGAGGATGAACCCACAACAATATCTGCACTCTCTCTAGCAGCCACCATAGCAGAAACAACAGTGGGCACGTCCCAACCAGTAAGAGCAGTATCAAAGGCCCCTAGTGGAGGGACAGGTGAGGTCGTATCAACTGGTAAGTACGGCACTGTACACTATGCTGAAACCATTACACCACATGTTGTAGAATCTACTCAGAATGATGTTATTGAACTTAATCCCGTTAGGGTAATTGCAGTACCAAATGGGAAAACTGACACTTCAGGAGTCACTCCTGTCAGAAACATCGCCATGCACTGCCCCTTTTCCCGAACGGAATTAAGATCAATGGTGTCTGAATTCCCTGATCCTAGGAAAGATCTAGTTGCAAGCCAGAAGTACATTAGAGAGCTAGGACATACTGTAGAGCCCAATAACAAAGATTGGCGGACATTGCTGAGGGCATGTTTACCCTCCAATGTCGACTCAGCGAGGTTTATAACTGACTGTAGACTAGATGAAGAAGTACCCCTTACTGAGGAGTACAATCAAGATAATGTGAAAAGAATTAACTTGCAGCTGGGAGTATATTTCCCAGCTGTTGCTAAATGAAACAAAATTTTCTCCATCAAGCAAAAGGAGGAAGAAACAGCTGCTGATTATTTTCATCGGGCACTACAGGAAATGGCTAAGTATACAGGGATAGAAGACATTAAGACAAATGTGAATCATAGAGAAGTAGCAGTATCTGTGTTAATGGATGGTTTAAAGGAAGTATTGAGGACGAGGGTACAGACCACCCAACCATGTTGGCGAGGTTTGTCGGTGGCTACTTTGAGAGAGGCCGCTATTGATCATGATCGGAACATCACCAGACACAGGGAGTCGCAGAATGATAAGCTGATGGCTGTAAGTATACAGGCCCTTACCACAAGGCCAACTCAGCATAAGTCCCAGACCCCTGTGGGTAAGTCAAATGTGGTAACTTGTTATTACTGTCATAAAGAGGACATTTTGCACGAGACTGTAGATTTAAAAGTACACAAAACTCATATCAACCCCCTAGACAACGACATGACACACGAAATTGAGATCAAGGACCGCAGAGACGGAGTTATGAGCCACACGCAGGGGAAACAAAAAGGTATCCACGAAAAAGAGACTGGCAAGTCTCTGATAGTTCCCATTTACCGCCTTCACAGGTAATAGCTGCCAGCGCAATACAGGGAGGCCACCACATACAATAGGGGTGGGGCCACACCTGTAGTCTGCAGCCAGTGAAATTAATTACGAGCCTTGGAAGTGAACCCGAGGTCACAATTGATGTAGCTGGGTAATCTCTAAATTTCCTTGTAGATACGGGGGCGGCCAAGTCAGTGATAAATTTGACCGTGGGCATGAGAACCACTGGTAAAACAATTCCAGCCATGGGAGTAACAGGAGTAGTACAACACTACCCTTTAAGCAAACCTGCAGAGATTACGATAGGGCCTTTGCATACCAAGCATTCTTTTCTGCTAGCTGCATCGGCTCCGACTAATCTCCTAGGGAGAGATTTACTGTGCAAAATGGGATGTGTCATATATTGTACTCCTGAAGGTGTGTTCTTGGACATACCCGAAAACCACGCTCAGGAAGTGCAGGATATGCTAGACTCCCCAACAAGATTAATGTCACACACTGTTATTGTAAATAGGTGTCCGTCCGAGGTAGAGGAAATGATTTCCCAGATACCGGAATCACTTTGGACCAAGGATGGACAAGACACTGGATTAATGGCAAACGTAGCCCCAGTAGTTGTACAAGTAAAAGATGGTAGGATAGCTCCAAAAATCCCACAATACCCTCTGAAGCCAGAGGTGGAGTTAGGAGTTTACCCTGTAATAGAGCGCTTGCTACAGCAGGGCATTCTGGTAAGAACGTCCAGCACTGCCAATAGTCCCATCTTCCCTGTTAAAAAGAGTGGGGGGAGGGGTTACAGATTAGTGCAGGATCTAAGAGGGATCAACAAAATAGTTGAGAGTCAATTCCCCGTAGTGCCAAATCCAGCTGTCATCCTTATGCAAATCCCTCCCACTGCCAAATTTTTCACTGTGATTGACCTCTGCTCCGCCTTCTTCTCGGTACCTCTGCACCCTGACAGTCAATACTTATTCGCATTTACATACAGAGGAGTTCAGTACACCTGGACTCGATTACCACAAGGTTTCATTGACAGTCCAAGTATTTTCTCACGAGCTCTGCATGATTGTTTACAGTCTTTTCAACCTGAGAGTGGATCAATATTAATACAGTACGTGGATGACCTACTGCTGTGTTCACATTCACTGGAATCATCTCTGAGAGATACGAAACAACTCCTGTTTCATCTTTCAGACACCGGACACAAAGTTTCCAAAGACAAGTTACAATTATGCCAGACCAGGGTAAAATACTTGGGACACTGTCTGACACAAGGACTGAGACACCTCACCGCTGATAGAATTCAAGCAATTCGTGACATGACCCTGCCACAAACCCAGCAACAGATTAGAACGTTTTTAGGAATGTGTGGGTATTGCCGTAACTGGATCCCAGGTTTTTCCATACTGGTCTTGCCTTTACAGGAGATGGTCTCCTCAAACAAACCTGATCGGATTTCGCACACAGACGAGTCTGAGATGGCATTTGAGAGACTTAAACAGTGCCTAACGCAGGCACCAGCATTAGGTATGCCAGACTATGGGAAACCCTTTGAGCTGTACGGAACAGAAAGTGCTGGTTGCGTGGCAGGCGTCTTAACCCAGAAGCATGGTGATGCCAGCAGGCCGGTAGCCTACTATAGCGGTCAGCTAGACACGGTAGCGCGATCCCTCCCCACATGCTTGCGAAGTGTTGCAGCAATAGCATTGCTAGTAAGTAAAAGCGAAGATGTAGTGCTAGGACACAACCTCACAATTCATACACCACATGCAGTGTCAGCCTTACTAAATTCGGCCCAAACCAGACACGTCTCATCAGCACGGTTTACAAGATGGGAATTGGCGTTGATGGCCCCCGTAAACATCACCATAAGGAGATGCACTAAATCCTGCAACATATCTCCCAGGTGTGCCTGGACAGGCACAAAGGGTGGAGGATGAGAGTGATGGTGAAGGAGGATTTAGTATAGACACTGACACACATGATTGTATGGAATATTTGGCCCAAAATTTCACGGCAAGGCCTGACATCAGTGACAACCCACTGGAAGATGTAGATTTTACTTTCTACACTGACGGCAGTTGTCACAGACAGACGGACTCGGGAGACTTGTGTACTGGATACGCAGTCGTAGATGACCAAGGTACCATAGAAGCGGAACCCCTAGGCCCACCACTCTCAGCACAAGTTGCTGAACTGGTTGCCCTAACCAGAGCATGCGAACTGGCTAAAGGCAAGTCAGCCAATATCTACACAGATTCTAGGTACGCCTTCGGAGTAGTCCATGATTTCGGGGCCCTATGGCGCCTCAGAAATTTCATGACGGCAGCTGGCACACCCGTAGCACATGCAGCCCACATCAAAAGACTTCTAACAGCGATACAGGAACCCGACAGAGTGGCTGTTATCAAGTGTAAAGCTCACACGTATAGCCAAGACCAGGTATCACTTGGTAACAGCCGAGCAGACGAAGCTGCTAAATCAGCAGCCAGTAACCCCATACAGACAGACAGCACACAACTGATGGTATTTAATACTGTAAACACACAGAAATTATATGAAATGCAAAATTTGTGTTCACCACAAAAAAAGGCAGTGTGGAGGTCAAAAGGATATGGCCAGGAGTCCTCAGGACTCTGGACAGATGGACAGGGTAAGCCAGTGGCACCCAGAGCATACCTTCCAAGTCTAGCGGAAGCGGCACATGGACTGACTCATCTAGGCAAAGAAGGAATGTGTAAGTTGGTAAGAGCTTATTGGTGCGCCCCAGGATTTTCTTCCCATGCGGGTAAAAGAGCGATGACATGTCTCACCTGCTTGAGGAAGAATATCGGAAAGGCAATACCAACAGAGCCATCCCATATCCCTCCGACAGATGGTCCTTTCCAGGTAATACAAATTGATTTCATACAATTGCCACCTTGTAGAAATTTAAAATATGTATTGGTTTGTATTGACGTGTTCTCAAATTGGGTTGAAGCATTTCCCATGGCCACAAATACCGCTGTGTTTACTGCAAAGAAAATTGTGCAGGAATTTGTGTGTAGGTACGGTATCCCTAGAATCATTGAGAGTGATAGGGGTACCCATTTTACAGATGAAGTTTTTCAAGCAATGTGTAAGTTGATGGGAATTAATAGTAAGCTGCACACTCCGTACCGCCCCCAGGCGAGTGCGAAAGTGGAAAGAGTAAACAGCACTATTAAAAACAAATTAAGCAAGGTAATGGCTGAAACAGGATTGTTGTGGCCTGAAGCTTTGCCAATCGTATTATACAGCATCAGAACCACTCCCAGGTCCCCTCTTAATCTGTCTCCTTTTGAAATTCTGTTTGGTCGACAACCCCATGTTATGATTAACCCCCAGGATGATTTGAAATGTAACAAAGAAGTCACTGTAAGGTATTTGGTTAAAATGAGTAAGCAATTGAGGAATCAGAATGATAATCTAACGTTGGTGATTCCTGATTTGCCAGACAGTAATTGTCATGACATTGAACCTGGGGATTATGTAATGATACGGAATTTTCTACGCTCAGGTTGCCTTATTGACAGATGGGAAGGACCATATCAAGTCTTATTGACCAGCATGACAGCATTGAAGGTTGCCGAGAGAGAGACTTGGGTCCATTCGTCTCATTGTAAAAAGGTTGCTGACCCAGAGAGGTCCCGTGATAAACAACAGACGGTAGAGGTTGTATCACTAGAGTGTCTGTTCCGGGAAGGTTGAGACGACACCTGAGCGCTGAGAATAATAAGACCGGAGGCGTTTGTCGAGCCAGATTTCTTTTTCCCTTTTGTTATTTCCTCCAGTTCCCATCTCCCTCCTATTCTCCTTCCCCTTCTTATTTTTCTCCTTTTCCTCCTATAAGATGGACTTGCCCCAAGAGACTGTGATCCGGATTTTCCTGTTGACCATGATGTTGACCAGAGCAGTCTGTTTCGGTGAGAGTACCATGGAGGTCGAGAAAGGATCTGGAATGGGTTCTGATGACCAGAATGGAGGCATAGTTTTCCAAGAGCAACATAATCACCGAGTAAAAGCGAGTATCAGAAAACGATCTGGTAGCATTGACAATAGAAGGAACTGTGAAGGATTGTTAGCTGAAGAGAACTGCATCTGTAGGCATTGTGACAATATAGTTGAGGATGGGTGCATCAAGAAATGTCAGTCCAGTTTTAATGTCCACATGGACCGGCATCCATTGAGTGACTATCACTCCTTAGTGGGTAAAGTGTTAAATCAGACAGACTGTTGGGTATGCTCTCAAGTACCTCAAGGTCATAGCAAATCAGGACTAGTACCATTCCCTTTAACTGTAGGAGAGGTACTTGAGTTAAGTGGTGGGAGGCCGGTGGACAAGAGGTTTAATATCTCTAGTCCTCCTAGTTTGAAGCTCCACCAATATCATGTGGATAGGTCCTTAGTGTGCTTTAACATTTCCAATCCCCGAAAGCCGGGAAATTGGGAAGTGTCATGGAGTAATCAAACCATGACATTTTCATATAGAGCCGACAGAATGCCCATAGACACAGAGCTTATACGCCAGATCGCCAACAGTGGAAAATATTTCCGGTATAGGTATACTCTAGGAAGTAGGACCATGCGAGTTGGAGAAGTATCACCAGGATACTGTGCACATATCGTACAACCTGATACATGTACTAGACAGATGGGAGAGTTAGGGTTAGGAGATTTCACATGGAAAATTTGTAACATGGTTATGTCATACTCCGTCCCATATGTTCTCCCCGATGATGCATATTTCATATGCGGGAGAAAGGCGTATAAGTGGCTTGCCCCAAACTCAGAGGGATTGTGTTACATTGGAAAAGTACTGCCTGAAGTAATGACTGTATCCCATATCAAAATGAAAGACATTCACCGCGGTGCCCAAGCTCCTTATACTCACACTCATTACGAGCACGTCGTTAAAAGGCACTGATAGAGAGGACAGAGCACTCGGCCTCTGATCTGATCCATGAATCCACCGGGATTCAATTCCTACTCGCGTTAGATATCACTCGTACCGCCAGAGGAGTGATAAATTATAAATATATATCTGCACTTGCAAATCTATTAGACCAGTGGTTCTCAAACTCGGTCCTCAGGACCCCACACAGTGCATGTTTTGCAGGTAACCCAGCAGGTGCACAGGTGTATTAATTACTCACTGACACATTTTAAAAGGTCCACAGGTGGAGCTAATTATGTCACTTGTGATTCTGTGAGGAGACCTGCAAAACATGCACCGTGTGGGGTCCTGAGGACCGAGTTTGAGAACCTGTGTATTAGACAATATCACCGAAATGTATGACAACACATTCAGGTATACTGGGAGAGAGTTACAAGCCTACAAAACAGAACTGGTTCAGCATAGGATGATTCTCAATTATCTAACAGCAGTGACAGGCGGGTATTGTGTTACCCTAGCAACTCAGTATGGTGTAAAGTGCTGCACGTATATTACAAACAGCACCGAGGACCCGGCCGAGGTCATAGACCAAAAGATGGATGACATTTTGCAATTAAAGTGGGAGTTTCGAAGGAAACACAATCTCACACTCGCTGCTGTGGGTAATGAGTTGACCAGTTGGGTGTCATGGTTGAACCCACGAAATTGGTTCTCTGGTTTAGGAGAATGGACCCAAGGTATTATAATGGACGTAGGGAAATTTCTCTTGTGTATTCTGGGAGTCGTCATATTGGTTGGCCTGATATTTAGATGCGTTCGGGCTTTAACGAAGTGTAAAGGTAGTACCAGAGTGATGAGTCTGAGGAGCGAGGACACTGTAATAACAACAACTAATTTGATTTATGACCCAACGATAGAGACAATGTTGTGATGAAAATGTGGTTCCACGGTCCGTTTCTTTCACCCGTTTCTCCTTTGTTTTCCTCCAAGGTACAAAGACATCCGCTTGGAAGAAGAATTTGACAACCTCTTTTATACAGACCATTGATGAACTATGCTACAAGCACCCAATATCCCTAGTGACTTTAACTTTTACGATAGCCCAATACTTTAGAGACTGTAATTTTATGGACAATGGAAAAGCTTTTGCTCGCTATTTATAGCAAAAGCACCGAGAGACATCAGACAACATGTACATCAAGACAAGACATCAGACAAGACCTCAATCGGCGACTGTTTATATAAACTCACATAGTTTACGACTGCATTTATAACGATTGTTTCTTATCTTCATCTCTACAACCTCCAGGTAATGATACACATAGTCGACAGGGAATATAGACACATATATCAGCATTCACATGTCCCCCTTCATGTATCATCAACTAAATGTGCTCCCCATTTGTTGCAACCAAAAGCCGAAAAGAGCTCGGTAGAGTTTGACAGCCCATCCACAGACCCTTGATAAGGGATAAGAAGGATTCAATATATACTTCGCAATACCTCGAAGCTTGATTTAAAACACGTACGGCACGATGATACATGACCCCTCAAACATGGATTTCATACACACATGCTTTTACTATCTCACTAGGTCATACTTCTCCCACCTTCTCCTCTCCTCCCCTTACCCAATCATTAAAAGGTGTTTACATGATGACATATATTTTTCTGTTTTGTTTAGGAAGTGACAGTTATTGGTGACTGCCAAAGGGTGGACTGTCAAAGTCGAAAAATATCGTTATTCTCATGCCTTGTACTAACCCCATGCGCTTGCCCGCTGCACGTGCACATTCTCTCCCGTGCGTGTGCATATTCGCAGTTGCGTGACGGCGCCTCCACGGACATGCGCTCAAGCGCGTGGTATGTGCAATTACGGTAGAGTTTGTGTGCGTCTGGCGGGCGACTCAATTGTCACATAGTTAATCCAAATAGTGCATTTTGTAGGTTATGGTCTCCTTAATAATATCAGTAAGTTTGTTTAGTGTAACTGGTTTATGGACAGAGAAATCCCTCTTTACATGATATGAAGGGTCAGACAGGTTTTGAGCAGTGGTGTTTGGTATGCAACGGTAGAGTATATTATTAGAAACATTCCGGTATTGGTTTGAGAGAAATCAATCGCTCCTGCGAATAGTTATGTCTATAAGAAGTTTATGGACATTTGCTATATTTGCAGTTCATTATCCATGCGGCGGGAATCCTGAGATTCCCTCCCACCTGAGCAGATTGAAATAGTCACAGCCCACCTGTTTGAATCAACCTATGACCTTTTGTTATAATGTAAGGACAGATTCCTGCGTCCAATGAACAATGAGATTGTAGGCCCCTTTGTAGTGTACTGTATGCAGTGTATATAAGGCAGCCAGCTTGGGCCAGCTCAGTCTACTCTCCACAAAAGGTTTTCATCACTGACTAACTTGAGAGCTGGTACCAGGACTGCGCAGCGATCATTCCCCAGTGTGTAAGTGTTTCTCTGTAACCAACTTGTTCTCTGTTTGTATTTGCCATACTCTCTCTCTCTCTGTTATTGTTACGCTGTTGTATATTGTATATGTGTAGTTATTATGTTTAGATATTGATGTTAGCTTGTAGTGTATAAACTGTTAACTGTATTTTCCCCTTTTACATACTATAATCTCGTTAGTAAAGGTTTTGGAACCTTAGCAAGGTATTGTGTGTTTATTACATTGCTGAGAGTATTCAGAGCGTCTCAATCGCTCAAGCAGCTTTTATATTAACAAGGTTAAGAAGCGTTATATCATTACAGTATAGGCTCAGCCTTTCATTGTGTTGCATACAAGGTTTACTGTGTGTCATCCTGTGAGCGTCTGCGCCGCTCGTGTTCCTCTTGTGGGCACGGCGTCCGCTACGCTAGTAGCGTAGCATTACGATACTCGGACTGCCTATAGCGTGCTCGATACCTCGCATAAGCCGTGAGCGAACGTGTCGCTCGTGCGTCTTGACCACGGCCTAGCGTCTGCTACGCTAAGTGCGTACCCTTACGGTACCCCGTACGCCCATTGCGTACTGAGTCTCTTACCAATATATAGTGAATGTTATAAGATAAATATTTAGCTTTATCACTGCCATAGGGAGGCATTTGCCCCTGGCAGAGAAAGCTGAGCGGGGACCCGGCTCCAGTGATCAGCTGTGTGTGTCCGATGGACGTACAAGCTGATCAATGTGTAAAAATAAAAATCCATACTCACCTGTCCAGGGAGCCGGTGTCCGCTGCTCCGGTGAGCGCTGCCGGGCGCTGGGTCCCCCATATGCTGCAATGTGACCCCGATGCAGTAAAGTGACGCTGCAAAGCGGCAGCGCACTTTACAGCACTGGGGGTCACTGCAGCGCACAGGATCCGGTGCCAGGCAGCCCAACAGGAAGAGCGCAGACCGGCTCCCTGGACTGGTGAGTATATTGATCTTGTGGGGGGGGGGGGGTCCGCGGCATGTGGGGGTAGTCACGACAGGGGGTTGACCGGGCGGCGGCGGTAGCGGCAATGTCGGTGGGGGCGGCGCATGCGCAGCAGGATAACGGGTAATCAATTATCGCAGTGTGAGTTGGGGCGATTTTATCACCTGTCATCCACATCCTGGTTGCGGATGGTGATAAATAGGCCCCTAAGGCTTGGTAAATAGACCCCTTTATCACTCTCCACTTTCTCTCTCTCTAAGGCTTAGTAAATAGACTCATTGATACAAATCCCTCCTAATTTTCTTAAGACACTACTTTTGGCGATCAAATATCTTTAACTTTACAGAAATCTGAATCCACCCGAAGTTTGTGGATCCGAACCAAATCAAAACCCGGTTTGGAATTTGGATTTTTAAGTCCAAATTTCAGGTTTTGGATTGCAAAAATGACATGATTTTACCAGTTTTTATAGGAGTTTATTGATTTTTATCAATGATTATCGATTTTTTTTATTTGATTTTAAACCAAACTGAAATCTGAATCCAAACCAAAACACTTGAGGGTGAAAATGAATCCAGATCCAAAACTAAAACAAAAACACGAGGGTCCGCTCCACGCACGTCTCTAATTCTGATGCAATACAGTATATCTGCCATAGTACCACGTGTAGCTGCAGTAGGTGGCAATGCTAAGCCAATCATTCGGCTAGTACCTGCTTGTTACACTGTTGCTAGCACCTATAGCGAGCTTATGTTATATGCACGGTATTGTCAAAGTAAAAAAATATTACATAGAGAGAACATACAAACTCCACACAGTATGAGTAGCTATGCTTGCAAATACGCACAGCGAGCACAGCAATATATGGTAACATACGCACTCACACAGACATGCCACAAAGATATATTCAACACATATTTCATACAGCAAGTGATTAAACATATCAAGCACTAGACATTATAAGGTTTTAAATTATATAATGGAGTATAACGTCATGTATGTGTATTGTTGGAGCGGAGCAAGATGGACATGTCATGCTTGGTGTTATAGTAATCAGATTAATATTGCCTGTGATTAGGTTGTAGCACATTGCAATGAGTAGTTATGATCAAATGTAGGAATATAAAGCCACAATTCTAATGACAAAGAACATTCCAAAAGACAGCATGTGTGGCCAGGAACCCAGAGGCCAGCCCCTTTGATGACTTCTTCAAGGCTGGACATTGCTTGCATATGAACTGACCAATGACTCATCATGAATGAGAAAGTTCCCTCCCTTGGACCAATAACAGAAGACCCAGTTCCAGACCTATACTCCCCCAACATACACAGTGTATAGCTGATCCCACACACAAGAAGCTCTGTTGTTTACTGGGTGCTGAGCGAGATGCTGTCTGCCCAGTTGCTGTTTGTTTTTACTGAGAGAGAGAGATATGAAGCGGAGGGTGCATTGAGCAAATATGGTGATGTATTGCTGGCTGTAATGGATTAGTTTGTAACAACTGCTTCCTGTGTAAATTGTAACCATGTAACTATATATATACTGTACATGTGATATATTGTATACATATCCTTTTAATATCAAATATGTACATCAATGAGCTTTGGAACTCAAAAATGTGCGTGTACTTGTTTTCTCTTAAGGGATGTAGTGTTTGCAACATACAGCGCACTTTTATCGTATATGGTAATAATATGCACCTGGCGTCAACAACATATATTAGCGCTGGCATTTTAAATATTTATTAGAAATTAAATCTGACTTTCTCAGTATTTATATAGGAACATATATATGGGTCGTACACACATTTCTACTTATTTACCACTTTAGTATGTTAGGAAATGCCTCAAATAAGATAATATAAAAGGCAAGGAGCCATTACCAACATTGTGTTCTAGAGTGTTCATGTGGGATACCCTTAGTGGCGACCACTTTGGAGTTGCGCGAGTTAATTCCATATTAAGTCGCATAAGTCATGTGACACATGTAAGTTACATTATTAGTGATGGCAGCCAGGGGGGAGGGGGGGGGGGGGGTGATGGCAAGATTCATCCTAATGCAGGCAGATGTCCACATAGGACTTCCAGTAGCTGGAAATGTGCAACTAGAATCAGTCCCGTGGTTCGCAGTTGATTACTTTTCTATGTGCGCACAGAATATACTGGCCCATTGTTGTATGGTTATGGGGTGCAACTTCTGAGCTCCATATTCATACGCGTTAACCTGACATGTTTCTGTACAGCTTATCTTTTAACGTGCACATTTAGGGGGAAGGTGTTAATGATGCACACCATGCAGTGGTGGAACTACCGCCAGTGCAGGCAGTGCCTTGCACTGGGGCCCGCTACTGTCAAGGGGACCAAAGCCAACTCGGCATGTAATGAGTCAAACTGACTCATTACATGCCGCTGTGTGCTATGGACCACAGCCACCCACCGAGGAGAGGAGCGCAGTGGCCATGGGGAGGGGGTAAGGAGGAGGAGGGAGGGGGACTCGGGAGCCGCAGCAGCGCTATGTAATTGGTGGAGGTGCTGCTGCAGCTGTCCCTCTCCTTCACCATAGGCTATTCTCCGCCGCTGTGAATGCTGGGATGCACTTCCCGCATCGCAGCAGCGAAGGATAGCCTATGGTGAAGGAGAGTGACAGCTGCAGCAGCGCCTCCACCAATTACACTGCACTGCTGCGGCTCCCGAGTCCCCCTCCCTCCTCCTCCTTCTCTCCTGCCCGGGATCAGCCAGAAGAAGCTGCACCGAGAAGCCTGACTGCCAGCGGAGACAGTAAGTATAATCTATTCTTTCTTTCTTTCTTTCTTTCTTTCTTTCTTTCTTTCTTTCTTTCTTTCTTTCTTTCTTTCTTTTTATATATTCTGTCTGTCTGCCGTTATGTGTAAAAAGGGGGACGCTGTCTGCCGTAATGTGTAAAAAGGGGGACGCTGTCTGCCGTTATGTGTAAAAAGGGACGCTGTCTGCCATAATGTGTAAAAAGGGGGACGCTGTCTGCTGCAATGTGTAAAAAGGGGACGCTGTCTGCCGTAATGTGTAAAAAGGGGATGATTTATTTCGTTATGTGTAAAAAGGGGATGCTGTCTGCCGTAATGTGTAAAAAGGGGATGATTTATTTTGTTATGTGTAAAAAGGGGATGCTGTCTGCCGTTATGTGTAAAAAGGGGACGCTGTCTGCCATAATGTGTAAAAAGGGGACGCTGTCTGCCGTAATGTGTAAAAAGGGGATGATTTCTTCCGTTATATGTAAAAAGGGGATGCTGTCTGCAGTCATGTGTAAAAAGGGGACGCTGTCTGTCGTTATGTGTAAAAAGGGGGACGCTGTCTTCCGTTAAGTGTAAAAAGGGGACGCTGTCTTCCGTTATGTGTAAAAAGGGCGACGCTGTCTGCCGTTATGTGTAAAAAGAGCTACGCTGTCTGCCGTTATGTGTAAAAAGTAGAGATGTGCGGCTGGCACTTTTTGTGTTTTGGTTTTGGTTCTAATTCCACTTTCGTGTTTTGGTTTTGGCTTGGTTTTGCCAAAACCACCCTTTCGTGTTTTGGTTTTGGTTTTGGATCTGGATGATTTTTGGGGAAAAACATAAAAACAGCTAAAATCACAGAATTTGGGGGTAATTTTGCTCCTACTGTATTATTAACCTCAATAACATTAATTTCCACTCATTTCCAGTCTATTTTGAACACCTCACACCTCACAATATTGTTTTTAGGCCAAAAGGTTGCACCGAGGTGGCTGTATGACTAAGCTAAGCGACACAAGTGGCCGACACAAACACCTGGCCCATCTAGGAGTGGTACTGCAGTGTCAGACAGGATGGCACTTTTCAAAAACTAGGCCCCAAACAGCACCTCATGCAAAGATGTAGAAGAGGTGCAATGAGGTAGCTGTATGACTAATCCAAGCAACACAAACAATTGGCCCATCTAGGAGTGGCACTGCAGTGGCAGACAGGAGGGCAGATATCCAAAAAAAAGCCCCAAACAGCACCTCATGCAAAGATGTAGAAGAGGTGCAATGAGGTAGCTGTTTGACTAAGCCAAGCGTCACAAACAATTCCCACTGGAAATATACATCCAAATCACTGGAATTATACTGAAAAATCACTGGAATTATACTGAAAAATCACTGGAATTATACGTCCAAATTACTGGAATTATACGTCCAAATTACTGGAATTATACGTCAAAATCACTGGAATTATACGTCCAAATCACTGGAATTAAACGGCAAAATCACTGGAATTATACGTCCAAATCACTGGAATTAAATGGCAAAATCACTGGAATTATACTGCAAAATCACTGGAATTATACGTCCAAATCACTGGAATTATACGTCCAAATCACTGGAATTAAATGGCAAAATCACTGGAATTATACGTCCAAATCACTGGAATTAAATGGCAAAATCACTGGAATTATACTGCAAAATCACTGGAATTATACGTCCAAATCACTGGAATTAAATGGCAAATGGAGGTTGAGGACTTCCATCGTCATGTGAAGCTGAACCACCAGTCACGAGCATAGGTCAGGGCCTTAGCCGTTTCTTGCCACTCCGTGTCATAAATGGCATATTGGCAAGTTTACGTTTCTCCTCAGACCATTTAAGTTTCTGTTTTTGGGTCTTTTTACTGAACTTTGGCTTTTTGGATTTTACATGCCCTCTACTATCACATTGGGCATCGGCCTTGGCAGACGACGTTGATGGCATTTCATCGTCTCGGCCATGACTAGTGGCAGCAGATTCAGCACGAGGTGGAAGTGGATCTTGATCTTTCCCTATTTTTTGAACCTCAACATTTTTGTTCTCCATATTTTAATGCGCACAACTAAAAGGCACCTCAGGTATACAATGGAGATGGATGGATAGTATACTTATGGATGACGAGCGACTGACGACACAGAGGTAGCTACAGCCGTGGACTACCGTACTGCGTCTGCTAGTATAGATAATATACTAAATATATTACTACTGTAGGTATATAATATAATGACGGACCTGGTGGACACTGTCAGCAGACTCCTAAACTACTAGTATGAAGAAGATAGAAAAAAAACCCCACCACAGGTAGGTAGGTATACAATTATGGACGAGCACTGACGACACAGAGATAGCCACAGCCGTGGACTACCGTACTGCGTCTGCTAGTATAGATAATATACTAAATATATTACTACTGTAGGTATATAATATAATGACGGACCTGGTGGACACTGTCAGCAGACTCCTAAACTACTAGTATGAAGAAGATAGAAAAAAAAAACCCCACCACAGGTAGGTAGGTATACAATTATGGGCGAGCACTGACGACACAGAGATAGCCACAGCCGTGGACTACCGTACTGCGTCTGCTAGTATAGATAATATACTAAATATATTACTACTGTAGGTATATAATATAATGACGGACCTGGTGGACACTGTCAGCAGACTCCTAAACTACTAGTATGAAGAAGATAGAAAAAAAAAACCCACCACAGGTAGGTAGGTATACAATTATGGGCGAGCACTGACGACACAGAGATAGCCACAGCCGTGGACTACCGTACTGCGTCTGCTAGTATAGATAATATACTAAATATATTACTACTGTAGGTATATAATATAATTACGGACCTGGTGGACACTGTCAGCAGACTCCTAAACTACTAGTATGAAGAAGATAGAAAAAAAAACCCACCACAGGTAGGTAGGTATACAATTATGGGCGAGCACTGACGACACAGAGATAGCCACAGCCGTGGACTACCGTACTGCGTCTGCTAGTATAGATAATATACTAAATATATTACTACTGTAGGTATATAATATAATGACGAACCTGGTGGACACTGTCAGCAGACTCCTAAACTACTAGTATGAAGAAGATAGAAAAAAAAAACCCACCACAGGTAGGTAGGTATACAATTATGGACGAGCACTGACGACACAGAGATAGCCACAGCCGTGGACTACCGTACTGCGTCTGCTAGTATAGATAATATACTAAATATATTACTACTGTAGGTATATAATATAATGACGGACCTGGTGGACACTGTCAGCAGACTCCTAAACTACTAGTATGAAGAAGATAGAAAAAAAAACCCACCACAGGTAGGTAGGTATACAATTATGGACGAGCACTGACGACACAGAGATAGCCACAGACGTGGACTACCGTACTGCGTCTGCTAGTATAGATAATATACTAAATATATTACTACTGTAGGTATATAATATAATGACGGACCTGGTGGACACTGTCAGCAGACTCCTAAACTACTAGTATGAAGAAGATAGAAAAAAAAACCCCACCACAGGTAGGTAGGTATACAATTATGGGCGAGCACTGACGACACAGAGATAGCCACAGCCGTGGACTACCGTACTGCGTCTGCTAGTATAGATAATATACTAAATATATTACTACTGTAGGTATATAATATAATGACGGACCTGGTGGACACTGTCAGCAGACTCCTAAACTACTAGTATGAAGAAGATAGAAAAAAAAAACCCACCACAGGTAGGTAGGTATACAATTATGGGCGAGCACTGACGACACAGAGATAGCCACAGCCGTGGACTACCGTACTGCGTCTGCTAGTATAGATAATATACTAAATATATTACTACTGTAGGTATATAATATAATTACGGACCTGGTGGACACTGTCAGCAGACTCCTAAACTACTAGTATGAAGAAGATAGAAAAAAAAACCCACCACAGGTAGGTAGGTATACAATTATGGGCGAGCACTGACGACACAGAGATAGCCACAGCCGTGGACTACCGTACTGCGTCTGCTAGTATAGATAATATACTAAATATATTACTACTGTAGGTATATAATATAATGACGAACCTGGTGGACACTGTCAGCAGACTCCTAAACTACTAGTATGAAGAAGATAGAAAAAAAAAACCCACCACAGGTAGGTAGGTATACAATTATGGACGAGCACTGACGACACAGAGATAGCCACAGCCGTGGACTACCGTACTGCGTCTGCTAGTATAGATAATATACTAAATATATTACTACTGTAGGTATATAATATAATGACGGACCTGGTGGACACTGTCAGCAGACTCCTAAACTACTAGTATGAAGAAGATAGAAAAAAAAACCCCACCACAGGTAGGTAGGTATACAATTATGGACGAGCACTGACGACACAGAGATAGCCACAGCCGTGGACTACCGTACTGCGTCTGCTAATATAGAGATGATAAAGATGATAGAGATGAAAAAAAAATATATAACTCTACTGTAGGTAAATATTTATATAATATAATGAATGACGGACCTGCTGGACACTGTCAGGAGAATGCGTTTATAGAATAAAAATAAAAAAACACCACAGGAGTGTTTAACTTTTTCAGGCAGACAATATACTGGTGGTCACTGGCAGCAAAAGTGTGCACTGTACTCCTGCTTTAACTGCTCCCCAGTCTCCCCCACAATTAAGCTGTGTGAGCAGTGAGCACTCAGCACAGTCAGATATACATAGATGATATATCATGCAGCACCACTGAGGCTGAGCACAGATATGGTATGTGACTGTGTATCGTTTTTTTTCAGGCAGAGAACGGATTATAAATAAAACTGGTGGTCACTATCAGCAAAACTCTGCACTGTACTGAGTACTCCTAATGCTCCCCAAAATTAGTAGCAAATCAATCAACTCAAGTGTCTCTCTAATCTAATCTAAACGGAGAGGACGCCAGCCACGTCCTCTCCCTATCAATCTCAATGCACGTGTGAAAATGGCGGTGACGCGCGGCTCCTTATATAGAATCCGAGTCTCGCGAGAATCCGACCGCGGGATGATGACGTTCGGGCGCGCTCGGGTTAACCGAGCAAGGCGGGAGGATCCGAGTCTGCTCGGACCCGTGCAAAAAAGGCTGAAGTTCGGGCGGGTTCGGATTCCGAGGGCGGGTTCGGATTCCGAGGAACCGAACCCGCTCATCTCTAGTAAAAAGGGGACGCTGTCTGCCGTAATGTGTAAAAAGAGGAATCTGTCCGCTGTAAGGTGTAAAAGGGACTCTACCTGGTGTAGTGGCGCTACTGTGCGGCTTAATTTGCCTAATGGAGACTACTGTGCACCATTATATGAATTGGTATTATTTTGTGGCACACCCCTTCCCCACAAAGCCACGCCCCTATATTTTTTGCCCGCGCCTAAGGCGCGCACTGCCCCTGTTTTACATAGAGGGGGAGGGACTCCAATGCCATTTCTTGCACACAGCGCTAAAATGTCTAGTCACTGCACTTTTGCTAGGTATCCATTTCCCTGGCCCTCAGCAGGTCCCCCTCACCAGATCCTCTCCAGGGGTGAGGGGGTGGACTTGGATGGGATGAGGGGGGGTTCAAAGCATTTTGTCGCACCTGGGCCCGCTATGGTACGCCAATGGTGGACTGTCAAGTACCATTGGCGGTGTTCTATACCATGTAGGGGCGCATAAAGTGAGAGTCTCAGGGCTTGGGAAGGCTGCATTTGCATATTAACGCCACCTCTGAATATGCCCCTTAGTCTTCGGAGGCTGTGAGACAAAGCGCCACCGCCGTGTACTTGCAATATGCTCCCATTACCACCATCCAGACGCACTTTGTATAAGAAATTGCATTTTGAATACACAAGTAGCAATGTATGTAGCGAAACTTTAGAAGCACAGACATGATACACGCAGTAAAGCCGTGCAAGTACTTGCAACAATTGTGAGTCCAGTTTCATTTTACAATTCTAGCTACAAACGAAACCCAAGCGGCATCGCCGATGTGTCCTGTGTACGGCAGAGGAAACTCTTATTCAGCCTCAATTCATCTTTATGTCATTATTTTATTTCAGATACGAAATAAATGTATTTACTGTCGTTAGAGAGCCGTTGTTGTACACATTACATTTAGAGTAAGATGCTTTGTATCAGAGGCTTGCTTTGAAGAGACTTCATAAGGAATCACTGATGAAGCATTGTTATGCATAATACAGCAGCACCTGCATCATAAAAGAGGACTAAGCATGGCTTCGGCTTCCCAGTGATTACAATCGTTTAGCATAATGCATTTTGCTGCCCTCCGTCAATAACTGTCTGTTTGAAAGGGGGCGAGCTGCGTAATCTGCTGCAAGCCCGTACATGCATTGTACCTCTCCCAAAAGGAAAGCGATGTGTAAACGCGCAGCTTTATGAAGATACAACACTTGCGTCTAATGTCATTCTTGTGCCATTTATTAAAATAGATATCAGGAAGAGTAAATCAGTATAGTGAAGGCTGGCAGGGTGCCCTCGAATTTCCACCTGTGTGCGGCATAGTTAATGTCTGTTATAAATAAGCCTGGATAAATCACACAATCAGGAAGATGCGATGTGAATAATATTTACAGTTTACGGTGACTTTGAATATTATTAATGATCTTCATGCGGGCAAAGCACTGAGCAAGCCATATGTATTTTATGTTTCTGCAACGGTTTTTCAGCAATGACGAATAGAAACATTATAGAGAGACAGAAATAAATGTTATTTCTTCCACTGTGATTGGATTTCAGAATCTGCAGATAGACATTTATAATAAAGACATCTGCATGACGAGATATTCACCCACTGCTTACCCGCTGCTCTGGGTGCTCCCCCCAACTTCCCCACCCACCGCCGGACACTGCTCACCCGCTGCTCTGTGTGCTCCCCCCAGCTTCCCCACCCACCGCCGGACACTGCTCACCCGCTGCTCTGTGTGCTCCCCCCAACTTCCCCACCCACCGCCGGACACTGCTCACCCGCTGCTCTGTGTGCTCCCCCCAACTTCCCCACCCACCACCGGACACTGCTCACCCGCTGCTCTGTGTGCTCCCCCCAACTTCCCCACCCACCGCCGGACACTGCTCACCTGCTGCTCTGTGTGCTCCCCCCAGCTTCCCCACCCACCGCCGGACACTGCTCACCCGCTGCTCTGTGTGCTCCCCCCAGCTTCCCCACCCACCGCCGGACACTGCTCACCCGCTGCGCTGGGTGCTCCCCCCAACTTCCCCACCCACCGCCGGACACTGCTCACCCGCTGCTCTGTGTGCTCCCCCCAGCTTCCCCACCCACCGCCGGACACTGCTCACCCGCTGCTCTGTGTGCTCCCCCCAGCTTCCCCACCCACCGCCGGACACTGCTCACCCGCTGCTCTGTGTGCTCCCCCCAGCTTCCCCACCCACAGCAGGACACTGCGTCCTGCGTGTGGGACAGTCCTAGGAAAATGGGCCTGCCTCGCTGAATGCTGGGACAGTTGGGAGGGATGCAAATGGGATGTTTTTGCATTCAACACTAACTAAGTCCCAAATGGTGAATAGAAGGGCCCTTCTTTGCTGCCACTAATGGTCATAAGTGGTCACCAGTGTTCTCGACACCTTTAAACCCCTCTTAACCAAGAGATGGCCACCTTCCACAGATGGGTGATGGTTTTACTATTGATGGTGGTGACCTGATAGTTCTGTGCAATTTTTTTCCCTCGTGTTGGTTGCACCAGCACAGAGTTTAGTTCTGCCCTTGTACCCTGCTCAGTCCTCCTGCCCCCTTCACTGCAGGGAAAGGTCCTAGGCCTGCCCCTGTCCTGCCCACTTCTCTTATTGGAAAGAAGACTAGGCCTGCCCCTGTCCTGTCCTGCCCACTTCTCTTATTGGAAAGATGCCTAGGCCTGCCCAGTGTCAGACTGGGGCATGTAGGGCCCACCGGGGAATGCTGTGGTAGGGGCCCATGTTTAGCGGTGTGGTCAGTCCGCAGAGGGGGTGTGGCCTGCCACCTCATTGGTTTGACTAACCATTAGAGAGTGCAACGTCTGGGCCCCTTCATAAATTTATACAGTAATTCAGCTGCTGCATGCATGAAAGTGTACCAGATTAATAACAGCAATGCACAGTAGAAAATACACCATAGTCCAGTATAAGGTAACATATGTATAATGTATAATTCAAATGCACAGTCTGGAACTTGATTCTTAGAGCAGGAGATGGGCCCCCAGGCAGTGGGGCCCACCGGTGGTACCCCTGTGGGCCAGTCCAAGCCTGGGCCTGCCCCGTTCTGTCCCAAACCCTTCACTTATAAGAAAGATGCCTAGGCCTGCCCCGTTCTGTCCCGCCCCCTTCTCTTATTGTAAAGATACCTAGACCTGCCCTGTTCTGTCCCGGCCCCTTCTCTTATTGGAAAGATGCCTAGGCCTGCCCCTGTTCTGTCCCGCCCCCTTCTCTTATTGGAAAGATGCCTAGGCCTGCCCCTGTTCTGTCCCGCCCCCTTCTCTTATTGTAAAGATGCCTAGGCCTGCCCCATTCTGTCCCGCCCCCTTCTCTTATTGTAAAGATGCCTAGGCCTGCCCCATTCTGTCCCGCCCCCTTCTCTTATTGGAAAGATGCCTAAACCTGCCCCTGTTCTGTCCCTCCCCTTCTCTTATTGTAAAGATGCCTAGGCCTGCACACCATTCTGTCCCGCCCCCTTCTCTTATTGGAAAGATGCCTAGACCTGCCCCTGTTCTGTCCCTCCCCTTCTCTTATTGTAAAGATGCCAAGGCCTGCCCAATTCTGTCCCGCCCCCTTCTATTATTGGAAAGATGCCTAGGCCTGCCCCCATTCTGTCCCGCCCCCTTCTCTTATTGGAAAGATGCCTAGACCTGCCCCCATTCTGTCCCTCCCCTTCTCTTATAGGAAAGATGCCTAGGCCTGCCCCATTCTGTCCCGCCACCTTCTCTTATTGTAAAGATGCCTAGACCTGCCCTGTTCTGTCCCGCCCCCTTCTCTTATTGGAAAGATGCCTAGGCCTGCCCCTGTTCTGTCCTGCCCCCTTCTCTTATTGTAAAGATGCCTAGGCCTGCCCCCATTCTGTCCCGCCCCCTTCTCTTATTGGAAAGATGCCTAAACCTGCCCCTGTTCTGTCCCTCCCCTTCTCTTATTGTAAAGATGCCTAGGCCAGCCCCCATTCTGTCCCGCCCCTTCTCTTATTGGAAAGATGCCTAAACCTGCCCCTGTTCTGTCCCTCCCCTTCTCTTATTGTTAAGATGCCTAGGCCTGCCCCATTCTGTCCCGCCCCCTTCTCTTATTGGAAAGATGCCTAGGCATGCCCCTGTTCTGTCCCGCCCCCTTCTATTATTGGAAAGATGCCTAGGCCTGGCCGTTCTGTCCCGCCCCCTTCTCTTATTGAAAGACGCCTAGGCCTGCCCCTATTCTGTCCCACCCCTTATGTTTTTGGCCCACCACCCACAGTAAGAATGACAATCAATGGGGGAAACCTGTGATGGCTTTCCGTCAATGGTTTCATGCCATCCATGCAAAGCAGCATTGGTAGCCTTCCATGACCATCCCTATCCACAACCTTGAATGCAGATGTCTATTCCTAAATTAGGGTGGCCAAACACAGGCAGATACGGACAGCGACGCACCAGTTCCTAGCGCTCTTCGCATGGCGTCCATTTCTTTATCCCTTGTTTTAAGTACAGTTTTGTGTATTTCAGAAAATGTCTGTACTTGCCTTGATGCTAATAATGCAGTGATGTTCCTGGCACAGGACCTCCGGCAGTCTCTCATACTCGCTGAACTGTGCCTTGGTGAGATGATGGAAAGCGCCCTGGGGCTGAAATATTTATATACCAATAAATGAAACTACAATCTGTTCTTTGTTTAATGTAAACTTACCAGAGGGAGAAAACAGTAATGCACGCTGGAGCGGTTCCCTAAATGTCTGCTCTACTTTATGCAATAAAAAAAATGAAATAGAATATTGCGACTTCAGCCGCTCTTCCCCGAGCCCCTTACTCTGTTTAATAAATAGGCTGGGTGTTGTGATTAGGCCTCTACAAGTTGCACACTTTTTGTTCCCGTCAACCAAGTAACCATGCACTACATGCCCCAATTATTGAGCAATACGAGGGTGATTGATAAGTACCCGTGTTTGAAGACAGATGGCGCCACTGACGTCAAACCTGTACAGCATCGTTTAGTCTCATCTGTCAAACAACGACTGTCAGAATTTCAGATACATTCATCGTGTACTTGTGGTTTGGTAGCTGTCGGAAGTGAGCAAGTTTGAGTTTTTTCTAAGAAAAGTTGGAAGCCGTTTATGGGGACCGTTCACCTTCGATGACAACCATTGGTTCAATGAATTCAAGCGTGGTTGTTCATCCGTCCTCAATGAAGAGCGTCCAGGTCGCCCAATTGAGGTGACTACAGATGAAATGGTCAACAAAATCCATGAAATCGTATTGGCAGACCGGCGAGTGAAGATCAGAGAGGTTGTTGAGATCGTAGGCATCTCATTTGAACGTGTGCAGAATATCCTACATGAACATTTGGGCATGACAAAGCTATCGGCAAGATGGGTGCCACGTTTGCTCACTGTGGACAACAAGCGGAATCAAATGACCACTTCGAAGCAGTGTTTGGACCTGTTTAAGCGCAATCCGAAGGAGTTTCAGACCTACTTACCCTGTGCGACGGATCCAGCGATGAGGGTCCCGGGATTGACGTCAGACACCCGGCCTCCAAACGCCTGGACACGCCTGCGTTCGGATCTCCACGCTATGAAAACGGTGAGTAGACGCCCCATAATGCCTCCCCGCCGTCAATCTTTTTGCGATCGCCGCTGCGATCACTTTCAGCGCTGGCGCCGTCGCTGCCCGGTGATGACCGTCGCCAGGCAAAGACGCGCGTGCGCCGCACAGCCGCAGTCCAGACCCGTTCGCACCGCAGCGAAGAACCGCTGCGTGCACCCCTGCACACAGCAAACACCCTATACGGCGACTACCTGATCGCAGGGATGCAAAAACGCAGCCTAGCCATCAGGTCTGAATTGCCCCCGAAATCACACATTTCCTAACAGGTGATTTTTTACATTTTTGTTTTAAATTATTTTAAAAATCAACTGTTAGTAAATGTGCCAAAAATCGATAAAACATTGATCAAAATCGACTTTTACTAAATATACCCCCTAATGTTTTTGCCCCTGTTCTGGCCCTTAGCATTTGTTACTCCACATAACAATTATCAGTAGAGTCTTTGGCAGAGCCGGCCCTAGCTATAGGCAGAGTAGGCAATTGCCTAGGGCATTTGCCTACGCTAGGGGCAGGCTCAGCTAACGGTGGTGGTCAGTGGGGCACCCGATCGTCGGCGTCGCCGGTGGCTCTGCTCTTGCACATCTGAGCAGTGCCGCCTGTGGTAGCGCTGGAGCAGGTGCAGAGTCAGTCCGCTGATGCGGGTTGCGGCACTGGGCGGTGTGGGTATGGTGGCGTTAGAAGACCAGACGCTCCTGGCTGCCCCTAACAAATATGGCCGCCAATCGGGCAGGAGGGCTGCTGCACATGCCCAGCTGCTCCTCCTCCTGTGGTCCTCTATGGAGTTAGTCGGACTCCGGGCACTGATACGCCAGTCTCCTTCTCCTCCCTCCACACTACAAAGCAGCTTTACAAATGTAGGGGCGGACCGAACACAGCGTGCAGAATTGCTCTACTTTAAAAAAGAAGAAGGCATTTTGCATGTATTCTAAAGAGTCATGCAGTGTCCTGCAAACATAGGCCGGCTGCATATATATATCACCGGTCTTCACAAGCCTTTTAATAAATCAAATCGTCAGCATAGCAGAAGTGGTCACATCAACGTTTCAGTCTCATGTCAGAACTTTGTCAAGATCACATCACAAGCCAAATGAACCACATATATACCCATATAGCCCTCCCACCAATCAGTAAGAAAACACCCCCATCACAACTAGAGATGAGCGCCGGAAATTTTTCGGGTTTTGTGTTTTGGTTTTGGGTTCGGTTCCGCGGCCGTGTTTTGGGTTCGACCGCGTTTTGGCAAAACCTCACCGAATTTTTTTTGTCGGATTCGGGTGTGTTTTGGATTCGGGTGTTTTTTTAAAAAAACCCTAAAAAACAGCTTAAATCATAGAATTTGGGGGTAATTTTGATCCCAAAGTATTATTAACCTCAAAAAACATAATTTACACTCATTTTCAGCCTATTCTGAACACATCACACCTCACAATATTATTTTTAGTCCTAAAATTTGCACCGAGGTCGCTGTGTGAGTAAGATAAGCGACCCTAGTGGCCGACACAAACACCGGGCCCATCTAGGAGTGGCACTGCAGTGTCACGCAGGATGGCCCTTCCAAAAAACCCTCCCCAAACAGCACATGACGCAAAGAAAAAAAGAGGCGCAATGAGGTAGCTGACTGTGTGAGTAAGATTAGCGACCCTAGTGGCCGACACAAACACCGGGCACATCTAGGAGTGGCACTGCAGTGTCACGCAGGATGTCCCTTCCAAAAAACCCTCCCCAAACAGCACATGACGCAAAGAAAAAAAGAGGCGCAATGAGGTAGCTGTGTGAGTAAGATTAGCGACCCTAGTGGCCGACACAAACACCGGGCCCATCTAGGAGTGGCACTGCAGTGTCACGCAGGATGTCCCTTCCAAAAAACCCTCCCCAATCAGCACATGATGCAAAGAAAAAGAAAAGAAAAAAGAGGTGCAAGATGGAATTATCCTTGGGCCCTCCCACCCACCCTTATGTTGTATAAACAAAACAGGACATGCACACTTTAACCAACCCATCATTTCAGTGACAGGGTCTGCCACACGACTGTGACTGATATGACGGGTTGGTTTGGACCCCCCCCAAAAAAGAAGCAATTAATCTCTCCTTGCACAAACTGGCTCTACAGAGGCAAGATGTCCACCTCATCTTCACCCTCCGATATATCACCGTGTACATCCCCCTCCTCACAGATTATCAATTCGTCCCCACTGGAATCCACCATCTCAGCTCCCTGTGTACTTTGTGGAGGCAATTGCTGCTGGTCAATGTCTCCGCGGAGGAATTGATTATAATTCATTTTAATGAACATCATCTTCTCCACATTTTCTGGATGTAACCTCGTACGCCGATTGCTGACAAGGTGAGCGGCGGCACTAAACACTCTTTCGGAGTACACACTTGTGGGAGGGCAACTTAGGTAGAATAAAGCCAGTTTGTGCAAGGGCCTCCAAATTGCCTCTTTTTCCTGCCAGTATAAGTACGGACTGTGTGACGTGCCTACTTGGATGCGGTCACTCATATAATCCTCCACCATTCTATCAATGTTGAGAGAATCATATGCAGTGACAGTAGACGACATGTCCGTAATCGTTGTCAGGTCCTTCAGTCCGGACCAGATGTCAGCATCAGCAGTCGCTCCAGACTGCCCTGCATCACCGCCAGCGGGTGGGCTCGGAATTCTGAGCCTTTTCCTCGCACCCCCAGTTGCGGGAGAATGTGAAGGAGGAGATGTTGACAGGTCGCGTTCCGCTTGACTTGACAATTTTGTCACCAGCAGGTCTTTCAACCCCAGCAGACCTGTGTCTGCCGGAAAGAGAGATCCAAGGTAGGCTTTAAATCTAGGATCGAGCACGGTGGCCAAAATGTAGTGCTCTGATTTCAACAGATTGACCACCCGTGAATCCTTGTTAAGCGAATTAAGGGCTGCATCCACAAGTCCCACATGCCTAGCGGAATCGCTCCGTGTTAGCTCCTTCTTCAATGCCTCCAGCTTCTTCTGCAAAAGCCTGATGAGGGGAATGACCTGACTCAGGCTGGCAGTGTCTGAACTGACTTCACGTGTGGCAAGTTCAAAGGGCATCAGAACCTTGCACAACGTTGAAATCATTCTCCACTGCACTTGAGACAGGTGCATTCCACCTACTATATCGTGCTCAATTGTATAGGCTTGAATGGCCTTTTGCTGCTCCTCCAACCTCTGAAGCATATAGAGGGTTGAATTCCACCTCGTTACCACTTCTTGCTTCAGATGATGGCAGGGCAGGTTCAGTAGTTTTTGGTGGTGCTCCAGTTTTCTGTACGTGGTGCCTGTACGCCGAAAGTGTCCCGCAATTCTTCTGGCCACCGACAGCATCTCTTGCACGCCCCTGTCGTTTTTTAAAAAATTCTGCACCACCAAATTCAAGGTATGTGCAAAACATGGGACGTGCTGGAATTGGCCCAGATTTAATGCACACACAATATTGCTGGCGTTGTCCGATGCCACAAATCCACAGGAGAGTCCAATTGGGGTAAGCCATTCCGCGATGATCTTCCTCAGTTGCCGTAAGAGGTTTTCAGCTGTGTGCGTATTCTGGAAAGCGGTGATACAAAGCGTAGCCTGCCTAGGAAAGAGTTGGCGTTTGCGAGATGCTGCTACTGGTGCCGCCGCTGCTGTTCTTGCGGCGGGAGTCCATACATCTACCCAGTGGGCTGTCACAGTCATATAGTCCTGACCCTGCCCTGCTCCACTTGTCCACATGTCCGTGGTTAAGTGGACATTGGGTACAGCTGCATTTTTTAGGACACTGGTGACTCTTTTTCTGAGGTCTGTGTACATTTTCGGTATCGCCTGCCTAGAGAAATGGAACCTAGATGGTATTTGGTACCGGGGACACAGTACCTCCAACAAGTCTCTAGTTGGCTCTGCAGTAATGATGGATACCGGAACCACGTTTCTCACCACCCAGGATGCCAAGGCCTCAGTTATCCGCTTTGCAGTAGGATGACTGCTGTGATATTTCATCTTCCTCGCAAAGGACTGTTGAACAGTCAATTGCTTACTGGAAGTAGTACAAGTGGGCTTACGACTTCCCCTCTGGGATGACCATCGACTCCCAGCGGCAACAACAGCAGCGCCAGCAGCAGTAGGCGTTACACGCAAGGATGCATCGGAGGAATCCCAGGCAGGAGAGGACTCGTCAGACTTGCCAGTGACATGGCCTGCAGGACTATTGGCATTCCTGGGGAAGGAGGAAATTGACACTGAGGGAGTTGGTGGGGTGGTTTGCGTGAGCTTGGTTACAAGAGGAAGGGATTTACTGGTCAGTGGACTGCTTCCGCTGTCACCCAAAGTTTTTGAACTTGTCACTGACTTATTATGAATGCGCTGCAGGTGACGTATAAGGGAGGATGTTCCGAGGTGGTTAACGTCCTTACCCCTACTTATTACAGCTTGACAAAGGGAACACACGGCTTGACACCTGTTGTCCGCATTTCTGGTGAAATACCTCCACACCGAAGAGCTGATTTTTTTGGTATTTTCACCTGGCATGTCAACGGCCATATTCCTCCCACGGACAACAGGTGTCTCCCCGGGTGCCTGACTTAAACAAACCACCTCACCATCAGAATCCTCCTGGTCAATTTCCTCCCCAGCGCCAGCAACACCCATATCCTCCTCATCCTGGTGTACTTCAACACTGACATCTTCAATCTGACTATCAGGAACTGGACTGCGGGTGCTCCTTCCAGCACTTGCAGGGGGCATGCAAATAGTGGAAGGCGCATGCTCTTCACGTCCAGTGTTGGGAAGGTCAGGCATCGCAAACGACACAATTGGACTCTCCTTGTGGATTTGGGATTTCAAAGAACGCACAGTTCTTTGCGGTGCTTTTGCCAGCTTGAGTCTTTTCAGTTTTCTAGCGAGAGGCTGAGTGCTTCCATCCTCATGTGAAGCTGAACCACTAGCCATGAACATAGGCCAGGGCCTCAGCCGTTCCTTGCCACTCCGTGTGGTAAATGGCATATTGGCAAGTTTACGCTTCTCCTCCGACAATTTTATTTTAGGTTTTGGAGTCCTTTTTTTTCTGATATTTGGTGTTTTGGATTTGACATGCTCTGTACTATGACATTGGGCATCGGCCTTGGCAGACGACGTTGCTGGCATTTCATCGTCTCGGCCATGACTAGTGGCAGCAGCTTCAGCACGAGGTGGAAGTGGATCTTGATCTTTCCCTAATTTTGGAACCTCAACTTTTTTGTTCTCCATATTTTATAGGCAGAACTAAAAGGCACCTCAGGTAAACAATGGAGATGGATGGATTGGATACTAGTATACAATTATGGACGGACTGCCACGGTTAGGTGGTATAAAAAAACCACGGTTAGGTGGTATATATTATAATAATAATACAATTATGGATGGACGGACTGCCTGCCGACTGCCGACACAGAGGTAGCCACAGCCGTGAACTACCGCACTGTACACTGGTTGATAAAGAGATAGTAGTATACTCGTAACAACTAGTATGACACTATGACGACGGTATAAAGAATGAAAAAAAAACCACGGTTAGGTGGTATATATTATAATAATAATACAATTATGGATGGACGGACTGCCTGCCGACTGCCGACACAGAGGTAGCCACAGCCGTGAACTACCGCACTGTACACTGGTTGATAAAGAGATAGTAGTATACTCGTAACAACTAGTATGACACTATGACGACGGTATAAAGAATGAAAAAAAAACCACGGTTAGGTGGTATATATTATAATAATAATACAATTATGGATGGACGGACTGCCTGCCGACTGCCGACACAGAGGTAGCCACAGCCGTGAACTACCGCACTGTACACTGGTTGATAAAGAGATAGTAGTATACTCGTAACAACTAGTATGACACTATGACGACGGTATAAAGAATGAAAAAAAAACCACGGTTAGGTGGTATATATTATAATAATAATACAATTATGGATGGACGGACTGCCTGCCGACTGCCGACACAGAGGTAGCCACAGCCGTGAACTACCGCACTGTACACTGGTTGATAAAGAGATAGTAGTATACTCGTAACAACTAGTATGACACTATGACGACGGTATAAAGAATGAAAAAAAAACCACGGTTAGGTGGTATATATTATAATAATAATACAATTATGGATGGACGGACTGCCTGCCGACTGCCGACACAGAGGTAGCCACAGCCGTGAACTACCGCACTGTACACTGGTTGATAAAGAGATAGTAGTATACTCGTAACAACTAGTATGACACTATGACGACGGTATAAAGAATGAAAAAAAAACCACGGTTAGGTGGTATATATTATAATAATAATACAATTATGGATGGACGGACTGCCTGCCGACTGCCGACACAGAGGTAGCCACAGCCGTGAACTACCGCACTGTACACTGGTTGATAAAGAGATAGTAGTATACTCGTAACAACTAGTATGACACTATGACGACGGTATAAAGAATGAAAAAAAAACCACGGTTAGGTGGTATATATTATAATAATAATACAATTATGGATGGACGGACTGCCTGCCGACTGCCGACACAGAGGTAGCCACAGCCGTGAACTACCGCACTGTACACTGGTTGATAAAGAGATAGTAGTATACTCGTAACAACTAGTATGACACTATGACGACGGTATAAAGAATGAAAAAAAAACCACGGTTAGGTGGTATATATTATAATAATAATACAATTATGGATGGACGGACTGCCTGCCGACTGCCGACACAGAGGTAGCCACAGCCGTGAACTACCGCACTGTACACTGGTTGATAAAGAGATAGTAGTATACTCGTAACAACTAGTATGACACTATGACGGTATAAAGAATGAAAAAAAAACCACTGTTAGGTGGTATATATTATAATAATAATACAATTATGGATGGACGGACTGCCTGCCGACTGCCGACACAGAGGTAGCCACAGCCGTGAACTACCGCACTGTACACTGGTTGATAAAGAGATAGTAGTATACTCGTAACAATTAGGATGACACTATGACGGTATAAAGAATGAAAAAAAAACCACGGTTAGGTGGTAGGTATATAATAATAAATAATACAATTCTGGTCGGACGGACTGCCTGCCGTGTGCCGACACAGAGGTAGCCACAGCCGTGAACTACCGCACTGTACACTGGTTGATAAAGAGATAGTAGTATACTCGTAACAATTAGGATGACACTATGACGGTATAAAGAATGAAAAAAAAACCACGGTTAGGTGGTAGGTATATAATAATAAATAATACAATTCTGGTCGGACGGACTGCCTGCCGTGTGCCGACACAGAGGTAGCCACAGCCGTGAACTACCGCACTGTACACTGGTTGATAAAGAGATAGTAGTATACTCGTAACAATTAGGATGACACTATGACGGTATAAAGAATGAAAAAAAAACCACGGTTAGGTGGTAGGTATATAATAATAAATAATACAATTCTGGTCGGACGGACTGCCTGCCGTGTGCCGACACAGAGGTAGCCACAGCCGTGAACTACCGCACTGTACACTGGTTGATAAAGAGATAGTAGTATACTCGTAACAATTAGGATGACACTATGACGGTATAAAGAATGAAAAAAAAACCACGGTTAGGTGGTAGGTATATAATAATAAATAATACAATTCTGGTCGGACGGACTGCCTGCCGTGTGCCGACACAGAGGTAGCCACAGCCGTGAACTACCGCACTGTACACTGGTTGATAAAGAGATAGTAGTATACTCGTAACAATTAGGATGACACTATGACGGTATAAAGAATGAAAAAAAAACCACGGTTAGGTGGTAGGTATATAATAATAAATAATACAATTCTGGTCGGACGGACTGCCTGCCGTGTGCCGACACAGAGGTAGCCACAGCCGTGAACTACCGCACTGTACTGTGTCTGCTGCTAATATAGACTGGTTGATATTTAAAGAGATATTAGTAGTATACAACAATACTATACTGGTGGTCAGGCACTGGTCACCACTCCTGCAGCAAAAGTGTGCACTGTTAATTAATATAATTGTACTCCTGGCTCCTGCTAACAACCTGCAGTGCTCCCCAGTCTCCCCCACAATTAATTATAAGCTTTTAATTTATACATTGATGACTGTGCAGCACACTGGGCTGAGCTGAGTGCACACAGACTGAGTCACACTGTGTGACTGACTGTGCTGTGTATCGTTTTTTTTTTCAGGCAGAGAACGGATATAGCAGAGAGAAGTGAACGGATATATTATATTAAATAAAAGTTAACTAGCTGCTGCACTGGTCACTGACTGTGGTAAACTAACTCTGTCTGCGACTCTGCACAATCTCTCTCTATCTAATCTATCTATCTCTATTCTAATGGAGAGGACGCCAGACACGTCCTCTCCCTATCAATCTCAATGCACGAGTGAAAATGGCGGCGACGCGCGGCTCCTTATATAGAATCCGAGTCTCGCGATAGAATCCGAGCCTCGCGAGAATCCGACAGCGTCATGATGACGTTCGGGCGCGCTCGGGTTAACCGAGCAAGGCGGGAAGATCCGAGTCGCTCGGACCCGTGGAAAAAAAAGTGAAGTTCGTGCGGGTTCGGATTCAAAGAAACCGAACCCGCTCATCTCTAATCACAACATTAAAATATGCATATCACTATATACTGTACATGTATAAATGCAATCGACAAAGTTCCCAAAAGCACCAAAAAACATACCAGTCTGTTTAAACATCTATAATCCACGAATCCACAGCGGAACAGATGCACACATCAATCGGAGCGGCGTGCGTTCCACCGTGCGCCACACTTCCGGTATCTGGAACGCAAGCCCCGGTCACCTGACCGGAAGTCTAGTATCACAACACACACAGCGCGTCAGTTTCCACTTAAAGCCATCCTTATAGCGCTGTCAATTCAATGTAACACCCACATAGTCAGCACTGGCCACTTATACGCCACAAGGACGCAGGACAGACCAGGAGAGGGATTTCTGCAAAATTGGCTGAGAACACAGATCTGGAAAACTAGAGAAATATGTCCCAGAGGGCAACCCTTCGGGCAGCCTCCTGACCGAAGACCGGATAGGAGGTTGAGAACACTAATCTGGGAAACTAGAACCTTAGAAAAGAAAAGAACTTTCCTGAGGGAAAATCTTCAGGTAGCTACGTATTAGAGGATGGTACCAGCTAAAGATACCGCTCAGCTACTGATACTAATGGGAATAAAAGACTAACCGAGGGGACCACTCTATTAACAGTCAATTATCTATTGCTATGATAGTATATACTAAAGACACCCCTGATGAAGTCATAGATGACGAAACGTGTTGAATGATATAGTATTCGGATCCATACAGGAAAAGAAAAACGTTGTCTACTAAGTATCTACTGAAAAACTCAATTGTATTTGTGTACCTACTATTGTTTTATTGCAATAGGTTCTAGTAAAAATTATTCTACGAATATTTTAAGGAAGTATTTTTAATAAATGTATGCATTCCTTGGAAAAAAAAGACTGATGCCATCTTACTCACCTATTAGATTGGTATAAGAGGTTTGATATCCTAGATATAATTTATAATTGGTATAAATTTAAAGGATACTAATCCCTAGAAATCTATCAATACTAGGCGCCACCTAAAGAAACAATCTATCTATCTATCTATCTATCTATCTATCTATCTATCTATCTATCTATCTATCTATCTATCTATCTATCTATCTATCTAGTTGTCTGTATGTCTGTCTGTCTGTCTGTCTGTCTGTGTGTAATGTATTTATATGTATAAATAAGGAGTGAGGCTGACGCTGCAGTCTGACAGCGTGGCCGCAATCACCATGCCTGCATGACTGCTCTCGCCTGCTGCCATATTTTCCCCATCCATTCCTACTGCTGCACTCTTCTTTCCATCCCTCCTTCCCAGAATGCCGGTATGCGGGAGCATTGTCATCACACACGCCATTCTGGGAGCAGCCGCGAGGGAGAGAATATGGAGGAGCATCAGCTGCAGCACGTTGGGTGATGGCACGTAGTACCACATGTAGCCGCACGCCCTCCCACCCGCTCTGCAGCCTAATTGCCCTGAGGTGTTTACTTGCCCTGGCTTACTCACACTCACTATCTCTCTCCCTCCCTCTCTCCCATCCTCATTCCTCTGTCTCCCATCCTCACCTCTCTCCATCCCCCCTCTCTCTCTCCCATTCTCTCCTCCCTCTCTCCCATCCTCCCCTCCCTCTCTCTTCCTCTCTCCCATACTCACCTCACCTCTCTCTCTCCCGTTCTGTCCTCCTTCTCCAATTCTATCCTTCCTCTCTCTCTCCCATTGTCTCCTCCCTCTCTCCCATCCTCCCCTCCCTCTCTCTCTTCCTCTCTCCCATGCTCACATCACCTCTCTCTCTCTCCTGTTCTGTCCTCCCTCTCTCTCTCCCATCCTCCCCCCCTCTCTCTCTTCCTCTCTCCCATGCTCACACTCACTCTCTCTCTCCCTCCCTCTCTCCCATCCTCATTCCTCTGTCTCCCGTCCTCACCTCTCTCTCCCCTCCTCACCTCTCTCCATCCCCCTCTCTCTCCCCATCCTCCCCTCCCTCTCTCTCTCTCTCTCTCTCTCCCATTCTCTCCTCCCTCTCTCCCATCCTCCCCTCTCTCTCTCTTCCTCTGTCCCATGCTCACATCACCTCTCTCTCTCCTGTTCTGTCCTCCCTCTCTCTCCCATTCTCTCCTCCCTCTCTCTCTCTCCCATCCTCCCCCCTCTCTCTTCCTCTCTCCCATGCTCACATCACCTCTCTCTCTCCTGTTCTGTCCTCCAATTCTCTCCTCCCTCTCTCCCATCCTCCCCTCCCCCTCTCTTCCTCTCTCCCATGCTCACATCACCGCTCTCGATCCCGTTCTGTCCTCTCTCTCTCCCTCCCATTCTATCCTCTTTCTCTCTCCCATTCTCTCCTCCCTCTCTCTCTCCCATCCTCCCCCCTCTCTTCCTCTCTCTCCCATGCTCACATCACCTCTCCCGTTCTATCCTCCCTCTCTCCCATTCTCTCCTCCCTCTCTCTCTTCTTCTCTCTCATGTTCACATCACCCCTCTCTCCCGTTCTGTCCTCCCTCTCTCTCTCTCCCATTCTCTCCTCCCTCTCTCTCTCCCATCCTCCCCTCCCTCTATGTCTTCCTCTCTCCCATGCTCACATCTCCTCTCTCTCTCCCGTTCTGTCCTCTCTCTCCCATTCTATCCTCTCTCTCCAATTCTCTCATCCCTTTCTCTCTCCCATCCTCCCCTCCCTCTCTCTTCCTCTCTCCCATGCTCACATCTCTCTCTCTCCAGTTCTGTCCTCTCGCTCCCATTTTAGCCTCTCTCTCCCATTCTCTCCTCCCTCTCTCTCCCATCCTCCCCTGCCTCTCTCTCTTCCTCTCTCCCATGCTCACATCACCCCTCTCTCTCCTGTTCTGTCCTCCCTCTATCTCTCCCATTATATCCTTCCTCTCTCTCTCCCATCCTCCCCTCCCTCTCTCTCTCCCATTCTCACCTCCCTCACTCTCCTGTCCTCACCTCTCTCTCTCCCATCCTCACCCTCTCTCTCTCTCTCTCTCCCTCCCGTCCTCACCTCCCACTCTCCCATCCTCATAACCCTCTCTCTATCTCTCCTGTTCTCACCTCCCTCTCTCTCCCATCCTCACATCTCTCTCTCTCTCCCCTGTCTTCACCTCCTTCTCCCTCTCTTTCCCATCTTCACCTCTTTCTCCTGGTCTCAACTCTCTCTCTCCCGTCCTCCCTCTCTCCCATTCTATCCTCCTTCCCTCTCTCCCATCCTCCCCTCCCTCTCTCTCTCCCATCCTCGCCTCCCTCTCTCTCCTGTCTTCACCTCCCTCTCTCTCTCCTGTCTTCACCTCCCTCTCTCTCTCCTGTCTTCACCTCCCTCTCTCTCTCCCATCCTCATCTCCCTCTCTCTATCTCTCTTGTCTTCACCTCCCTCTCTCTCCCATCCTCACCTCTCTCTCTCTCTCCCCTGTCTTCACCTCCCTCTCCCTCTCTCTCCTGTCCTCACCTCTCCCTCTCCCGTACTCACCTCTCTGTCTCTCTCTCTCTCACCTCACAGCTACTTCCATAATTGCTCTATTGCAGTGTAACATGTATGAAGGTCTCTACTGTGGCGTAACATGTATAAGCGGCTCTACTGTGGTGTAAGGTATATAAGCTGCTGAACTGTGGTGTAATGTGTATAAGTGGCTGAACTGTGTTGTAACATGTAAAAGGGGCTCTACTGTATCGTAACATGTATAAGGTGCTTTACTAGGTGGCGTAACGTGTATAAGGATCACCAATGTGCAGTGTAATGAAAATAACGGACACTACTGTGCGGTGTAATATGAAATGGTACTATTCTGTGGCCATGTCTGTGATACTAATCTGTAGTACTGTCCCTACTTTTAATATTGGAGGGAAAGGATGCTGTCACATGAGCTCTACAAGGTCTAGAACTGGCCTTGTTGTCCATGTATAAATGCTAAGCTTGGTGGTGGGAATATCTGCTAGGGGGCACCAACAACAATCTTGCCTATGGCATCAATTTGCTTAGGGCCGACTCTGGTCTTTGGGGTAGACTTACTAAGACATTGCTAATCGGCATCTTTGAAAATGAACTCCCTGGTCTTAGGTTGTTACATTGTATCCCTGGACTGTGAATTCAAACTACTGTAGGTAGAACACAGTGAAGCTGTTTTGCAGCACTCTTACCATTGGTACACCTGGGATGTCAGGCTCAGTGGTAGCATCTCCGACATTTTACCTGTTTCTACATAGATGGAGCAGTCTGAACTTATGGCCGGCCTACATTAACTATCGGTCGGTGCTTCTGTAGTACGTTACAATGTCCTATTATTTTTCTATATTGTAACTGCTGATACACTATGGGACAGCCTACACAGTTTGTGATACAAAGTCAGAGCAAGTAGTGTAGCCAGACCAGAAAGAGGAGCTGCAGAGGAAGAGGAGGAAACAGCAAGTGGCCTAATGGTATAGGAAGGAGAGAGAATTTCCTCGGGGGAATGTATCAGTTCTGCTAGGGTTTTAGCCCCAAAAGCAAGGCTACTATATGCTGCACAGGCAGGGGTCAACCTCTATTCTATGTGTTCGCAATTCAATTGCGAATGCATGGTGGGACAGCACCGCACATGTTGGGCTGCCACCAGCTTGTGAGTATATGGTCACAGAATTTGCTCTTGAATAGCCCACTGAATGCCGTTTATCCTAACTCGCCTATCTGAGGCAGGTCTAAAAATCCTCTTTCCTGCACTAATTGTCATGTGGATTTGCCAGCTGTGCGTTCTTAAATTGCCGTTTGTGTACCTGCCGTTTTGTCATTTTATGTGCCACATTGTTTCTCATAAAAACCACAGAAAATTGCCCCCAAAAAGTACTGTACTGTAATAAAGTACCCCCCTTAGTGCTTATACCCTGGAGCTGCATAGCACAGTTGCTGGTGTTAAACAAGACTTAATGAGCCCATTCGGATGACCTTGAAACGTAGGACACAGTCGACGGTCAGAATATTGACACCAGAATGATGACAGTATATTTTAGTTTTATTTTTAGGTTTAGATTTGTATTAGGGACAAGTTTAGGGACAAAGGTTACAGTCAGAGGTTAGAGTCAGGGTTAGGCTAAAATATTGAAATAATGATATGCCGACATTCTGGTGTCGATGTGTTAAACATAAACACTTTGGGAATGTCGACATTTGAGAATGTTGGCAATTCTCAGTTGACCCAATGTCCGTGTCATCATTTACATTATCAATATTTAGAAGAACATGTCAACATTTTGGTGTTGACATTTTGACTGTCGACTTTTCATACCACACCCAGCAGCACTTAACTTGACTAATAAACGTTTCACAGTAGGTATAACCAGAGGCATAGCCAGGACTTTGTGGACCCCATAGCAACATTTTGAAGGGGCCCCCATCCCAATTCTTTTAGAGATACACTCCCTGCAGCAGTTGTTAATGTTATGCCACATAGTGGTGCTCTATTTCACATTATGTCACATTATAGGGCTGCCAGTACACATTACATTACAGTGCCCCAGTACACATTACATTACAGTGCCCCAGTACACATTACATTACAGTGCCCCAGTACACATTACATTACAGTGCCCCAGTACACATTACATTACAGTGCCCCACTACACATTACATTACAGTGCCCCACTACACATTACATTACAGTGCCCCACTACACATTACATTACAGTGCCCCAGTACACATTACATTACAGTGCCCCAGTACACATTACATTACAGTGCCCCAGTACACATTACATTACAGTGCCCCAGTACACATTACATTACAGTGCCCCAGTTCATATTACAATATGTAACGTTATAATTCCCTCCAGATAATTTTCATCCACATTATAATGACCAGGTCCAGTGGCATAACTATATGGAAGGTGGCCCCTCTCAGCTCTGGCCCCATAGCAGCTGCACTCCCTGCACCTATGGTAGCTACACCCCTGTATATAACACATGTAACTGTGACAGGTAAGGTGGCCCCTCTCAGCTCTGGGCCCCATAGCAGCTGCACTCCCTGCACCTATGGTAGCTACACCCTGTATATAACACATGTAACTGTGACAGGGAAGGTGGCCCCTCTCAGCTCTGGCCCCATAGCAGCTGCACTCCATGCACCAATGGTAGCTACACCCTGTATATAACACATGTAACTGTGACAGGGAAGGTGGCTCCTCTCAGCTCTGGTCCCATAACAGCTGCACTCCCTGCACCTATGGTAGCTGCACCCTGTATATAACACATGTAACTGTGACAGGGAAGGTGGCCCCTCTCAGCTCTGGGCCCCATAGCAGCTGCACTCCCTGCACCAATGGTAGCTACACCCTGTATATAACACATGTAACTGTGACAGGGAAGGTGGCTCGTCTCAGCTCTGGCCCCATAGCAGCTGCACTGCCTGCACCAATGGTAGCTACACCCTGTATATAACACATGTAACTGTGACAGGGAAGGTGGCTCCTCTCAGCTCTGGCCCCATAGCAGCTGCACTGCCTGCACCAATGGTAGCTACACCCTGTATATAATACATGTAACTGTGACAGGGAAGGTGGCCCCTCTCAGGTCTGGCCCCATAGCAGCTGCACTCCCTGCACCTATGGTAGTTACACCCCTGTATATAACACATGTAACTGTGACAGGGAAGGTGGCTCCTCTCAGCTCTGGCCCCATAGCAGCTGCACTCCCTGCACCAATGGTAGCTACACCCTGTATATAACACGTGTAACTGTGACAGGGAAGGTGGCCCCTCTCAGCTCTGGTCCCATAGTAGCTGCACTCCCTGCACCTATGGTAACTACACCCTGTATATAACACATGTAACTGTGACAGGGAAGGTGGCTCCTCTCAGCTCTGGCCCCATAGTAGCTGCACTCCCTGCACCTATGGTAACTACACCCTGTATATAACACATGTAACTGTGACAGGGAAGGTGGCCCCTCTCAGTTCTGGCCCCATAGTAGCTGCACTCCCTGCACCTATGGTAACTACATCCTGTATATAACACATGTAACTGTGACAGGGAAGGTGGCTCCTCTCAGCTCTGGCCCCATAGCAGCTGCCCTCCCTGCACCTATGGTAGCTACACCCTGTATATAACACATGTAACTGTGACAGGGAAGGATGGCCCCTCTCAGCTCTGGGCCCCATAGCAGCTGCACTCCCTGCACCTATGGTAGCTACACCCTGTATATAACACATGTAACTGTGACAGGGAAGGATGGCCCCTCTCAGCTCTGGGCCCCATAGCAGCTGCACTCCCTGCACCTATGGTAGCTACACCCTGTATATAACACATGTAACTGTGACAGGGAAGGATGGCCCCTCTCAGCTCTGGCCCCATAGCAGCTGCTCTCCCTGCACGTATGGTAGCTACACCCTGTATATAACACATGTAACTGTGACAGGGAAGGTGGCCCCTCTCAGCTCTGGCCCCATAGCAGCTGCACTCCCTGCACCTATGGTAGCTACACCCTGCATATAACACATGTAACTGTGACAGGGAAGGTGGCCCCTCTCAGCTCTGGCCCCATAGCAGCTGCACTGCCTGCACCTATGGTAGCTACACCCTGTATATAATACATGTAACTGTGACAGGGAAGGTAGCCCCTCTCAGCTCTGGGCCCCATAGCAGCTGCACTCCCTGCACCTATGGTAGCTACACCCTGTATATAACACATGTAACTGTGACAGGGAAGGTGGCTCCTCCCAGCTCTGGGCCCCATAGCAGCTGCACTCCCTGCACCTATGGTAGCTACACCCCCATTTCCTATAGGTGTGATACCCTGAAACTGCAGCCCAAATCAACTGTGGCACTACAGGTGCCAGCATGACTTTAATAAAAGTAAAATGTTTGCTGGAGTTGCATAGCACTGTGCCAGCAGCCTACAGCTTGCAGCACAGAAGGAGTTAACAGCACAGCTCATAGCAATACAGATCAGTCTGCAAACTGCAAAGGGCATGACTCACCCTTTTGCAAACAGAGCGGGAAACACAGAGCGGGAAAACCCAGATTTAGAATGTGTCCCTGGGAATGCAGGGTTATAAAAAGGTTGTCCTGCAGCAGCCTAGAGGAAGGACAGTCAGTGAGGAGAGTGAGCAGACAATGAGGTGGATTTAGCCAGAAAGATGTAGCCCCAGTGAGGGCTCCCCACATGTTTAGGTGGGGAGTGATGCCAGCCACAGCAAAGCACTTGATGACAGAGGGAGACATCGCAGTGTGAGAGCAGCAGTATGCAGAATCCAGTGAAAGGGTGATGCCAGGAGAAAAGTGTGCTAATGGTGTGAGTCTCAAGAGGTATCTGGGTGAAGTGGTCGGAAGCCACGCGGCGTGAGTAAGCGCCCCCATGGAAAAGTATCTCGAGAGGTATCTGGGTGAAGTGGTCGGAAGCCACGCGGCGTGAGTAAGCGCCCCCATGGAAAAGTATCTCGAGAGGTATCTGGGTGAAGTGGTCGGAAAGCCACGCGGCGTGAGTAAGCGCCCCCAAGGAAAAGAATCCTCGCTAAGTAAGAGAGAGAGACGGCAACCTGATGTGTAGCACTACTGGTCACAGAATGCCCTGGTATGTACTGATGTTCGCCATATATATGCCGCTGCGACTAAGCGATGCGCTGGAGGAGGTGCCCTGATGTGTGATCCACTGTAACTGTTATGCTTTGTGCTGGAGGAGTGTTCACAAGTTATCCCTGCAATCTCCCTGTTTGATGTTAAAATAAACTTTATGCTGTTTTTCTGAGATGGCCTGGCGCCCAATTCTTTATGCGCTGCACCGACACCTGTAGGCCACACCCACAATGTACTTGTAGTCAAAGACCTGATTCTTCAGGGGACCCTCTGGTAACTGTGCCTGAACCCATGACCAGCCGGGGCAAGGTAAGGGTGATGTACTATACACAGTGACTGCAGATCTTGCATACCTAATACTAATGGGCTATCACATAGGCATACCAGGTAATTTAGCCATAGTGGTTGCCGTCGCCTCTAGCCTCTTACACCATGTATTCATGATTAGCTAAAGGTCGCGGTGTGTGAGCGTGCTGAGAGAGCTCTGGACGTAATGCTCTGCCGCTCGCTGACCTGGTGACACGCAGCAACAATTAGGTTTATTGTAGATTAAACTTTGATGAAAACGACAAGGTTAAAACTCTTCATAGACCTTTACTGTCACACGGAATTATCTGGAATCTTTGCTAATTCATTTTGCAGAGTCGCTGATGCATCTGCAGAGATTCTGGCTCCCAGTGCCTCTATATTCACGCATCGCAGCACCTGGCTGTTATTCTTATCCCCCTCTTTTTTCTTTATTTTTATAAAGTGCCCGGGCCCTCAGATTTAAAATCTATACGGAAGAATATCGGGTAATCGAAGCCGGGTGACTTTGGCCAGGATGTAAGTGACACATCTGCCACTAAAGTTTCTGGGAGGAGGTAAAAGTTAAACGATAAACTTCCACTTACATGAATCCCACTGTCGTCGTCCGTGCCTGGCGGAAGGATGGGCTCTTCGTCGTCGGACGCGTCGCTGCCGTCTTCAGGTGCTCTTCTCTGCGTTGCTCGGCGGATTATTGAGGTCATGGTTAGCTGGGAAAAATAGAAAACTGCTGCAGAAAATATGTTCTGTGAAGTTCAACAGCTACCAGGGGGGACAGTGCGGCTTGTTGTCCTGATGTGTACGGCAATAAAACACATTTAATCTAGGTCGATTCACACTCGGGCGTCACACCCACAGTCACTAACCTTGCCATTTAGCTCTCTCTGCAGAGGCCTGTAACTCAGCTGATCCCGGCTTCTAGTGGTGTCTTCTCTGTGTTACGGCCTCATTCATTCTATAGTCACAGCTGCCGGCGGCTGCTGCTGACTCGTTCTGGGAAGTTCAAAGCTTTTAGCTGCATGGTACACTTTTTTTTTTTTTAATAAAACGAAAAACAAAGGATTTACTACGAGGTTCTGTTTACTGACAGCTGCAGTCGTCGTCGTTACTGTCATAGAGGACAGCAAGGCTCTGGGGGGGCAGCCAGGGATCGGGCCTAATTCAGACCTGATCGTTGTTGTGCGAAATCGCACAGCGACCAATTATCAAATGACTGCGCATGCGTATGCAACGCAATGCGCAGACGCAAGCCCAATCAACAACAGAATGGTGCAAAAATTTTGATCGCTAGGCGTACGCAAGGTGACTGACAGGAAGAGGGCGTTTTGGGGTGGTAACTGGCCATTTTCTGGGAGTGTCAGGAAAAACGCAGGCGTTCCCAAGCGTTGTCAGGGCGGGTGTGTGACGTCAGCTCCGGCCCCGATCAGCCTGATTCTATCGCACTGTAGGAGTAAGTCCCGGGCTACGCACACACTGCACAGACTGGGAAATCATTCGATGGTGAGTGAGCTGCGGATGGATTTGCAGCTGTCCGCTGACTGGCGAAGTTTTCGCACGGCGTACACATGTATTGGCACACTTTCATGGGGCGGGTTTTCACTCTCTGTGGGCGGCAACTATCTGATCGCAGACCCCTGCAAATTTGCGGAGAAGCGATCTGGTCTGAATTAGGCTCTCAGTATGAGTTGCAAATTTGCAACAATCGCAGACGGACGCTGTTCGGCCATTTGCGTATGCGCAGAGTGCGCGGGAATTCATATTGCGATCGCATCCCTGAAGGATGTAATCGCAATTTGATTGACAGACGGCGGGCGTCACAGCCCCCCGCACGCCCGCCGCCTGTCACTCACATTGCGATCCCATCGCTGGGCGGCGACTAACATGCTGTGCGGCCTCCAGAACTCGATGGTAAGCAGCTGTAATTTAGCTTTTTCATCAAAACTGCTCCTGAAGCTGAATGACCCCCATAATGCACCGCTAGTTTCTGTTTTTGCTGTTGCTCTGTTTTGGGGCTAGTTCTGTCAATCACGTCTCGTACAAGGGTCATGCGCCTGAACAACTACTAATAGAGTTTACATTCATTTTCATTGGTGTAGAGGTGCTCAAAAATGCTATATCAGACCGTCCCGGCTACACGTATAACCAATGTAATAAATGTAACGTTTTCCTTTTATGCACATTTGTTTACTGTGCGATACACGAACATGAGTTTTCTAATTATTACTGCGCCACGTTACAGTATATACAAAGGCCTGTGAAATAATAAACCCTCTTTGTGTCAGTATAGCTTTGTGGACGAGAAACCAGTAGCTCCGGCTTACATCACCTTTACGGTCTTTGGCTTGTGGAACGTTTAGAAAGTAAAGGCCGGGAAGACGCACTAAGCCGTGGCAATCAGGCCCCACATTCATCTACGCAATACATACGCACTACGCAGCTCTACATACAATGAGCCCGATTCAGTTAGGATTGCTGGGGGCCACCCATCACAGGGCAAAGCCTCCCGGCATGCTGACCACTGCCCCCCACCCTCCCCCCTTGATGAAGCAGAAGTTGCGATCGCATCGCAATTTCTGCTTCATCGTAGAAATTAAGGTAGGCTCCTGCCGGCTTCCATCTCCAGTCGCCCCAGTCACACCCCCGTTCACGTCCCCATGCCCCCCGTTTTCAGGCAACGCCCCTGCAATGCACCGTCTCCGCGACCCCCCCGCCCCACGTACACCTCTGCCTGATTGACAGGCAAAGGCGATGGCATTTTCTGCGGCCCCCCACAGGGCAGGCACTGCGTATGCGCCCACATCTTTTTTGTATTTTTTGCGATTGGATCGCGTTCTGCGATCCAACCTAAATCAGGCCCGGTCTTGGCAGACTTTCCCTGCTATTAAGGAGTTGTGGTTCCTAGGAAACTGCGTTCTCCACTTTATCCCTCTCCAAGGGGTCTATTCATGAAGCAGTGAAAAGAGTAGAGAAGTGAGCCTGTGGAGAAGTTGCCCATGGCAACCAATCAGCTGCTCCGTACAATTGTATAGTATGCAAATTATAAATGTTACTTCAATGCTGATTGGTTGCCATGGGCAACTTCTCCACTGGCTCACTTCTACACTCTTATCACTGCTTCATGAATAGACCCCCAAGGCTTGACACTGTATATCTCCCCAATTGTTTTATGGTCTGCACTTTTAACCACTGAGCCGCTTCCTCCTATTAGTGTGTCACATTTGCACCTTATGTCCTGAGACACTTATATAAACATCCGCCAGCAAATGCGTATTTGTATCCAGTCACTAGGTAGTTATGCCCTGTCTCTTCTGGCCGAGCAAGGGCTACGTAACACATGGACAATATGAGAAATGAGACATGGCCGGGAAATAGGTTACTCCGTAAGAGTTTATGGTAATACGGTCTCTTGCAATTTTTGTTGCAGAGACAATTTCCGTCACGACTGAGCAGATGCATCATCACTTTTACAAATAAATGGATCCTCACGCAGTAGAAGGGAATCGATATGAGATAAAATGACATACACAGAATGGAAAGGGACAGCCATCTGGGCAGCGCAGAATTCTGCAAACATTAAGCTACGTGGGCATGTGGCAAAGCTTACGAGACAATAACATTGTAGGGAAATGGAAACACTAATGGTACAGACAGTAAGATTACAAATAATATTTCCTGATCTGTTATAATTCATTGTCAAACACCGTCAATTATCCAGTAATCCTATAAAACCAAGCGACTTCCGTAAGGGGTTCACTTTGCAAATTACTGTAAGACAGGACTGAGCGGTGCTGCGACAGGTGGTGCTGCGGCAGGCGGTACTGCGACAGGCGGTGCTGCGGCAGGTGGTGCTGCGGCAGGTGGTACAGTCATCTGGCAGCTCGCGGCAACATCAGTGAATTTAAAGTGTGACAAAGGTACATTAATAAATATTTAAACAAAAGGTCAGATGGAAACCAGACATGAAAAGGTCCGTGTCAAGGTTTCCCAAGTCTGGGAGACCCAAGTTATAGAAGCTCATAGTCAGGGCCGGTGCAAGGTTTCTCGGCACCCTAGGCAAAAGTTCTGCCTACTGCCCCTATCCCCTAACAGGCCTTCAGGTGAAAAGCATACTGCTGCTCTCCCCCAACCCCAGTCTGTGCATGGCTGCTCTCTTCTCCCCATCTCCATAGTCTGTGTGGATTCCTGCTGCTCTCACCCCCCCCCCCCCCCACCTCTTTTAAATGTCTTCTGTCCTATCCCCTCTACCATCTGTGTGCATGCTGCTGCTCATCCACCCCAGATAGTGTGCATGCCTGCTGCTCATCTCAGCACCCACCCCCCATGACTGCTGCTCTCCCCCTCTTTCCTTATCAAATGCGGACAGTGCACTGTGCAGCCACCTCACCTGCAGAGTAGTCTGTGAAAGAGCCCGGAATGAAGAGCAGCACTGCATGTCACCCTGCAATACAGGAGCTTGGCAGTCATGGCTTTTGTAGATACGAGTGCTGGGGGGATTGCGGCAGTTGTGAGAGGTAGGACCACGCTACCTTGTTCATGCAGCTGTAGCAGGTCGCCCCCTCAGGTCCCGGCGCCCCTAGGCAGCTGCCTAAAGCTGCCTAGTGGAAGCTCCGGCCCTGCTCATAGGCCCGGTTGGAGTAGTAGTCAGCATCACTGCTTCACTGCCCGGAGGTTATCAGATCAATTACCAACCAAGTCCACCTTTGTGTGGAGTTTGTATGTTCTCCAGATGTTTGGGTGAACTTCCTATGAGTACTTCCATACTTCAAAATCATACTGGTGGGTAAATAGACTCTTGGGATATTCACTTGTTTATTTTATTATGCAGACAGACAGGGTTTAGCTGCTTAATACGGCTAAGCCTGACCAAAGTGCTGGGCGTGGCGCAAAAAGTGCCATATGGGCGCGGTTTGGGTCTCTTTTTGCACATTTCAGCACGCCACCACAGGGGGCTGCAAGCTGAAATGTGTCTCCCCGAGGCTCATCGTGCCTGATTGGAGCAACAATTGAATTGCTCCGTTAGGCGCCATCTAGTGCCGGCCGCAGGGAGAAACAATTGAATCCCCCCTAAGTGACAGAACGCAGGTAAGTAAGATTTGGTTAATGCCTCCCATAATGGAATTCATGTTAAAATGAATTGTTCTAAATAGTAGTGACTAAACATGATTTTTTAATAGCTTATTAGTTTATAGCGCACAATATAATGTGTAAGTGAGGACCATGGGGGACACTGCCTGAGTATCGCGTTGAGCCTAATTTCTGGGTTCCGGAGAGATCTTAACCCATGTTTTCCCATCAAGTTTTCCTGGGAAAGTCCGACACAACTGGGTAAGTGGGTGATGGGGGCAGTCAGCGCCGTAACTACGTGTGTGCCAGGTGTGCCTGGCACACAGCGCAGTCGCCCTGAGGGCGCAACGGCCAGCCGCTTCTGCTGTGTGCGCCGCGCTGGAGAAAAGCCGGAGGCAGGGGAGGAGAGCAGCAGCGCCGAAGGCAGCGGAGGAGGAGGGAGGGGGACTGGAGCCGCAGCAGCGCTATGTAATTGGTAGTGGCGCCGCTGCAGCAGTCCCCTCTCCCCGCGCTGCTGGGAATGCTGGGATGCGCTTTCCTCATCCCAGCATTCACAGCGGCGGCGGGCAGCCTATACGGAAGGAGAGGGGGCTGCTGCAGCGGCGCCTCTACCAATTACATAGCATTGCTGCGGCTCCAGTCCCCCTCCCTCCTCCTCCTTCTCCCCTGCCCGGGATCTGATCATCTGCCTGCACCGAGGAGCCTGACTGCCAGCGCGGAGAGATGGTAAGTATCTGTCTGTCTGTCTCTCTCTCTCTGTCTCTCTATCTATTCTGTTGGCCGCAATATGTAAAAAGGGGGACACGCTGTCTGCCGTAATGTGTAAAAAGGGACGCTGTCTGCCGTAATGTGTAAAAAGGGGGACGCTGTCTGCCGTAATGTGTAAAAAGGGGGACGCTGTCTGCCGTAATGTGTAAAACAGGGGACGTTGCCTGCCACAATATGTAAAAAGGGGGACACGCTGTCTGCCGTAATGTGTAAAAAGGGGGACGCTGTCTGCCGTAATGTGTAAAAAGGGACGCTGTCTGCCGTAATGTGTAAAAAGGGGGACGCTGTCTGCCATAATGTGTAAAAAGGGGGACGCTGTCTGCCGTAATGTGTAAAAAGGGGACGCTGTCTGCCGTAATGTGTAACAAGGGCACGCTGTCTGCCCTAATGTGTAAAAAGGGGGACGCTGTCTGCCGTAATGTGTAAAAAGGGGGACACTGTCTGCCATAATATGTAAAAAGGGGTCGCTGTCTGCCGTAATGTGTAAAAAGGGGGACACTGTCTGCCGTAATGTGTAAAAAGGGGGACACTGTCTGCCATAATATGTAAAAAGGGGTCGCTGTCTGCCGTAATGTGTAAAAAGGGGGACGCTGTCTGCCGTAATGTGTAAAAAGGGGACGCTGTCTGCCGTAATGTGTAAAAAGGGGGACTGTCTGTCGTAATGTGTAAAGGGGGCTCTACCTGGTGTAGTGGCACTACTGTGCAGTGTAATTTGAATAATGGAGACTACTGTGCACCGTTATATGAATTGGTATTCTTTTGTGGCCACACCCCTTCCCCATGAAGCCACGCCCCTGTATATTTTTTGCATGCCTATAGCGCGCACTGTCCCTATCTTGCGTAGGGGAGGGGGCGCCAATGCCATTTCTTGCACACAGCGCTAAAATGCTTAGTTACGGCACTGGGGGCAGTAATTATGGAACAATAGTTACAGCACACTTGTATTTACTGACCTGAAGTAGAAAGATCCATGAAATATATGTATAAGGTGCACCCTAATATAATATGACGCTCAAACATCCAACGTCTTGGAAGTACAGAGGCAAAAAATCTCAATACTTTATTTTTTATACATAGGTGTATAGGAGAGGTTTTGGATAAGAGACTGTCATATCTTTGTAAGAGATAACTCATCTATCTCTCCTGAAGTCTTGATACATCTCTCCCTGACTGAGGTTTTGCGCAAACGGTAATCTACTCCGCTCCATCCCTTGGCAGAGCCCTTGACAATTTTTATATATATTATTTTTAGATATTTATTTATAAAACAAAATTCTACCGGGAAGAAATACATATGTGCACTTTAAAAAAAAACTTTATTAGAATATTGAAACGATACCCGCTAACGCTACATGCACGAAATGTGTATTGGCTTTGAGGCAAAGTGACCATAATATGATGACATTATTATTACATTAGTCCCTGGTGGAAACCATATTATTAGTACCCCCCGCGCTCTCGCAATGTTCTCTGTCCCTGATACGCTGCATTCTCCACTGACTCCGCATGGGATCTGAGCCAGAAAATGACATTTATTGACGTTCTTTTAATTGTTTTCGGCTCAGGAAGATCTGAGGACACCATGAAATGTCCGTGTCCTGACACAGAAGAACCGCTTCAAAAATGGAGCAGCAAAACTGGATATCACATAAATAATACGAATACAGAACGTCATCTTCTAAAGACAGAATTGTCAGGACCCAATCAGGTCCAGACTGAGTGCCACTTTTATAGGCTGCCTTTTCTGCGTCAAACCCCCCCCCCCCACCCAACAGCCAAGGTTATGGAGGGTCCCGAGTGTTATATCGGCACACACCAACTGATCAAAGTGTAAAAAGGAAAAAAAAGAAAGAAAAAAAACCCCAAATCCATACTCACCTGTCCAGGGAGCCGGTGTCCGCTGCTCCGGTGAGCGCTACCGGGTCCCCCATGTGCTGCAATGTGACCCCGGTGCAGTAAAGTGACAATGCAAAGCGGCAGCGCACTTTACAGCAACGAGGGTCACCGCAGCATACATGATCCGGCAGCCAAAGCAGAAGCAGCGCGGACCGGCTCCCTGGACTGGTGAGTATATTGATCTGCTGGGGAAAGGGCGGTCCGCGGCGTGCGGGGGTAGTCGCGACAGGGGGTCGACCGGGTGGCGGCGGTAGCAGCGATGTCTGAGGAGGCGGCGCATGTGCAGCAGGACATCGGGGTATTTTTAAAAAAAAAATACCCCGATGCTGCTGCGGAGTGTCATCGCAGGGACAGAGCTTGACCGCAAGCTCTGTCCCTGCACGCGATAATTGATACATCCCTGCAATGTAATCAATTATCGCAGTGCGAGTTTGGGGCGATTTTATCACCTGTCATCCGCATCCTGGATGCGGATGGTGATAAATAGGCCCCACAGCCTGTAACATGGCAGTTAGGAGCTGATTGGTTGCTACTTTATCACCGTGCTATTTATCACTCTCCAAGGATTGATAAATGGGGGCCTTAATTAGAACTCTTTATCCTTGACATATTTTATGAACTGCACATTATTTTATCACCTCATCTTAATGGGTGCTAACTCAAAATGTAAGTTACGTAACAGTTTTTCTTACAATCTACAATATGAACTTCGTTACTAATTTTTATACATTGGTTCCACAATCCACTTGATTGATGTTAGTGTCCCGGATGTTGGATGAAATTCGATATGTCTTCGGAGGTGCACCAGGGGCTATGACTGATCATAAGCGCAGATTTGTCAAGTGGTACAAAAACCTGAGTCTAGAGTAGCGGAATTGTAGGCCAATAAATCCCACCTGCAGTTAGCAATTCTTGTTTATTTTTTATTATTTTATATGTATTGTGGCAGTATAAAGATAAATGTGCAAGAGAGTTAGATTTGGGTGGGGTGTGTCCAAAGTAACTGAGATCCAAATTGCAGTATAAAAATAAAGGTGTCTGACATGTGTGGCCTGCATGAAAAAGCAGCCAGTATTATTTACCCTGCACAGAAACAATATAAATGTATTTGCTTCACTTGCATGGCAGCATGGGTTGTTCCAGATACAAAGTTACTTGCTTATCCTTTGGCAAAACTTCAAACTAGATAATTGTATTCTACTACTAATTGAAATGATTGTTGATTTTTTTTTTTGCTGTTTCTCAGGAAAAGTTCTGGTAAATCGCTGCACGAAACTCTAGCCGCCGGCGCCTGTAATCCTGCAGAGCTAGTCCCAATGTTTTTGAAAACACTAATTTAGTGGCGACTTTCCGCTGAGATAAAAATCGATAAAGTAGTTTGTCCTTGACGTTACCGTACATTAAAACTGACAAACTTACATTTGTATTAAATAAAGAGATTACTTAACATATTGGCAACAACTGAACCTTGAAACAGTAAAAAGTGTGCAGACACTCACAGGGGGGTTTCAGAGTGGGGGGCAGAAACTGGCATTAGATAGTGGCTGGACTCCATACAGTTTGATGTACTGTATGAACTTCTTCAGCATAGCGGGGGGAAAGTCTGATTTTGTAGAAGCCACTTAGAAACAGGTAGAACTGTGGACCAAGGTCCATATGTAATCGTCTGCGATTTGTAGGCACCTGCGCAATTCCTGCAGTTTAGCTCATAGATGTATGGCAGCTATTTAAAAGGAAAAAAAAAAAAAAAAAACAACACTATGGTTTTGCCTTTAATTTTGAGATAATCTACTGGCCAAATCAGGAGAATCGCAGCAGATGCGATTATGTAGGGGACCACAATCTATGACATCCTGTTCTGATTTTTATAAAAGTGCAGAATAGACGGACAGTGGGTTTTGCAATATCATTGTTTGTTACATCAGTGTCATAGTGGGGTATAAAGGGCTAAACGGTGGAATACAGTGGAGAAGACCCATGTTTAAGGGGTGTGGTTAGCCACCAAAGGGGGGGGAGGGGGTCAACCACCAGAGGACGTGTGGCCAGCCACCGCAGACACTTGGCTAACCATACGGTGAATTTTGGTGTAGCTCTACAGAAAGGAACAAAGCACCCATGTTAATCAGTGGTCCTGCTCCACCAGTAACATCTATCTTTCGAGTGTACAGTCTAGAACACGACTCCTATAGGACATGGTGGGGCCTTAGACAACGAGGCCCACCGGATATTCCCCGTGTACCCCAGTGATAAATAATGTTATCATTAATAAATGCAGATTGATGCTAGAAAATCTAGAAGTAAATCTAGAAGAAAATCTAGAAGAAAATCTAGAAGAAAAACGGTGGGTAAATAAGGATGGATTTGCCGACTAACAATGGTGCAAACAATGGTGAATACTTGCAACATTCCTGAATAAAGGTAAAAACAAGGACAAAATCTGCCCCATCCTCAACTTTGCTCCAGCCAGATTGCCTTACCCCAAATTTTCCACAATCAGACCGCGTTGAGCAACGTGCAATTACTGCTGCCTCAAAACTCCTGCGGATTGTAGGGTGACATGGGATAGAGTGGCGTAATATATGATTTAGGCGTTTATATGTTACTAGGAATCTGTTATGATAATATCTAACATTACATGTAGGCATACAATTATCTCTACAACACAGCGACCAATCAGAATTCTATTTTTACATGGAAAGCAAAGATTTAAGAGAAGGTACCGTCTAGAATTTCAGCACGATCTCTAATGCTGCTACTGAAGTACAGCAGGAGCAATACTTACCACTGCCGATCCAGCTGACCGCACATGAGTGACCTGAGTTCACGCTGCTCGTGGTCACAGGGCACACAGTGCGAAGGCGGCGGAGGGATCTGATCCCTCTCCGAAACCTGGACCTCCTTTCCATAGGACATGGTGGGGTTCCGGGAATCAATGGCCATCTGTTTGTGTTGATACTACAACTAAATGGGGTAATACTAAAGTATCCTGTACTGGAAAAAGACTTAGGGGTTCACATAGATAACAAATTAAGCAGCAGTACTCAAAGTAGGACTGCAGCAAAGAAGGCTAATAAGATATTAGCATGCATAAAATGGGGAATTGATGCAAGGGACGAGAGTATTATACTCCCATTATATAAATCACTAGTGAGGCCACATCTCGAATACTGTGTGCAATTTTGGGCACCATATTACAAAAAGGATATCCTGGAACTAGAAAAGGTTCAGAGGCGGGCGACCAAACTAATCAAGGGCATGAAGACGCTGGAATACGAGGAAAGGCTTGCAAGGCTAGGCATGTTTACATTGGAAAAGAGGAGACTAAGAGGGGATATGATCAACATCTACAAATATATAAGGTGACAATACACAGAGCTTGGGAGGGACCTGTTTTCTATAAGATCAGCACAGAGGACACATGGCCACTCGCTTAGGTTAGAGGAGAGTAGTTTCCGCACATTGAGGCGAAAAGGTTTTTTCACGGTAAGGACAATACGGGTTTGGAATTCACTGCCTGAGAGAGTAGTAACAGCGGACTCAGTCAACACCTTTAAAAATGGGTTAGATAAATTCCTATTGGATAAAGATATACAGGGTTATGGTGCGTAGGCGCGCATTATAGTTAATATAACTAGTCCTAACATAAAAATAACTAGTCCTATAATAAGACGGCATAGGAGACCACAAATAGGTTGAACTCGATGGACAATTGTCTTTTTTCAACCTTAGTTACTATGCTACTAACATGCAGTAACGATCATTTCCGCATGTGTAACACGCCCGTAACAGATGATGATGATGAATAATAATTATCTGTTCTATTATTTCACTGTTACTTATCTAACAATGGCGCTGGGTATAGACAATACGCAGCCCCCTCGCCGAAGTGGTTAATGCTGATTTATAAATCGATTTGTACACATTCCACTCAGTATTTGTCCTAAACTTGACAAACACACTCATCTAAAAATAGAAATAAAGATTTATCTGACATGTTTATGCTAACGAGTTTCTGTTTTGTCAGCCAGTAGTTTACTTCCCCGCGAAACATTTGTCATGAGCGAAGGGTGAACGGAACGTTTCCTGTCCTTAATAATATGTAAAGTGCATTCTGAGTGTGCGGCTCAGTGCCTTCTAGACAGTCATTACTGAGATTAATGTAGACAAATTAATTTGATTTTAATTTTTATAAGTATCTGCTTTGGAGTCTTGGGAGGAAACATATTCCGTAATTCAAGTAGGAAGCATAAACCGAGGCAGAGACGCGCAAGAAAAATGTCCGGGATCCATTTAGTTGTAGGAGACGAATAATAACATTGAAGACGTAACCAATTTAAGACATATTTCTGAAGCCTAAGTGTTAATTAATAGCACTGCCCCATTTAATAGAACTTAGTATGGCTTACAGTAACTCAAGTGCAAGTGCTTTTTTTATCTTAATGAAAAATATGACCCGAGAGTAAAAATTGAAAATTCTATTTATATAAACATGTTTAATGGCGCCGCAGCTTCTTCCTAACCCTCGGCTCAATTAACCTGACAGACCGTGTTCTCTGGACGTAATGAAAGGTGTTGAACGAGAAGGCCTGAGGATTTGACTGTACCCAGGCAGGGTTGTGTGCCAGGAGCTAGGCAAGTGGCAACGTGCAGGAAGCTAGGCGGCTTGATTAGGTTCCTACGCATGGACTGAAGGAACTGGTAAAAGAGTTATGGCACTGAATGCACATGAGAACAGCTAAGTGCTGATGGCACTGGAGATAGAAGAGAACTAGAAAAACTAGAGAGAAGAATAGCAAGCTGGGACCTGCTACACTGGTCCGGATTAGAACCAGAATGTTGAGTCGCGCTGGAACCGGATGACTGAACCGGACTGGAACTGGAATGTTGACCCAGACTGGAACTGGATGACTGAATTGGATTGGAACTGTAATGCAGGGTCGGATGGGAACCAGAATGCTGAGCCAGACTGAAAAACAGATGACTAAACTAAACTGGAATGCTGACTGTAGTGACTAGGCAGGAGCAACTGAGTAGTCTGCAGACTGCAAGAGACCAGGTTGGCAACATTGCACAGACAACTGGCTTGTGCTCCAGGAAGTCCTTTTATAGGGATTTCTGTCCTCTGATTGGATGCTGCGGTCAGCTGAGCAGAGGCAGCACTCTAACTGGCTGAAAGTGAACAGGTGACTGGATCCAATGTATTGGAACCCATATGCCTGGTTTTGGAGGCGTGGAAACAGACTAAGCGGCACAACGCTGGTAGATCTGACACAGGCAGAGCCTGAGGCCCTCTTGGACAAACAAGAAAGACAGCAGAGAGGCAGGTAACAGGACATGAGAGTCCGGTGGTTGACTGCCTAGATATGCCTAGATATAAGGGACATGTGGTCACCCTATAACTGGAATCTGATACTGTGACAGGATGCTTACTATATGGGAGATGTATCAAGCACTGGAGAAAGATAAAATGGAGTAGTTGCCAAATGCAACCAATCAGCTTATAACTGCCTGCGCTAGATAAATGAGTTAGTTGCTGATTGGTTGCTTCTCCATCGTATTTGCCACAAAGGCTTGCCATGTGAACAGGTGTGGGGAATAGCGCTAGTGCAATACGCACAGGCCTGGTTCTTACCTTACTAGAGAAGGGAGGTGGGCCAAGGGGGCTGAATTATCCTTTTTGTGAGGTCAACTTCTCCCAGAGAGGTGAAACATAAAGTCGGCAAGTATGTCTCAATAGTGATGTCTCCACTTATCAGCTTTACCTCACACAGCCTCCATGGATCTCTGTCGCGTCTCCAAACATAGCCCCACCCTCTCCAGATCTCAGACTCACTCTGCTGGTACTTCTGTAGTGGTCCCCAGTGCACCATCAGTAGGTATTCATTGGCCCGTGGCACCACTTCAGTATCATTGCTTGTCCAATCCTGGCAGATGGACCTGCAGAACCTCATCCTCCTCTCCTACACTGCTCCTCTTGGTCTCAGTTGCACAAGATATACCTCAGATATACCTAAAACCTGGACTGTTGGGGTACCTTGAGGACCATATTTGACAACCTCTTGGCTATAGGTAACAATCGATAATGACATCAACTAATGTTCAAGCTCCCAAAACCTAAACTTTTTGTAGATTGATATTTTTGACAAAATTGCAGCAGACTAACATATCAGAGAATCTTATTAAATCAGAATTTTGTAAAGAGCGCATGATAAACGGGGCCTATCAGTGGCAAACACAGGATTTGCATGGGTTTTTTTTTTCCAGAACTGGGTGGAGCCAATCACGGGGGTGGGGACTGAGGTGACCCAGTATATGCTGGGTCCGTAAAACTAGTGTGTCTGTGTATATATATATATATATATATACATACATACACACATATCCACACATATATATATATATATATATACCGTATATACACCTATATATATATATATATATATACACACACACACATATACATAGCATATTATACATGCATACATATATATATATACACACACACACACACACACACACACACACACACACACACACACACACACACACACACACACACAGTACATGTATATATACACACATGTATATATACCATATGTGTGTGTGCTTATATGTATGTATATACATGTGTATATATATATGCATGCACATGGATATATACTGTATGTACTATAATTAAAATAAAGTAAACTTTTATTAAGCACTTACAAGTGCCACCAGGAAGACAGCAGGCTGCAGAGGACGCTAGACAGCCATTAATAATACTCATGCAGCAAAAAATAAAAATATTTTTTTTTTGGGTGGAGGGGGGTTTCTGGGTTCTCGGAACCCCCCCCCCCTGGGTGCGCCACTGCCTTTGAATCAATTTTTTTACCAATAGACACTCAAACTCTACAGAATTGAGCCTTGAACGCATCACACATAGTCAACCACCTCCTCTCTGGTCTGTTCTGGAAATGCAATAATCTTAAAATGTCAAACAACGCAATAAGTGATGATCCACAAGGAAACCTATATTAGTCCTAACCTCCAAAAATCAATTCCTGTGTACATAGAGCCTTGTACCTACTGTATATGGAGTGGTGGCAGTGGGTGTCCTATGTGTAGATCGGTTTATGTATTTAGTTTTTATTGATGTCTTCAATCTCCCGTCATGTAAGAGAGACGGTGACAAAGGACAGATCAGATCTGTCTCAGTCTCTCTGCAGATAGGTGATGAGAAAACTGAGAACGTAAACAGCGAATGACAGAAAAAAGTGTCAAAGTGAATTGTTTAAACATATTTTAGATAATCAGTATTTTCTCCTAACACTTTTCCCTCAGAGTGTAAAACATTATGCAGTGCTGCAATAAAGATGAGATCACATTTAATAATATCACCACAGGGCCCATGGCTGGGATATTAATTTTCGGTATGGGATATCTTATCAGGAACCTGTTTTACGGAGGTTTAAAATACAGAAAAGGAAAAAAACGGGGAATTATTGCTGCATTTATTGGAGATTTTCTCAGGTACATAAACACAATTCCCGAGTGGGTGATGTCGAGTTGGACTATCCCAGCTAGCCCAGTCATGCACATTAGAAATTGCTGCCAGTGCATGCTGGCACTTGGAGAACCACAAGTGGCAGCATGCCCTGGCATACAAGGCCCACTGGGAACTGCGCTGCACTTGTAAAAAAAAGTATTAAAAAGACCCGCAGGACACACGTATCCTAAAAATATAAATTACTAAAATAAACACTCCCCCCCCCCCCCCACACCCCCAATAATCACTTTATTGCTCACTCCATATGGAAAGGGTGTTCTTTGTTCCTTTAGGAAACCCTAGAATCTTTGCAAAAAAACACAAATGCATTGACCATGGGGGTCATTCCGAGTTGATCGCTCGCTAGCAGTTTTTAGCAGCCGTGCAAACGCTATGCCGCCGCCCACTGGGAGTGTATTTTAGCTGAGCAGAAGTGCGAACGAAAGGATCGCAGAGTGGCTGCAAAGTTTTTTTGTGCAGTTTCAGAGTAGCTCCAGACCTGCGATCACTTTAGACTGTTCAGTTCCTGTTTTGACGTCACAAATACGCCCTGAGTTCACCCAGCCACGCCTGCGTTTTCCTGCCACGCCTGCGTTTTTCCTGGCACGCCTGCGTTTTTCAAACACTCCCTGAAAACGGTCAGTTGACACCCAGAAATGCCCACTTCATGTCAATCACTCTGCGGCCAGCAGTGCGACTGAAAAGGATCGCTAGACCCTGTGTGAAACGACATCGTTCGTAGTAAAAGTACATCGCGCGTGCGCAGAAGTGCCATTTTTTTGCCTCATCGCTGCACAGCGAACGAATGCAGCTAGCGATCAACTCGGAATGACCACCTATGTACAGCTACCCCTAACAGGTCCCATCGCGAATGCGCGTCCACTCCCGGTCACTGCCATAGGAATGCCCTGGAACGAACAAAGTGCGGGAATAGCCATGCTCTGACCAATCAGAGTATTCCAATGTATACCCATGGCAGTCATCACTGCGGGCAAATTTCCTATCCACATGAAGGGTTCTAATTTTCCACTCACGTCTACCTTATATGCCAAACAGAGCTGCATCTCCATGTGTGTGTTTAGCCACCTCCCAGATAGGCAAACTTAGGGGGGTTTCCAGTTGTCCAGACACCACCCCTTCCCAACAGCCTGTCCAGTTTCCACTACATTCAGTATAAACTGGTCAGCGGCCACTACATTCAGTATAAAGGGTGGAATGGAACTGATGCACATGCCCAGTGGCTGCAGATTTTCTTACCAAGTCTGGTGTGTGTGTGTGTGTGAGTGTGTGTGAGTGTGTGTGTGTGTGTGTGTATCGGAGTGCTCACTCATCTCAGCAGAGAGAGAATTTGGTAAGTGGCCCGCATTTGTCTGACTTACTGTATTCTTCAAGACTAAAGTATGAAGTGCTAAGGAATATAATATCTTACCAAATCAACAATAAATGATATAATTGTTCAAAACCAATCAGTGTTGAAGAAGTGCATGTTATAAAGTGATTGTATACTGTATATTGTATGTACTGTATTTCTATTATTGATTGCAGTTCCTGCTGTGGTACCCAGATTTATTCTCTATGATTGGGGGCGTGTATTAAGGTCTCCAAGGACAGGACTGCGTGGGATGTGTTTACATGGAAGTCTGTCACAGTCTCTGGTTTAGGTCTAAGGTTTTTCAAATGTCGGTATTCTGACTATGTTGGCATTTTGAGCATGTCGGCATAATGAATGTCGGTATTTTGACTGTGTCGGTATTTTGAATGTGCCCGTCTGTAAATCAACTGCTACCCGTCTCAGACAGTTATATAGTTAGGGAGACACTCTGTGCATCCTGACAGTAATTTACAAGCAGGGGCAGATTGGAATGGAAAACCAGCCCAGAAAATGTATGGTAGCAGCCATAATGGAGGCGGAGTCTGTTGCGGGGGTGTGGTCTGTTGAGGGGTAGGGATTCCTCCTCATAGGGCCTGATTCTGATTTGGTCGCAGTTGCGACCTTCCGTGCATCTTTTTCTGCAGTTGCGTCTGTGACTTACAAATATGCAAATGCTGAGACGCCCACTTTCAGTGGCTACAGACCAACGGTGGCATCTAAAGAGACAGAAAGCATGATTGCATCAATCATGCTTTGTTTGCCTTTAGACACCAATATCGGTTGCACCATTTAAACTTTCCCCAGCCCTGTGCTAGGTGCAGATCATCCGTCTGAGTATGGAATCCAATTCAGCGTCTCTATATGTAACTACTATCAGCAACCCCCTGTAACCACACAGGAATGCTCAAAACATTTCTAGTATACTTCTTGGTGTGTGTCTGACTCTGCTGCAACTCTGTACAAACTAGTGATGTGCACCGGAAATTTTTCGGGTTTTGTGTTTTGGTTTTGGGTTCGGTTCCGCGGCCGTATTTTGGGTTCGAACGCGTTTTGGCAAAACCTCACCGAATTTTTTTTGTCGGATTCGGGTGTGTTTTGGATTCGAGTGTTTTTTTCAAAAAACCCTAAAAAACAGCTTAAATCATAGAATTTGGGGGTCATTTTGATCCCATAGTATTATTAACCTCAATAACCATAATTTCCACTCATTTTCAGTCTATTCTGAACACCTCACACCTCACAATATTATTTTTAGTCCTAAAATTTGCACCGAGGTAGCTGTGTGACTAAGCTAAGCGACCCAAGTGGCCGACACAAACACCTGGCCCATCTAGGAGTGGCACTGCAGTGTCAGACAGGAAGGCACTTGAAAAAAATATTTCCCAAACAGCACATGACGCAAAGAAAAAAAGAGGCGCACCAAGGTCGCTGTGTGACTAAGCTAAGCGACACAAGTGGCCGACACAAACACCTGGCCCATCTAGGAGTGGCACTGCAGTGTCACGCAGGATGGCCCTTCAAAAAAATACTCCCCAAACAGCACATGACGCAAAGAAAAATGAAAGAAAAAAGAGGTGCAAGATGGAATTGTCCTTGGGCCCTCCCACCCACCCTTATGTTGTATAAACAGGACATGCACACTTTAACGAACCCATCATTTCAGCGACAGGGTCTGCCACACGACTGTGACTGAAATGACTGGTTGGTTTGGGCCCCCACCAAAAAAGAAGCAATCAATCTCTCCTTGCACAAACTGGCTCTACAGAGGCAAGATGTCCACCTCCTCCTCATCGTCCGATTCCTCACCCATTTCACTGTGTACATCCCCCTCCTCACAGATTATTAATTCGTCCCCACTGGAATCCACCATCTCAGGTCCCCGTGTACTTTCTGGAGGCAATTGCTGCTGGTGAATGTCTCCATGGAGGAATTGATTATAATTCATTTTAATGAACATCATCTTCTCCACATTTTCTGGAAGTAACCTCGTACGCCGATTGCTGACAAGGTGAGCGGCGGCACTAAACACTCTTTCAGCGTACACACTGGAGGGAGGGCAACTTAGGTAGAATAAAGCCAGTTTGTGCAAGGGCCTCCAAATTGCCTCTTTTTCCTGCCAGTATACGTACGGACTGTCTGACGTGCCTACTTGGATGCGGTCACTCACATAATCCTCCACCATTCTTTCAATGGTGAGAGAATCATATGCAGTGACAGTAGACGACATGTCAGTAATCGTTGGCAGGTCCTTCAGTCCGGACCAGATGTCAGCATCAGCAGTCGCTCCAGACTGCCCTGCATCACCGCCAGCGGGTGGGCTCGGAATTCGTAGCCTTTTCCTCGCGCCCCCAGTTGCGGGAGAATGTGAAGGAGGAGATGTTGATGGGTCGCGTTCCGCTTGACTTGACAATTTTCTCACCAGCAGGTCTTTGAACCTCTGCAGACTTGTGTCTGCCGGAAAGAGAGATCCAACATAGGTTTTAAATCTAGGATCGAGCACGGTGGCCAAAATGTAGTGCTCTGATTTCAACAGATTGACCACCCGTGAATCCTAGTTAAGCGAATTAAGGGCTCCATCCACAAGTCCCACATGCCTAGCGGAATGGCTCTGTTTTAGCTCCTCCTTCAATGCCTCCAGCTTCTTCTGCAAAAGCCTGATGAGGGGAATGACCTGACTCAGGCTGGCAGTGTCTGAACTGACTTCACGTGTGGCAAGTTCAAAGGGTTGCAGAACCTTGCAGAACGTTGAAATCATTCTCCACTGCGCTTGAGTCAGGTGCATTCCCCCTCCTTTGCCTATATCGTAGGCAGATGTATAGGCTTGAATGGCCTTTTGCTGCTCCTCCATCCTCTGAAGCATATAGAGGGTTGAATTCCACCTCGTTACCACCTCTTGCTTCAGATGATGGCAGGGCAGGTTCAGGACTGTTTGCTGGTGCTCCAGTCTTCGGCACGCGGTGGCTGAATGCTGAAAGTGGCCCGCAATTCTTCGGGCCACCGACAGCATCTCTTGCATGCCCCTGTCGTTTTTTTAAATAATTCTGCACCACCAAATTCAATGTATGTGCAAAACATGGGACGTGCTGGAATTTGCCCAGATGTAATGCACGCACAATATTGCTGGCGTTGTCCGATGTCACAAATCCCCAGGAGAGTCCAATTGGGGTAAGCCATTCTGCGATGATGTTCCTCAGTTTCCGTAAGAGGTTTTCAGCAGTGTGCGTATTCTGGAAAGCGGTGATACAAAGCGTAGCCTGCCTAGGAACGAGTTGGCGTTTGCGAGATGCTGCTACTGGTGCCGCCACTGCTGTTCTTGCAGCGGGAGGCAATACATCTACCCAGTGGGCTGTCACAGTCATATAGTCCTGAGTCTGCCCTGCTCCACTTGTCCACATGTCCGTGGTTAAGTGGACATTGGGTACAACTGCATTTTTTAGGACACTGGTGAGTCTTTTTCTGACGTCCGTGTACATTCTCGGTATCGCCTGCCTAGAGAAGTGGAACCTACATGGTATTTGGTAACGGGGGCACACTACCTCAAGCAATTCTCTAGTTCCCCGTGAACTAACGGCGGATACTGGATGCACGTCTAACACCAACATAGTTGTCAAGGCCTGAGTTATCCGCTTTGCAACAGGATGACTGCTGTGATATTTCATCTTCCTCGCAAAGGACTGTTGGACAGTCAATTGCTTACTGGAAGTAGTACAAGTGGTCTTCCGACTTCCCCTCTGGGATGACGATCGACTCCCAGCAGCAACAACAGCAGCGCCAGCAGCAGTAGGCGTTACACTCAAGGATGCATCGGAGGAATCCCAGGCAGGAGAGGACTCGTCAGACTTGCCAGTGACATGGCCTGCAGGACTATTGGCTTTCCTGGGTAAGGAGGAAATTGACACTGAGGGAGTTGGTGGTGTGGTTTGCGGGAGCTTGGTTACAAGAGGAAGGGATTTACTGGTCAGTGGACTGCTTCCGCTGTCGCCCAAAGTTTTTGAACTTGTCACTGACTTATTATGAATGCGCTGCAGGTGACGTATAAGGGAGGATGTTCCGAGGTGGTTAACGTCCTTACCCCTACTTATTACAGCTTGACAAAGGCAACACACGGCTTGACACCAGTTGTCCGCATTTCTGTTGAAATAATTCCACACTGAAGAGCTGATTTTTTTTGTATTTTGACCAGGCATGTCAATGGCCCTATTCCTCCCACGGACAACAGGTGTCTCCCCGGGTGCCTGACTTAAACAAACCACATCACCATCAGAATCCTCCTTGTCAATTTCCTCCCCAGCGCCAGCAACACCCATATCCTCATCCTGGTGTACTTCAACACTGACATCTTCAATTTGACTATCAGGAACTGGACTGCGGGTGCTCCTTCCAGCACTTGCAGGGGGTGTGCAAATGGCGGAAGGCGCAAGCTCTTCCCGTCCAGTGTTGGGAAGGTCAGGCATCACAACCGACACAATTGGACTCTCCTTGGGGATTTGTGATTTTCGAAGAACGCACAGTTCTTTGCTGTGCTTTTGCCAGCTTAAGTCTTTTCTTTTTTCTAGCGAGAGGATGAGTGCTTCCATCCTAATGTGAAGCTGAACCACTAGCCATGAACATAGGCCAGGGCCTCAGCCGTTCCTTGCCACTCCGTGTCGTAAATGGCATATTGGCAAGTCTTCTCCTCAGACGCTTTTAATTTTGATTTTTGGGTCATTTTACTGAACTTTTGTGTTTTGGATTTTACATGCTCTGTACTATGACATTGGGCATCGGCCTTGGCAGACGACGTTGATGGCATTTCATCGTCTCGGCCATGACTAGTGGCAGCAGCTTCAGCACGAGGTGGAAGTGGATCTTGATCTTTCCCTATTTTTTTAACCTCCACATTTTTGTTCTCCATATTTTAATGCGCACAACTAAAAGCCACCACAGGTATACAATGTAGATGGATGGATAGTATAGTATTATATTACTTATGGAGGACGAGTGCACTGACGACACAGAGGTAGGTACAGCCGTGGCCTACCGTACTGCTATATATATATATAATATACTGTATAATAATAACGGACCTGGTGGACACTGTCAGCAGACTGCTAAACAAGTATGAAGAAAAAAAAAGCCACCACAGGTATACAATGTAGATGGATGGATAGTATAGTATTATATTACTTATGGAGGACGAGTGCACTGACGACACAGAGGTAGGTACAGCCGTGGCTTACCGTACTGCTATATATATATATATAATATACTGTATAATAATAACAACGGACCTGGTGGACACTGTCAGCAGACTGCTAAACTAGTATGAAGAAAAAAAAAAGCCACCACAGGTATACAATGTAGATGGATGGATAGTATAGTATTATATTACTTATGGACGACGAGTGCACTGACGACACAGAGGTAGGTACAGCCGTGGCCTACCGTACTGCTATATATATATATATATATATATAATATACTGTATAATAATAACGGACCTGGTAGACACTGTCAGCAGACTGCTAAACTAGTATGAAGAAAAAAAAAGCCACCACAGGAGTGTTTTTCAGGCAGACAAACGTATACTGGACTGGTGGTCACTGTCAGCAAAACTGTGCACTGTACTTCTGCTATAACTGCTCCCCAGTCCCCACAATTAGGCAGTGTGAGCAGTGCACTCAGCACAGATATATCATGCAGCAGTGCAGCACACTGAGCACAGATATGGTGGAGCGTTTTTTCCAGGAAGAGAAACAACGGATTAAACTCACTGGTGGCATTATAATCAAAACCCTGCACTGTACTCCCTAACAGCTGCTCCCCGTCCCCAATCCTCCCCACAATTATAACTAAGTCACTCTTTTCTACTATAACGGAGAGGACGCCAGCCACGTCCTCTCCCTATCAATCTCAATGCACGTGTGAAAATGGCGGCGACGCGCGGCTGCTTATATAGAATCCGAATCTCGCGAGAATCCGACAGCGGGATGATGACGTTCGGGCGCGCTCGGTTTACCCGAGCCACACGGGAGAATCCGAGCACGGCTCGGACCCGTGTAAAAAGGCTGAAGTTCGGGTGGGTCGGTTTCCGAGAAACCGAACCCGCTCATCACTAGTACAAACACCATAGTGGTGCATGCATATGCGGTGCAAACTAGACACAAGCGCAAATAAAACATTGCACAAGAAAGAAATAAAACACATTGGCCCCCATAGGAAAAAACAAACACATTGGCCCCCCTCGGAAAACAATAAAACAAATTGGCCCCCACAGGAAAAAAAATGGATAATAAAGCTTTTGGTATTACAATTTGTTTCAAAACTTCCACTGCAGTTTGAAAGGCCCAGTGACACCAAGAGGTTTTATAATTCTAGGCTGTAACCTCTATATATGCATTTATTTATTAATATTTATGTAGCGCTAGCATATTTCATCGCACTTTCTTTCAAAGTCGGACAGCTATGACCAGCTTTTGCTGAAATGCAATCAACTAAAAATATGCAACAGTTCAATATGGCCGCCTGGCCCACGTGTCTGTAAATTTAGTTTGACTCGGTACAGCCTTGCCAGTCAACTTTTGCGCCATTGTGGGGCAACGATGATGTCATTTGCATTGCCTCACCCCCAGAACTGGTGACCAGCATATTTGTCTGGATACTCCCAGTGTGGAAAGTCAGCAAGTATGGTTATTGTATGACTATAGGCCTAATTTAGACCTGATCACTAGGGTGCGTTTTTTGCATCCCTGCGATCAGGTAGTCGCCGCCCACAGGGAGTAGGGGAAATCGCGCTGCAGGGGTGCGATCGCATGTGCAGGAGAGCTGTCTGTGCACAGCCCAGGACTTGCTCTTCCAGTGCGATGATCGGAGCTGGTGCCGACGTCAGAATCCCTCCCTCCAAACGCCTGGTCCCTCCTGCGTTTTTCCGGACACTCCCTGAAAACGGTCAGTTGCTGCCCATAAACGCCCTCTTCCTGTCAGTCACCTTGCGATCGCCCGTGCGATCGCTTTTCTCGCACCATCCCGTCGCTGCCCGGCGCACCCCGGCGCTGCGGACCGATGCGCCTGCGCATTGCAGCGCATACGCATGCGCAGTTCAGACCTGATCGCAGGCTGTACGAAAACACAGCCTAGTGATCAGGTCTGAATTAGGCCCTTAGGTAGGAAAATAGATTGCAAGCACCATTGGAGGACTGGTGTGTCCCAATAACATTTACTGACGCTACAGCGCCGCCGAATTTGTGGTCACTATGTAAATAAAAAATAATTCAAACAAGGATTTCTGCACGATACAGTATTCCATCTCATTCTCTGTCTTTCACTTATGAAGGACACAAGGAAGCATTTAGCAAACATGAAACACACGAGCGTTTCTCTGATCTCCACCTCTGACATCTCATCTGCATAATCTCACGGAATCTGCTGCGGAGACGTGTAATAAGGTGATAACGAGTAAACATTTATCAATCCTACGCCGCCATTGTGTTTTATTATTTGTCTCTCAACTACAAAGACGTACCATACAAAAAAGGAAGCCACCTTCAAGGACTAGGCCTTAGATGCTATGTATTATTTTCGTTTTTGTAACATAAAGGATTTCCACTCTATATTTTTAGTTGTGAAGTGTAAAGGTCAGAACTGAGAACTCAGAACGCTGGGACTGTGCGATATGAGCTTTTATCTTATTGCGGAATGCTGGAGGGTTAATCATTATGTCAGAAGAAAGACTGAGACTTACATCTGGTGATTGATTTCTGCTCATCGCTGACCGCACTCCTGATCTCCAATGGCTTTTTGCACTTTTTTATTTGTACGCAGAGACTTTTAAGGGTTGAGAGTGAGAAATACAACTTTCTTCTTTCCTAACCTCTCCAGCGATGGCCAGCCTCACAGAAGGCCGCGGCAGATGAGATTTGTCTCTTAGGGCGCCACCGATAGTTAAAAGTTACCATTACCTTTCATATCTGGTTTAATGTTCTATGAAAAAACATTAAAGGAGCGCTGATATCAGATAAGAAATCATTTAATAGTAAAAAAGGTGGAGAAACCACCTAGAGATAAGTGGTTAGAAATTAAAAACATAAGCAGTGCAAATACATATATATATATATACAGGTTGAGTATCCCATATCCAAATATTCCGAAATACGGAATATTCCGAACTACGGACTTTTTTGAGTGAGCCTGAGGTAGTGAAACCTTTGTTTTTTGATGGCTCAATGTACACAAACTTTGCTTAATACTCAAAGTTATTAAAAATATTGTATTAAATGACCTTCAGGCTGTATGTATAAGGTGTATATAAAACATAAATGAATTGTGTGAATGTATACACACTTTGTTTAATGCACAAAGTTATAAAAAATATTGGCTAAAATGACCTTCAGGCTGGGTGTATAAGGTGTATATGTAACATAAATGCATTCTGTGCTTAGATTTAGGTCCCATCACCATAATATCTCATTATGGTATGCAATTATTCCAAAATACGGAAAAATCCGATATCCAAAATTCCTCTGGTCCCAAGCATTTTGGATAAGGGATACTCAACCTGTATATATAAATAATCACATTCACAGTAAAAATTAATTATATGTAATCGGCTTCTACGCCAATTGTAATTGATATTGCAGTCCACAATAATAGATTAAGCTGGTGGCATCCGTACTGATAAGGGACTTAAATAAATGTCTCAACGGGATATTTGAAAAATCTGCTGATAAGATTCAAGCAGAGGTTTTTTTTTGCTGTTGCTCACCCCTAACATTAACATCCGTTCTCACCCGTAATTGTAAACGCTGATTCCCGTTAATAGCAGTTAGCGGAGGTGGCTCTCAGCAGCCAACAGCACCTGTGTCAGGATGTCCGGCAGGGAAAATCACAGTTGCTGCGTAACACCTCAGCAAACGGGGCTTTTCAAGCACAGCAGGGAGAGTTTGATAAAGATACATCCAGTTAAGAAGATGATGAAAGAACGTCCTAGTCCCTCAATATCAGTAGCGGAAGGTCCGTCAGAGTCTCCAGCAGTGGACAAGCAAAATCGATGACCCTCTACGCGTTTCTCCGCCCACGATACCGGCGGTTTCCTCAGGAAGTGTGAATACCCAATTGACAGGTGTGGATGTATTTAAATAGGCAGCAGCCAACCAGCTTTAGAGTCTCTTTGTTCACACCTGAGAGCTGTATTGGGTTTCACACTATGTTGGGTCATTTGCACATATTTCATTCATTGGCTTTAATCAGGTGTAAAAATTATGTAGATTCCAAGTAATAATACAAAACAGATTAAAACAACAGAAAAAAATAAAAAAAAAGTTTTTAAACATTATAATGCCGTTGTCGGTAAAAAAGGAGTTGAAAATATGTGCATAAATGGTCTCATAATTTACATATATATATATATATATATATATATTAGGCACATAGAGAAACTTACTTGGAGCAAATAAAATTAACACTCCCACATTATAAGTTATAATAAGTTTCACAGGGGTTATAGTATATTTACTTATTAACTACCCTTGATGTACAAGATTATATTTTAGTTTTTACTTCATAGTGATCATCATTATTTCATCACCTTTATACCGAAAACGACTATTGGCAAAGATATGGCATCCCAGAGTAATTATATGTATAAAGAACCAATACTTGTTCTCACGGCTGCGGTAGCCTAACGGACAGAAAGATGGACTACGGCCAAAAAGGCCACCGGTTCAACACCGGAGTCAAGGAACACATTTTCGTATTTTATTTTTATAGGTAAAATAGATGTCTACTGTTATATAGAAGAGGGAATTTTAGAGATATTTAAATTAATATGGTCATACACGGCTCAGATTGAAACCAAAACGACATGGTATAGAGAAAGAGAAAGCAATATATGAGAAAGGTACAGAGAAGTATATTATCTATAGACAGACGTAGACAGTCTGTATCTCGTACCCCATTCAGTGCTGACTTTAGCATAATTGAAATTCGAAAATAGTGCTATGTTGATAGTAAGGAATATAGACAAGAGACTATTAGGAGGATGATTTACTTTTAAAACCAATAACACCTACCCTAATACAAGAGGAGAATAACTTAAAAACGTGGAACCTACCCACAAAATAGATATATAGGCATCAAAAAATATAGAGAAGAGAAACATCTACAGCTAACATATGTGTGGGTGTCGGGATCAACATATGCACAAGTGTACACCAAGTGCACGTGTAAACATATGAATGTGAGCACATACATCCACACACATAAACAGGCTCTTACAAGAGATAAGGAATCAGATACCATTAAGTTCAATATTTTCATTAAGGCCCATAGGGTACAGTGTTTCTAAGTTGCAGATCCAGTAGGCTTCTCTATTACAAAGTGTCACAATCCGGGTATCTGGTAGAGATGAGCGCCTGAAATTTTTCGGGTTTTGTGTTTTGGTTTTGGGTTCGGTTCCGCGGCCGTGTTTTGGGTTCGAACGCGTTTTGGCAAAACCTCACCGAATTATTTTTGTCGGATTCGGGTGTGTTTTGGATTCGGGTGTTTTTTTCCAAAAACACTAAAAAACAGCTTAAATCATAGAATTTGGGGGTCATTTTGATCCCAAAGTATTATTAACCTCAAAAACCATAATTTACACTCATTTTCAGTCTATTCTGAATACCTCACACCTCACAATATTATTTTTAGTCCTAAAATTTGCACCGAGGTCGCTGTGTGAGTAAGATAAGCGACCCTAGTGGCCGACACAAACACCGGGCCCATCTAGGAGTGGCACTGCAGTGTCACGCAGGATGTCCCTTCCAAAAAACCCTCCCCAAACAGCACATGACGCAAAGAAAAAAAGAGGCGCAACGAGGTAGCTGTGTGAGTAAGATTAGCGACCCTAGTGGCCGACACAAACACCGGGCCCATCTAGGAGTGGCACTGCAGTGTCACGCAGGATGGCCCTTCCAAAAAACCCTCCCCAAACAGCACATGACGCAAAGAAAAAAAGAGGCGCAATGAGGTAGCTGACTGTGTGAGTAAGATTAGCGACCCTAGTGGCCGACACAAACACCGGGCCCATCTAGGAGTGGCACTGCAGTGTCACGCAGGATGGCCCTTCCAAAAAACCCTCCCCAAACAGCACATGACGCAAAGAAAAAAAGAGGCGCAATGAGGTAGCTGACTGTGTGAGTAAGATTAGCGACCCTAGTGGCCGACACAAACACCGGGCCCATCTAGGAGTGGCACTGCAGTGTCACGCAGGATGTCCCTTCCAAAAAACCCTCCCCAAACAGCACATGACGCAAAGAAAAAAAGAGGCGCAATGAGGTAGCTGTGTGAGTAAGATTAGCGACCCTAGTGGCCGACACAAACACCGGGCCCATCTAGGAGTGGCACTGCAGTGTCACGCAGGATGTCCCTTCCAAAAAACCCTCCCCAAACAGCACATGACGCAAAGAAAAAAAGAGGCGCAATGAGGTAGCTGTGTGAGTAAGATTAGCGACCCTAGTGGCCGACACAAACACCGGGCCCATCTAGGAGTGGCACTGCAGTGTCACGCAGGATGTCCCTTCCAAAAAACCCTCCCCAAACAGCACATGACGCAAAGAAAAAAAGAGGCGCAATGAGGTAGCTGACTGTGTGAGTAAGATTAGCGACCCTAGTGGCCGACACAAACACCGGGCCCATTTAGGAGTGGCACTGCAGTGTCACGCAGGATGTCCCTTCCAAAAAACCCTCCCCAATCAGCACATGATGCAAAGAAAAAGAAAAGAAAAAAGAGGTGCAAGATGGAATTATCCTTGGGCCCTCCCACCCACCCTTATGTTGTATAAACAAAACAGGACATGCACACTTTAACCAACCCATCATTTCAGTGACAGGGTCTGCCACACGACTGTGACTGATATGACGGGTTGGTTTGGACCCCCCCCAAAAAAGAAGCAATTAATCTCTCCTTGCACAAACTGGCTCTACAGAGGCAAGATGTCCACCTCATCTTCACCCTCCGATATATCACCGTGTACATCCCCCTCCTCACAGATTATCAATTCGTCCCCACTGGAATCCACCATCTCAGCTCCCTGTGTACTTTGTGGAGGCAATTGCTGCTGGTCAATGTCTCCGCGGAGGAATTGATTATAATTCATTTTAATGAACATCATCTTCTCCACATTTTCTGGATGTAACCTCGTACGCCGATTGCTGACAAGGTGAGCGGCGGCACTAAACACTCTTTCGGAGTACACACTTGTGGGAGGGCAACTTAGGTAGAATAAAGCCAGTTTGTGCAAGGGCCTCCAAATTGCCTCTTTTTCCTGCCAGTATAAGTACGGACTGTGTGACGTGCCTACTTGGATGCGGTCACTCATATAATCCTCCACCATTCTATCAATGTTGAGAGAATCATATGCAGTGACAGTAGACGACATGTCCGTAATCGTTGTCAGGTCCTTCAGTCCGGACCAGATGTCAGCATCAGCAGTCGCTCCAGACTGCCCTGCATCACCGCCAGCGGGTGGGCTCGGAATTCTGAGCCTTTTCCTCGCACCCCCAGTTGCGGGAGAATGTGAAGGAGGAGATGTTGACAGGTCGCGTTCCGCTTGACTTGACAATTTTGTCACCAGCAGGTCTTTCAACCCCAGCAGACCTGTGTCTGCCGGAAAGAGAGATCCAAGGTAGGCTTTAAATCTAGGATCGAGCACGGTGGCCAAAATGTAGTGCTCTGATTTCAACAGATTGACCACCCGTGAATCCTTGTTAAGCGAATTAAGGGCTGCATCCACAAGTCCCACATGCCTAGCGGAATCGCTCCGTGTTAGCTCCTTCTTCAATGCCTCCAGCTTCTTCTGCAAAAGCCTGATGAGGGGAATGACCTGACTCAGGCTGGCAGTGTCTGAACTGACTTCACGTGTGGCAAGTTCAAAGGGCATCAGAACCTTGCACAACGTTGAAATCATTCTCCACTGCACTTGAGACAGGTGCATTCCATCTCCTATATCGTGCTCAATTGTATAGGCTTGAATGGCCTTTTGCTGCTCCTCCAACCTCTGAAGCATATAGAGGGTTGAATTCCACCTCGTTACCACTTCTTGCTTCAGATGATGGCAGGGCAGGTTCAGTAGTTTTTGGTGGTGCTCCAGTCTTCTGTACGTGGTGCCTGTACGCCGCAAGTGTCCCGCAATTTTTCTGGCCACCGACAGCATCTCTTGCACGCCCCTGTCGTTTTTAAAAAAATTCTGCACCACCAAATTCAAGGTATGTGCAAAACATGGGACGTGCTGGAATTTGCCCATATTTAATGCACACACAATATTGCTGGCGTTGTCCGATGCCACAAATCCACAGGAGAGTCCAATTGGGGTAAGCCATTCCGCGATGATCTTCCTCAGTTGCCGTAAGAGGTTTTCAGCTGTGTGCGTATTCTGGAAAGCGGTGATACAAAGCGTAGCCTGCCTAGGAAAGAGTTGGCGTTTGCGAGATGCTGCTACTGGTGCCGCCGCTGCTGTTCTTGCGGCGGGAGTCCATACATCTACCCAGTGGGCTGTCACAGTCATATAGTCCTGACCCTGCCCTGCTCCACTTGTCCACATGTCCGTGGTTAAGTGGACATTGGGTACAACTGCATTTTTTAGGAGACTGGTGAGTCTTTTTCTGACGTCCGTGTACATTCTCGGTATCGCCTGCCTAGAGAAGTGGAACCTAGATGGTATTTGGTAACGGGGGCACACTGCCTCAATAAATTGTCTAGTTCCCTGTGAACTAACGGCGGATACCGGACGCACGTCTAACACCAACATAGTTGTCAAGGACTCAGTTATCCGCTTTGCAGTAGGATGACTGCTGTGATATTTCATCTTCCTCGCAAAGGACTGTTGAACAGTCAATTGCTTACTGGAAGTAGTACAAGTGGGCTTACGACTTCCCCTCTGGGATGACCATCGACTCCCAGCGGCAACAACAGCAGCGCCAGCAGCAGTAGGCGTTACACGCAAGGATGCATCGGAGGAATCCCAGGCAGGAGAGGACTCGTCAGACTTGCCAGTGACATGGCCTGCAGGACTATTGGCATTCCTGGGGAAGGAGGAAATTGACACTGAGGGAGTTGGTGGGGTGGTTTGCGTGAGCTTGGTTACAAGAGGAAGGGATTTACTGGTCAGTGGACTGCTTCCGCTGTCACCCAAAGTTTTTGAACTTGTCACTGACTTATTATGAATGCGCTGCAGGTGACGTATAAGGGAGGATGTTCCGAGGTGGTTAACGTCCTTACCCCTACTTATTACAGCTTGACAAAGGGAACACACGGCTTGACACCTGTTGTCCGCATTTCTGGTGAAATACCTCCACACCGAAGAGCTGATTTTTTTGGTATTTTCACCTGGCATGTCAACGGCCATATTCCTCCCACGGACAACAGGTGTCTCCCCGGGTGCCTGACTTAAACAAACCACCTCACCATCAGAATCCTCCTGGTCAATTTCCTCCCCAGCGCCAGCAACACCCATATCCTCCTCATCCTGGTGTACTTCAACACTGACATCTTCAATCTGACTATCAGGAACTGGACTGCGGGTGCTCCTTCCAGCACTTGCAGGGGGCGTGCAAATGGTGGAAGGCGCATGCTCTTCACGTCCAGTGTTGGGAAGGTCAGGCATCGCAACCGACACAATTGGACTCTCCTTGTGGATTTGGGATTTCAAAGAACGCACAGTTCTTTGCGGTGCTTTTGCCAGCTTGAGTCTTTTCAGTTTTCTAGCGAGAGGCTGAGTGCTTCCATCCTCATGTGAAGCTGAACCACTAGCCATGAACATAGGCCAGGGCCTCAGCCGTTCCTTGCCACTCCGTGTGGTAAATGGCATATTGGCAAGTTTACGCTTCTCCTCCGACAATTTTATTTTAGGTTTTGGAGTCCTTTTTTTACTGATATTTGGTGTTTTGGTTTTGACATGCTCTGTACTATGCCATTGGGCATCGGCCTTGGCAGACGACGTTGCTGGCATTTCATCGTCTCGGCCATGACTAGTGGCAGCAGCTTCAGCACGAGGTGGAAGTGGATCTTGATCTTTCCCTAATTTTGGAACCTCAACATTTTTGTTCTCCATATTTTAATAGGCACAACTAAAAGGCACCTCAGGTAAACAATGCAGATGGATGGATTGGATACTAGTATACAATTATGGACGGGCTGCCGAGTGCCGACACAGAGGTAGCCACAGCCGTGAACTACTGCACTGTACTGTGTCTGCTGCTAATATATAGACTGGTTGATAAAGAGATAGTATACTCGTAACTAGTATGTATGTATAAAGAAAGAAAAAAAAACCACGGTTAGGTCACTGGTATATACAATTATGGACGGGCTGCCGAGTGCCGACACAGAGGTAGCCACAGCCGTGAACTACCGCACTGTACTGTGTCTGCTGCTAATATATAGACTGGTTGATAAAGAGATAGTATACTCGTAACTAGTATGTATGTATAAAGAAAGAAAAAAAAACCACGGTTAGGTGGTATATACAATTATGGACGGGCTGCCGAGTGCCGACACAGAGGTAGCCACAGCCGTGAACTACCGCACTGTACTGTGTCTGCTGCTAATATATAGACTGGTTGATAAAGAGATAGTATACTCGTAACTAGTATGTATGTATAAAGAAAGAAAAAAAAACCACGGTTAGGTCACTGGTATATACAATTATGGACGGGCTGCCGAGTGCCGACACAGAGGTAGCCACAGCCGTGAACTACCGCACTGTACTGTGTCTGCTGCTAATATATAGACTGGTTGATAAAGAGATAGTATACTCGTAACTAGTATGTATGTATAAAGAAAGAAAAAAAAACCACGGTTAGGTCACTGGTATATACAATTATGGACGGGCTGCCGAGTGCCGACACAGAGGTAGCCACAGCCGTGAACTACCGCACTGTACTGTGTCTGCTGCTAATATATAGACTGGTTGATAAAGAGATAGTATACTCGTAACTAGTATGTATGTATAAAGAAAGAAAAAAAAACCACGGTTAGGTCACTGGTATATACAATTATGGACGGGCTGCGGAGTGCCGACACAGAGGTAGCCACAGCCGTGAACTACCGCACTGTACTGTGTCTGCTGCTAATATATAGACTGGTTGATAAAGAGATAGTATACTCGTAACTAGTATGTATGTATAAAGAAAGAAAAAAAACCCACGGTTAGGTGGTATATACAATTATGGACGGGCTGCCGAGTGCCGACACAGAGGTAGCCACAGCCGTGAACTACCGCACTGTACTGTGTCTGCTGCTAATATATAGACTGGTTGATAAAGAGATAGTATACTCGTAACTAGTATGTATGTATAAAGAAAGAAAAAAAAACCACGGTTAGGTCACTGGTATATACAATTATGGACGGGCTGCCGAGTGCCGACACAGAGGTAGCCACAGCCGTGAACTACCGCACTGTACACTGGTTGATAAAGAGATAGTAGTATACTCGTAACAACTAGTATGACGACGGTATAAAGAATGAAAAAAAAAACCACGGTTAGGTGGTATATAATACAATTATGGTTGGACGGACTGCCTGCCGAGTGCCGACACAGAGGTAGCCACAGCCGTGAACTACCGCACTGTACACTGGTTGATAAAGAGATAGTAGTATACTCGTAACAACTAGTATGACGACGGTATAAAGAATGAAAAAAAAACCACGGTTAGGTGGTATATAATACAATTATGGTTGGACGGACTGCCTGCCGAGTGCCGACACAGAGGTAGCCACAGCCGTGAACTACCGCACTGTACACTGGTTGATAAAGAGATAGTAGTATACTCGTAACAACTAGTATGACGACGGTATAAAGAACGAAAAAAAAACCACGGTTAGGTGGTATATATTATAATACAATTATGGATGGACGGACTGCCTGCCGAGTTCCGACACAGAGGTAGCCACAGCCGTGAACTACCGCACTGTACACTGGTTGATAAAGAGATAGTAGTATACTCGTAACAACTAGTATGACGACGGTATAAAGAACGAAAAAAAAACCACGGTTAGGTGGTATATATTATAATACAATTATGGATGGACGGACTGCCTGCCGAGTGCCGACACAGAGGTAGCCACAGCCGTGAACTACCGCACTGTACTGTGTCTGCTGCTAATATAGACTGGTTGATAAAGAGATAGTATACAATACTACTAATATACTGGTGGTCAGGCACTGGTCACCACTAGTCACACTGGCAGTGGCACTCCTGCAGCAAAAGTGTGCACTGTTTAATTTTAATATAATATTATTTATCATGTACTCCTGGCTCCTGCTATAACAACCTGCAGTGCTCCCCAGTCTCCCCCACAATTATAAGCTTTATATACAATACATTGATGTGCAGCACACTGGGCTGAGCAGTGCACACAGACTGAGTCACTGTGTGACTGTGTATCGTTTTTTTCAGGCAGAGAACGGATATATTAAATAAAACAAACAACTGCACTGTCTCTGGTGGTCACTGGTCACTGTGGTCGTCAGTCACTAAACTCTGTCTGCACTCTGCACTCTCTTCTAATCTACAGTATCACAGCAATCTCTCTCTCTCTCTCTCTTCTAAATCTAATCTAAATGGAGAGGACGCCAGCCACGTCCTCTCCCTATCAATCTCAATGCACGTGTGAAAATGGCGGCGACGCGCGGCTCCTTATATAGAATCCGAGTCTCGCGATAGAATCCGAGCCTCGCGAGAATCCGACAGCGTCATGATGACGTTCGGGCGCGCTCGGGTTAACCGAGCAAGGCGGGAAGATCCGAGTCGCTCGGACCCGTGAAAAAAAAAGTGAAGTTCGTGCGGGTTCGGATTCAAAGAAACCGAACCCGCTCATCTCTAGTATCTGGACGCCATTACTTGCCTTTCAGATGTCTCCTGAGGCTGGCTCAGCGTTCCAAGGCCGGATCTCATCTGTGTCCACATTCTGCCTATCCCTCCTGTCACGCTGAGACGCTGTCACAGCGGCGCCATGTTTGAATCCTGCATGGCGTCTCCTGTCCTCTGCGGCCGGCGCCGCCATTACTGTTATGTTTCCACATGGTTTCCAAACCAGCTTTCCCTCCAAGTTCTAACATGGGCGCAGCCATGTTGGATCCAATCACATGTCTCAGTTCCACCAATCCACTGCCTCTGGAAATCTGCATAATTGCCCAGCCAATGCCTGCATTGCTGCAGGTATAAGTATCCTGTGCCTGGGCCAGGAAATGGTCAGTGCTTTGTTTGTCATACCTTGTTCCAGTCTCTCTCCTGTGGTTGTTTTTCCAGGTTCCAGCTCCTGCCTCCAGCATCCACTAAGAGACCCGCACCTGCCTACCATCCTGCGGTGCAGCCTGACTCTGCAGTCCTCCGTGGCTGATCCAGCTTCCAGCTATTAACCCATCTGCTTCCAGCAGCCTGCTTCCAGCAGTTTCCAGTATCCTTAAAGTGCCGGTGTTGTTCCAGCGGATTCCTACTTATCAGCAGTATCCACTACCACCGGTAACCTTCCTTTAACTCCTCTGTTTCCACGCTCCCTAGCATCTTACAGTTTCCACTCCGTGTATCATTACCTGGCTGGTTCCATCAGCATTCACTCAGTGACTTTATCACCTGGCTGATCCCACTCAGCATCCACTCCGTGTCTTACCACCTGGCTGGTTCTATCCAGCAAACACAACAGCTGATTCAAGTTACCAACTTCATCTATTCCATCTACTGGCATGTTCCTTGGTTATCTGCACAACTACAGCCAGGCCTGGTAAGGTTTTTCCATCAAGGACTTTAACAGCTGTTCTTAACCTACCAGTGCTCTGTTACACCTTCCATGGTCAAAGTGTTCCAGGAATATTATTTATTGCCACTGTCATCATTTGCTGTCTGTTGTTACACGGAGTTTGTCAATAAACTTTTAATTTACTTTTACCTGTTTGTCATGGTCACACCTTCGGGTTTCCTTTTAACACTTACATGTCCAGGGGTCTGATTAAACCTCCCCGGTTTAAGTTCTTCTCAGCCCCTACAACTGAGGCTTCCTCCTGTCAGCTAAAACCCTCAGTTGTGACAGTAAGCACTGACCATATGAATCCAGCCGGAGACCAGGATCAAGCGGCTAGGCCGATGCAAGAACTGGCAGCCCGACTTGAACATCAGGAGGCTGCACAAGGCCATATCATCTGCTGTCTCCAGGATCTCTCTACGCGGCTGGATGGGATTCAAACGACCCTCCGTGAACCTGACACGTCCGGTGCGCCCACCACAGTGACGCCAGCTGTAACCCCACCCACCTTGCCCATTTCCATTCCACGTCTTCATCTTCCAACGCCAGCAAAATTTGACGGATCTTCAAGGTTCTGCAGGGGATTTCTCAACCAATGCGAAATCCATTTTGAGCTTCAACCTGGCAATTTCCCCAGTGACCGTACTAAAATTGCCTATATCATCTCCCTTCTCAGCGGCTCAGCCCTTGACTGGGCATCACCTTTATGGGAGAAGTCTGATCCCCTGCTGTCCTCCTATACTGACTTTGTGGCAACATTCAGGCGCATCTTCGACGAGCCAGGCCGGGTAACCTCAGCTTCATCTGAGATTCTCCGTTTACGCCAGGGAACACGTACTGTGGGACAGTATCTAATACAGTTCCAAATCCTGGCATCCGAACTGGCATGGAACGACGAGGCCCTGTATGCTGCATTCTGGCATGGCTTATCTGAGCGCATCAAGGATGAGTTAGCTACCAGAGACTTGCCCTCTAAGTTGGATGAGCTAATTTCATTATGCACGAAGGTTGATCTACGGTTCAGCGAAAGAGCAATTGAGCGGGGAAGGTCATCCACTCCAAAATCTTCTGCTCCTCCTCCTCGTCAACCGTCTCCGTCTGAAGATGAGCCCATGCAAATTGGTCGTTCCCGTCTATCCCCTGCTGAGCGCCGAAGACGTCTTTCCGAGTTCCTCTGTCTCTACTGTGCAGCTCCGTCTCACGCAATCAATGCCTGTCCCAAACGTCCGGGACTTCAAGTCCTAGCTCGCCAAGGAGAGGGCCGGCTAGGAGTAATGCTCTCCTCTCCATCTCCTCGTGATTGTAATCTCCCAGTCTCGCTTCAAATTGCTCAACGTTACAGGAACGTCATTGCCCTCCTTGATTCCGGAGCAGCTGGGAATTTCATAACCGAAGCTTATGTTAAACGGTGGTCCCTACCCACCGAGACAGTCGCAAGAAAATCACCATTTGAGTCCATGAGCGCTCATGAAAGAAAAGAAAAAAAGAACATACATAGTGTATACCATCTTCTTACTAAGCATTTCACTGTTAGGAAAAATTTCAAATCTCCCGTACCAGATCGATTGGTCTACCTTAAATTGGTAGACAGACACACTTTATGTAGAGCTGAGGTATAGCCCATCAGAATTTTTCTTGGTCAGGTCTCCTCATCAGCGTGGTACACCCGGAAAGAGAAATCAAACTCCAATAGTGTAACACCGTTTTATTTAACATTAAAAAAACATGTAAATGGAAGATATAGATGGTCCCTCACCAATAGAATTGGTCCACCATACGGCAGACAAAACAGCAAGGTTAAAGATGATATACACAGGCGTCCCTGGAACCCGCAGTACAAATCCACTGGTGAAATCACAAATATTCCCCACAGACACTCCTCCTGCCAACGCGTTTCGACACGTCCTGTGTCTTTTTCAAGGCAAAAAGACACAGGACGTGTCGAAACGCGTTGGCAGGAGGAGTGTCTGTGGGGAATATTTGTGATTTCACCAGTGGATTTGTACTGCGGGTTCCAGGGACGCCTGTGTATATCATCTTTAACCTTGCTGTTTTGTCTGCCGTATGGTGGACCAATTCTATTGGTGAGAGACCATCTATATCTTCCATTTACATGTTTTTTTAATGTTAAATAAAACGGTGTTACACTATTGGAGTTTGATTTCTCTTTCCGGGTGTACCACGCTGATGAGGAGACCTGACCAAGAAAAATTCTGATGGGCTCTACCTCAGCTCTACATAAAGTGTGTCTGTCTACCAATTTAAGGTAGACCAATCGATCTGGTACGGGAGATTTGAAATTTTTCCTAACAGTGAAATGCTTAAAAAGAAGATGGTATACACTATGTATGTTCTTTTTTTCTTTTCTTTCATGAGCGCTCATGGACTCAAATGGTGATTTTCTTGCGACTGTATCTAATCTAAAGTGATAGGCGACACTTCCTTTCCATTTTTGAGACCAGAGGGCAGCCATTTTGGCGCACGGTATAATATTCAAATATTCTTGTTCCATATTGCATTTTTCACCTACCCACCGAGAGACTTTCCTCGTCCATCTCCTTGACTGCCGTGGATGGCAGCAAGATATTTGACGCAGTTATTTCTCTAAGGACTCTACCAGTTCGTCTGAGAGTGGGAGTTCTTCATGCAGAATTTATTTCCTTCCTAGTGATTCCAAGAGCCACACATCCAGTGGTTTTGGGCCTTCCATGGCTCCGCCTCCACAATCCATCGATTGACTGGACGACTACGCAGATACTAGCATGGGGTCCCTCCTGTGCTGAGACCTGTTTGTCCAAAGTGCTTCCTGTTTGTTCTTCTTTCCCCAGGTCGTCTGATGTTCCACCTCCTCCATATCAAGACTACACGGACGTGTTCAGTAAAGCTTCTGCTGATATCCTTCCTCCTCATAGAGAATGGGACTGCCCAATTGATCTCATTCCAGGGAAGGTTCCACCTCGAGGCCGAACTTATCCGTTGTCTCTGCCTGAGACGCACTCCATGGAGGAGTACATCAAAGAGAACCTGGCGAAGGGTTTTATCCGACCTTCTTCTCCAGCTGGCGCAGGCTTCTTCTTCGTTAAGAAGAAAGACGGTGGTCTGCGGCCGTGCATCGACTACAGAGGTCTGAATGACATTACCGTCAAGAACCGGTATCCTTTACCCTTGATTACAGAGCTCTTCGATAGAGTCAGCGGAGCAACCATCTTTACAAAGTTGGATTTGAGGAGTGCCTACAATCTCATCCGGATCCGTGAGGGTGACGAGTGGAAGACCGCCTTTAACACCCGTGATGGACATTATGAGTACCTCGTCATGCCCTTCGGATTGAGCAATGCTCCAGCTGTCTTCCAGCATTTCGTCAATGAGATCTTCAGAGACATCTTATACCGCCATGTCGTGGTATATCTAGATGATATCCTCATCTTTGCCAATAATCTAGAGGAACATCGTTTTTGGGTAAAGGAGGTTCTGTCCCGTCTCCGTGTCAATCATCTCTATTGCAAATTGGAGAAATGTGTTTTTGAAGTTAAATCCATTCCGTTTCTAGGTTACATTGTGTCCGGTTCCGGACTAGAGATGGATCCTGAGAAACTACAAGCAATCCAGAATTGGCTGATACCCTTAACCCTCAAAGGGGTCCAGAGGTTCTTAGGGTTCGCCAATTATTACAGAAAGTTTATACGAGACTTTTCCACCATTGTGGCGCCTATCACTGCATTAACCAAGAAGGGTGCTAACCCGTCCAAGTGGTCTAAAGAAGCTACGCAAGCTTTTCATCTCCTAAAGCAATGTTTCATCTCTGCACCAGTTCTGAAACAGCCCGACATCGACTCTCCTTTCATCTTAGAGGTGGGTGCCTCCTCCATTGGAGTAGAAGCGGTGTTATCCCAGAGGGCTAAAGATGGCTATCTACATCCTTGCAGTTTCTTCTCCCGGAAGTTCTCCCCAGCTGAGCGCAACTATGCCATTGGCGACCAGGAGTTGCTAGCCATCAAGCTCGCTCTAGATGAGTGGAGATATCTGTTGGAGGGAGCTTCTCATTTGATTACTATACTTACCGACCACAAGAATCTTTTATATCTGAAAAGCGCACAATGTCTTAACCCTCGTCAGGCCAGATGGGCACTTTTATTTTCCAGGTTTGACTTTAAACTCCAGTTCTGTCCGGGTTCTCAGAATCGCAAGGCCGATGCCCTTTCCCGCTCATGGGAGCAAGAAAATGAGTCGGAGTCTGCGGACAAGCATCCTATTATTAATCCGTTGGCATTCTCCACGGTAGGGATGGACTCTACGCCTCCACCAGGGAAAAGTTTTGTGAAGCCGGTGTTAAGGAAGAAGCTCATGCATTGGGCCCATGCTTCCCGTTTTGCCGGACATACAGGCATTCAGAAAACCCTTGAATTTATTTCTAGGTCCTACTGGTGGCCAACTCTGAAGAAGGACGTCATGGAGTTTATTGCTTCTTGCCCGAAGTGTGCCCAACACAAAGTCTCCCGCCAGTCGCCTGCAGGGCAACTGGTTCCATTATCTGTTCCCCGTCGACCGTGGACCCATTTGTCGATGGACTTTGTTACAGACCTGCCTATGTGCAACAAGTTTAATACCATCTGGGTGGTAGTTGACCGGTTCACCAAGATGGCACATTCATACCCCTCACCGGTCTTCCGTCAGCTTCCAAGTTGGCTCAAGTGTTTATCCAAGAGATCTTCCGACTTCACGGTCTTCCTGAAGAGATCATCTCCGATCGTGGAGTACAATTCGTAGCCAAATTTTGGCGAAGTTTGTGTCAAGCCCTCCAAGTCAAGTTAAAGTTTTCTACAGCTTACCATCCTCAGACCAATGGTCAGACCGAGAGGGTGAATCAGGACTTGGAGGCCTTCCTCCGCATTTATGTGTCTTCCTCCCAAGATGACTGGGTTCAACTCCTTCCTTGGGCCGAGTTTAGCCACAACAATCAATACCATTCCTCATCTTCTTCAACACCATTCTTCATCAACTATGGATTCCACCCTAAAGTTCCAGAATTCCAACCGCTTCCAGCAACTTCTGTTCCAGCAGTGGATGTCACCTTGCGTCAGTTTTCAAATAACTGGAAGAATGTCCGCGCGGCCCTGCTTAAAGCCTCATTCAGGTACAAGAAGTTTGCCGATAGGAAGCGTAGAGCGGTTCCTGCTCTCAAGGTGGGTGATCGTGTATGGTTGTCCACGAAGAATTTGAGGTTGAGAGTTCCCAGCATGAAATTTGCACCTCGTTTCATCGGTCCTTTTAAAATTGAACCAGTCATCAATCCCGTTGCTTACAGACTCCAGTTACCTCCCTTCTTGAAAATACCCAGGACATTCCATGTTTCCCTGTTGAAACCGCTGATCCTGAATCGGTTTCATTCTGCACTTCCTCCAGCTCCTAAAGTTCAGACTCAACGGGGAGTCGAGTATGAGGTGGCCAAGATTCTGGACTCACGTTTCCGTTACGGTCAGTTGCAGTATCTTATTGACTGGAAGGGCTGTGGTCCTGAAGAACGCTCTTGGACCAATGCCTCAGATGTCCATGCTCCTGTCTTGGTCCGGAATTTCCACTCGAAGTTTCCTCTAAAGCCTAAGAAGTGTCCTGGGGCCACTCCTAAAGGGGGGGGGGGGGGGGGTGCTGTCACGATCCGGGTATCTGGACGCCATTACTTGCCTTTCAGATGTCTCCTGAGGCTGGCTCAGCGTTCCAAGGCCGGATCTCATCTGTGTCCACATTCTGCATATCCCTCCTGTCACGCTGAGACGCTGTCACAGCGGCGCCATGTTTGAATCCTGCATGGCGTCTCCTGTCCTCTGCGGCCGGCGCCGCCATTACTGTTATGTTTCCACATGGTTTCCAAACCAGCTTTCCCTCCAAGTTCTAACATGGGCGCAGCCATGTTGGATCCAATCACATGTCTCAGTTCCACCAATCCACTGCCTCTGGAAATCTGCATAATTGCCCAGCCAATGCCTGCATTGCTGCAGGTATAAGTATCCTGTGCCAGGGCCAGGAAATCGTCAGTGCTTTGTTTGTCATACCTTGTTCCAGTCTCTCTCCTGTGGTTGTTTTTCCAGGTTCCAGCTCCTGTCTCCAGCATCCACTGAGAGACCCGTACCTGCCTACCATCCTGCGGTGCAGCCTGACTCTGCAGTCCTCCGTGGCTGATCCAGCTTTCAGCTTCCAGCTATTAACCCATCTGCTTCCAGCAGTTTCCAGTATCCTTAAAGTGCCGGTGTTGTTCCAGCGGATTCCTACTTATCAGCAGTATCCACTACCACCGGTAACCTTCCTTTAACTCCTCTGTTTCCACGCTCCCTAGCATCTTACAGTTTCCACTCCATGTATCATTACCTGGCTGGTTCCATCCAGCATTCACTCAGTGACTTTATCACCTGGCTGATCCCACTCAGCATCCACTCCGTGTCTTACCAACTGGCTGGTTCTATCCAGCAAACACAACAGCTGATTCAAGTTACCAACTTCATCTATTCCATCTACTGGCATGTTCCTTGGTTATCTGCACAACTACAGCCAGGCCTGGTAAGGTTTTTCCATCAAGGACTTTAACAGCTGTTCTTAACCTACCAGTGCTCTGTTACACCTTCCTTGGTCAAAGTGTTCCAGGAATATTATTTATTGCCACTGTCATCATTTGCTGTCTGTTGTTACACAGAGTTTGTCAATAAACTTTTAATTTACTTTTACCTGTTTGTCATGGTCACACCTTCGGGTTTCCTTTTAACACTTACATGTCCAGGGGTCTGATTAAACCTCCCCGGTTTAAGTTCTTCTCAGCCCCTACAACTGAGGCTTCCTCCTGTCAGCTAAAACCCTCAGTTGTGACACAAAGGTGGTTATATCTGTCACTACCTCGTGAGGTTTTGTTAATGTGTTCTATCCCTTGTAAAGACAAGACTCTACAGTCCCCATCATGTATGGAGTTGACATGTCAAGGTACACTATGTTTCATTGACTTGTTGAGGACCAATCTTCTATGTTCCAGAAACCTAGTATTAAGTTGTCTGGTGGTCCTACCTACATACTGTACCCCGCAATTGCAGGTAATTAAATAAATTACAAAGGTCGTTTGACAAGTAATTTGGCCCACAATATCAAAGGTCTTCCCAGTTTTGAATGAAGAGAATTGATTGCTCTCGTTGATAAACCTACAAGTCATGCATCTAGATTTATTGCATCTTTGGCATCCTGAGAAGTTAAGACTACAACCTGAGGGATCATTTGATTTCACAAAATGATTGGGAGACAGAAGGTTTTGCAGATTCCTAGTTTTCTTGAAGATAATCTTTACTTCCTTTTCCAAGGAGCCTGCAAGGATTCTATCCATTTTGAGTATGGGAAGATTCTTATTTAGAATCTTCCTTATCGAGTGCGATGCACTATTATATTTTGAGATAAACATAGGTTCACTATCTCTATACTCTAGAGGTGGGGGAATGTCAAAGGTTTTTATTTTTAATAAATCATCTCTATTTCTTTGTTGTCTTTCAATGAGAGCTCTATCCAAAACCTCTTACCTTTCAGACCGCATAGGGCTATTTTTAAATAGTCAATAATTTTTTTTTAAATATTTCTTACAAGACAGCTCAATAGCAGAGAGATTGGGTGCGAGATGCTGAAAGCCCAGAACAAACCGTTTCAGATTTAGGATACATAAAATGTGGTCTCTGATACCTTGGTTCTGGCTCATTGAAACACCATTGGTTTCAGTCGCCCATTTGAATCTTTACCGACCTCAGTGTACTATTGAAATTGCTAATTTATAACCACAAAAAAACATTGCCACCTTACCACCAGATCTTTGCTATCCAAGGAGGATATACATAGGACCTCTGCCATCGATGGCAGAGCCATCAACCTTCTGACGCAAACCATTGAAGATTACTAATCACCGATGGTCGATGGCCGTCCATTGCCATATTGCCAGATCATGTGATTATGTAATGTGGAAAGGGCTGTGTGTGATGTCAGAAGAGGAATGGAGGTATCGGGACTGAGAGCTATATAGTGGAAAGGTCACCAGCAGCACAGAGTATATCAGGAGATGAGTGATGTGTCAGTGAGGACAGGGCTGCATGTGACAGGGGCAGTGACATGATGTGAGGAGGGGAATGGAGGCAGCAGGAAGCCACAGACTGAGAGTTATATAGTGGGAGGAGCAGGGTACCCCGCAGCACAGAGTATATCAGGAGATGAGTGATGTGTCAGTGAGGACAGGGCTGCATGTGACAGGGGCAGTGACATGATGTGAGGAGGGGAATGGAGGTAGCAGGAAGCCACAGACTGAGAGTTATATAGTGGGAGGAGCAGGGTCCTTAGCAGCACAGAGTATATCAGGAGATGAGTGATGTGTCAGTGAGGACAGGGCTGCATGTGACAGGAGCAGTGACATGATGTGAGGAGGGGAATGGAGGCAGCAGGAAGCCACAGACTGAGAGTTATATAGTGGGAGGAGCAGGGTACCCCGCAGCACAGAGTATATCAGGAGATGAGTGATGTGTCAGTGAGGACAGGGCTGCATGTGACAGGGGCAGTGACATGATGTGAGGAGGGGAATGGAGGCAGCAGGAAGCCACAGGCTGAGAGTTATACAGTGGGAGGAGCAGGGATCCCAGCAGCACAGAGTATATCAGGAGATGAGTGATGTGTCAGTGAGGACAGGGCTGCATGTGACAGGGGCAGTGACATGATGTGAGGGGTATCCGTTCAGATGGTCGACCATGTTATGGTCGACAGTCATTAGGTCGACCACTATTGGTCGACATTGACATGGTTGACATGGACACATGGTCGACACATGAAAATGGTCGACACATGAAAGGTCGACACATGAAAAGGTCGACATGAGTTTTTTTTTTTTACTTTTTTTTCTTTTGGGGAACTTTCCATACTTTACGATCCACGTGGACTACGATTGGAACGGTAATCTGTGCCGAGCGAAGCGAAGGCACCATGCCCGAAGCATGGCGAGCGAAGCGAGCCATGCGCGGGGACGCGGTGCACTAATTGGGGTTCCCCGTCACTTTACGCAAAAAACGACACCCAAAAAAGTTCAAAAACTCATGTCGACCTTTTCAGGTGTCGAACTTTCATGTGTCGACCATTTTAATGTGTCGATCATGTGTCCATGTCGACCATGTCTATGTCGACCAATAGTGGTCGACCTAATGACTGTCGACCATAACATGGTTGACCATTCATACCGGAACCGATGTGCGGAGGGGAATGTAGGCAGCAGGAAGCCACAGACTGAGAGTTATACAGTGGGAGGAGCAGGGTCCCCAGCAGCACTGAGTATATCAGGAGATGAGTGATGTGTCAGTGAGGACAGGGCTGCATGTGACAGGGGCAGTGACATGATGTGAGGAGGGGAATGGAGGCAGCAGGAAGCCACAGACTGAGAGTTATATAGTGGAAGGAGCAGGGTCACCAGCAGTACAGAGTATATCAGGAGATGAGGATGTGTCAGTGAGGACAGGGCTGCATGTGACAGGTGCAGTGACATGATGTGAGGAGGGGAATGGAGGCAGCAGGAAGCCACAGAATGAGAGTTATATAGTGGGAGGAGCAGGGTCCCCAGCAGCACAGAGTATATCAGGAGATGAGGATGTGTCAGTGAGGACAGGGCTGCATGTGACAGGTGCAGTGACATGATGTGAGGAGGGGAATGGAGGCAGCAGGAAGCCACAGAATGAGAGTTATATAGTGGGAGGAGCAGGGTCCCCAGCAGCACAGAGTATATCAGGAGATGAGGATGTGTCAGTGAGGACAGGGCTGCATGTGACAGGGGCAGTAACATGATGTGAGGAGGGTAATAGAGGCAGCAGGAAGCCACAGACTGAGAGTTATATAGTGGGAGGAGCAGGGTCCCCAGCAGCACAGAGTATATCAGGAGATGAGTGATGTGTCAGTGAGGGCCAGTGGTGCAAGTAGAAATATTTTCTTAGTGGTACTGAGTGATGAAAAATGGGCGTGGTCATGTATTGTGAGAGGGCATGGCCACATGCTGTGAGTGGGAGTGGCTACATGACACTAGCGGCAAGGCCACACGACAGCCCCTTTTTTGGTGAGGAATCTGGAGGCAAGGCTAAAAATATATAGTAATGCGTCCAGTATAATAGAGATATATAGTGATGCCTCCAGTTAGTGGCGTAACTACTGCCCCCGCAGTCCTCTCGGTGGCTTGGGGGCGAGGGGCTGCGGGGGCATCACTGATTTAGTACAGATTGACATGCGGACGAGCGTCCGCATGTCAATCTGCGGTCTCCTTCCCTCCGCTGCTGTGATGGAGGGACACGGAGGGCACAGTGCGCGCCTCTCCCGTGTCCCTCCTGGCTCTCCGGACGGTCTAATAAAGGAAGTGCCGTTCGTGAGCTCTGATTGGCTCACGAACCGGCACTTCCTTTATTAGACCCGCTGGAGAGCCAGGAGGGACACAGGAGAGGCGCGCGCTATGCGCTCCGTGTCCCTCCAACACAAAGGAGGAGAAGGGGGGCAGGCACTTAGGAGGGCATATGTGGCACTGTGGGGGAATATCTGGCACTGGGGGGCATATACCTGGCACTGTGGGGGAATATCTGGCATTGGGGGGCATATGCCTGGCACTGTGGGGGAATATCTGGCACTGGGGGCATATACCTGGCACTGTGGGGGAATACCTGGCACTGGGGGCATATACCTGGCACTGTGGGGGAATATCTGGCACTGGGGGCATATACCTGGCACTGTGGGGGAACATCTGGCACTGGGGGGAGCAGGCACTTAGGAGGGCATATGGGGCACTGTGGGGGAATATCTGGCACTGGGGGGGCATATACCTGGCACTGTGGGGGAATATCTGGCACTGGGGGGCATATACCTGGCACTGTGGGGGAATATCTGGCACTGGGGGCATATACCTGGCACTGTGGGGGAATATCTGGCACTGGGGGCATATACCTGGCACTGTGGGGGAATATCTGGCACTGGGGGCATATACCTGGCACTGTGGGGGAATATCTGGCACTGAGGGGAGCAGGCACTGAGGGGGCATATGTGGCACTGTGGGGGAATATCTGGCACTGGGGGCATATGTGGCACTGGGGGGTATATTTGGCACTGGGGGCATGTACCTGGCACTGTGGGGGAATATCTGGGACTGGGGGCATATACCTGGCACTGTGGGGGAATATCTGGCACTGGGGGCATATACCTGGCACTGTGGGGGAATATCTGGCACTGGGGGGAGCAGGCACTTAGGAGGGCATATGTGGCACTGTGGGGGAATATCTGGCACTGGGGGGAGCAGGCACTGAGGGGGCATATGTGGCACTGTGGGGGAATATCTGGCACTGGGGGCATATACCTGGCACTGTGTGGGAATATCTGGCACTGAGGGGAGCAGGCACTGAGGGGGCATATGTGGCACTGTGGGGGAATATCTGGCACTGGGGGCATATGTGGCACTGGGGGGGGTATATTTGGCACTGGGGGCATGTACCTGGCACTGTGGGGGAATATCTGGTAGAGATGAGCGGGTTCGGTTCCTCGGAATCCGAACCCGCCCGAACTTCAGGTTTTTTTACACGGGTCCGAGCGACTCGGATCTTCCCGCCTTGCTCGGTTAACCCGAGCGCGCCCGAACGTCATCATCCCGCTGTCGGATTCTTGCGAGGCTCGGATTCTATCGCGAGACTCGGATTCTATATAAGGAGCCGCGCGTCGCCGCCATTTTCACACGTGCATTGAGATTGATAGGGAGAGGACGTGGCTGGCGTCCTCTCCGTTTAGAGTGACTAAAGTACGAGAGACACAAATTTTGGGGAGCATATAGGAGGAGTACTACTTCTTGCTGCTGATAGTGTGACCAGTGACCAGTGCCACCAGTTTAATTAATCCGTTCTCTGCCTGAAAAAAAACGATACACAGTGTGACACAGTCACACATACCATATCTGTGCTCAGCCCAGTGTGCTGCATCATATACTGTATATCATTATCTGACTGCTGAGTGCTCAGTGCTCACTGCTCACACAGCTTAATTGTGGGGGAGACTGGGGAGCAGTTATAGCAGGAGTACATTTAAGTACAGTGCACACTTTTGCTGCCAGAGTGCCACTGCCAGTGTGACTGACCAGTGACCACTGACCACCAGTATTGTGATTGTCTGCTGACCACCAGTATATTGTGATTGTCTGCCTGAAAAAGTTAAACACTCGTCGTGTGGTGTTTTTATAAACGCATTCTTCAGACAGTGTCCAGCAGGTCCGTCATTACATAATATATACCTGTCCGGCTGCAGTACTAGTGTGATATATATATATATATATTTTAATTTTATCTCATTATCATCCAGTCTATATTAGCAGCAGACACAGTACGGTAGTCCATGGCTGTAGCTACCTCTGTGTCGGCAGTCGCTGGTCCATCCATAATTGTATACCACCTACCCGTGGTTTTTTTTCCTATCTTCTTGATACTAGTAGCTTACTTTAGGAGTCTGCAGTGCTGACAGACAGTGTCCAGCAGGTCCGTCATTACATAATATATACCTGTCCGGCTGCAGTACTAGTGTGATATATATATATATTTTAATTTTATCTCATTATCATCCAGTCTATATTAGCAGCAGACACAGTACGGTAGTCCACGGCTGTAGCTACCTCTGTGTCGGCAGTCGCTGGTCCATCCATAATTGTATACCACCTACCCGTGGTTTTTTTTTCTATCTTCTTGATACTAGTAGCTTACTTTAGGAGTCTGCAGTGCTGACAGACAGTGTCCAGCAGGTCCGTCATTACATAATATATACCTGTCCGGCTGCAGTACTAGTGTGATATATATATATATTTTAATTTTATCTCATTATCATCCAGTCTATATTAGCAGCAGACACAGTACGGTAGTCCACGGCTGTAGCTACCTCTGTGTCGGCAGTCGCTGGTCCATCCATAATTGTATACCACCTACCCATGGTTTTTTTTTCTATCTTCTTGATACTAGTAGCTTACTTTAGGAGTCTGCAGTGCTGACAGACAGTGTCCAGCAGGTCCGTCATTACATAATATATACCTGTCCGGCTGCAGTACTAGTGTGATATATATATATATTTTAATTTTATCTCATTATCATCCAGTCTATATTAGCAGCAGACACAGTACGGTAGTCCACGGCTGTAGCTACCTCTGTGTCGGCAGTCGCTGGTCCATTCATAATTGTATACCACCTACCCGTGGTTTTTTTTTCTATCTTCTTGATACTAGTAGCTTACTTTAGGAGTCTGCAGTGCTGACAGACAGTGTCCAGCAGGTCCGTCATTACATAATATATACCTGTCCGGCTGCAGTACTAGTGTGATATATATATATATATATTTTAATTTTATCTCATTATCATCCAGTCTATATTAGCAGCAGACACAGTACGGTAGTCCACGGCTGTAGCTACCTCTGTGTCGGCAGTCGCTGGTCCATCCATAATTGTATACCACCTACCCGTGGTTTTTTTTTTCTATCTTCTTGATACTAGTAGCTTACTTTAGGAGTCTGCAGTGCTGACAGACAGTGTCCAGCAGGTCCGTCGTTACATAATATATACCTGTCCGGCTGCAGTACTAGTGTGATATATATATATATATATTAATTTTATCTCATTATCATCCAGTCTATATTAGCAGCAGACACAGTACGGTAGTCCACGGCTGTAGCTACCTCTGTGTCGGCAGTCGCTGGTCCATCCATAATTGTATACCACCTACCCGTGGTTTTTTTTTTCTTTCTTCTTCTTTATACATACTACTATAGTAGCTTACTGTAGCAGTCTGCGGTGCTGCTGAGCTGACAGTGTCCAGCAGGTCCGTCTTCAGTCATTACATAATAAATATATATACCTGTACGGCTGCAGTACTAGTGATATTATATATATATATATATATTAATTTCATCTCATTATCATCCAGTCTATATTAGCAGCAGACACAGTACGGTAGTCCACGGCTGTAGCTACCTCTTTGTCGGCAGTCGCTGGTCCATCCATAATTGTATACCACCTACCCGTGGTTTTTTTTTCTATCTTCTTGATACTAGTAGCTTACTTTAGGAGTCTGCAGTGCTGACAGACAGTGTCCAGCAGGTCCGTCATTACATAATATATACCTGTCCGGCTGCAGTACTAGTGTGATATATATATATTTTAATTTTATCTCATTATCATCCAGTCTATATTAGCAGCAGACACAGTACGGTAGTCCACGGCTGTAGCTACCTCTGTGTCGGCAGTCGCTGGTCCATCCATAATTGTATACCACCTACCCGTGTTTTTTTTTTTCTATCTTCTTGATACTAGTAGCTTACTTTAGGAGTCTGCAGTGCTGACAGACAGTGTCCAGCAGGTCCGTCGTTACATAATATATACCTGTCCGGCTGCAGTACTAGTGTGATATATATATATATTAATTTTATCTCATTATCATCCAGTCTATATTAGCAGCAGACACAGTACGGTAGTCCACGGCTGTAGCTACCTCTGTGTCGGCAGTCGCTGGTCCATCCATAATTGTATACCACCTACCCGTGGTTTTTTTTTTCTTTCTTCTTCTTTATACATACTACTATAGTAGCTTACTGTAGCAGTCTGCGGTGCTGCTGAGCTGACAGTGTCCAGCAGGTCCGTCTTCAGTCATTACATAATAAATATATATACCTGTCCGGCTGCAGTACTAGTGATATTATATATATATATATATATATATATTAATTTCATCTCATTATCATCCAGTCTATATTAGCAGCAGACACAGTACGGTAGTCCACGGCTGTAGCTACCTCTGTGTCGGCAGTCGCTGGTCCATCTATAATTGTATACCACCTACCCGTGGTTTTTTTTTCTATCTTCTTGATACTAGTAGCTTACTTTAGGAGTCTGCAGTGCTGACAGACAGTGTCCAGCAGGTCCGTCATTACATAATATATACCTGTCCGGCTGCAGTACTAGTGTGATATATATATATATTTTAATTTTATCTCATTATCATCCAGTCTATATTAGCAGCAGACACAGTACGGTAGTCCACGGCTGTAGCTACCTCTGTGTCGGCAGTCGCTGGTCCATCCATAATTGTATACCACCTACCCGTGGTTTTTTTTTCTATCTTCTTGATACTAGTAGCTTACTTTAGGAGTCTGCAGTGCTGACAGACAGTGTCCAGCAGGTCCGTCATTACATAATATATACCTGTCCGGCTGCAGTACTAGTGTGATATATATATATATTTTAATTTTATCTCATTATCATCCAGTCTATATTAGCAGCAGACACAGTACGGTAGTCCACGGCTGTAGCTACCTCTGTGTCGGCAGTCGCTGGTCCATCCATAATTGTATACCACCTACCCGTGGTTTTTTTTTTCTATCTTCTTGATACTAGTAGCTTACTTTAGGAGTCTGCAGTGCTGACAGACAGTGTCCAGCAGGTCCGTCATTACATAATATATACCTGTCCGGCTGCAGTACTAGTGTGATATATATATATATATTTTAATTTTATCTCATTATCATCCAGTCTATATTAGCAGCAGACACAGTACGGTAGTCCACGGCTGTAGATACCTCTGTGTCGGCAGTCGCTGGTCCATTCATAATTGTATACCACCTACCCGTGGTTTTTTTTCTATCTTCTTGATACTAGTAGCTTACTTTAGGAGTCTGCAGTGCTGACAGACAGTGTCCAGCAGGTCCGTCATTACATAATATATACCTGTCCGGCTGCAGTACTAGTGTGATATATATATATATATATATATATTTTAATTTTATCTCATTATCATCCAGTCTATATTAGCAGCAGACACAGTACGGTAGTCCACGGCTGTAGCTACCTCTGTGTCGGCAGTCGCTCGTCATCCATAAGTATACTAGTATCCATCCATCTCCATTGTTTACCTGAGGTGCCTTTTAGTTGTGCCTATTAAAATATGGAGAACAAAAATGTTGAGGTTCCAAAAATAGGGAAAGATCAAGATCCACTTCCACCTCGTGCTGAAGCTGCTGCCACTAGTCATGGCCGAGACGATGAAATGCCAGCAACGTCGTCTGCCAAGGCCGATGCCCAATGTCATAGTACAGAGCATGTAAAATCTAAAACACAAAATATCAGTAAAAAAAGGACTCAAAAATCTAAAATAAAATCGTCGGAGGAGAAGCGTAAACTTGCCAATATGCCATCTAACACGGAGTGGCAAGGAACGGCTGAGGCCCTGGCCTATGTTCATGGCTAGTGGTTCAGCTTCACATGAGGATGGAAGCACTCAGCCTCTCGCTAGAAAAATGAAAAGACTCAAGCTGGCAAAAGCACAGCAAAGTACTGTGCGTTCTTCGAAATCACAAATCCACAAGGAGAGTCCAATTGTGTCGGTTGCGATGCCTGACCTTCCCAACACTGGACGTGAAGAGCATGCGCCTTCCACCATTTGCACGCCCCCTGCAAGTGCTGGAAGGAGCACCCGCAGTCCAGTTCCTGATAGTCAGATTGAAGATGTCAGTGTTGAAGTACACCAGGACGAGGAGGATATGGGTGTTGCTGGCGCTGGGGAGGAAATTGACAAGGAGGATTCTGATGGTGAGGTGGTTTGTTTAAGTCAGGCACCCGGGGAGACACCTGTTGTCCGTGGGAGGAATATGGCCATTGACATGCCTGGTCAAAATACCAAAAAAATCAGCTCTTCGGTGTGGAAGTATTTTAACAGAAATGCGGACAACATTTGTCAAGCCGTGTGTTGCCTTTGTCAAGCTGTAATAAGTAGGGGTAAGGACGTTAACCACCTCAGAACATCCTCCCTTATACGTCACCTGCAGCGCATTCATAATAAGTCAGTGACAAGTTCAAAAACTTTGGGCGACAGCGGAAGCAGTCCACTGACCAGTAAATCCCTTCCTCTTGTAACCAAGCTCACGCAAACCACCCCACCAACTCCCTCAGTGTCAATTTCCTCCTTCCCCAGGAATGCCAATAGTCCTGCAGGCCATGTCACTGGCAATTCTGACGAGTCCTCTCCTGCCTGGGATTCCTCCGATGCATCCTTGCGTGTAACGCCTACTGCTGCTGGCGCTGCTGTTGTTGCTGCTGGGAGTCGATGGTCATCCCAGAGGGGAAGTCGGAAGACCACTTGTACTACTTCCAGTAAGCAATTGACTGTCCAACAGTCCTTTGCGAGGAAGATGAAATATCACAGCAGTCATCCTGTTGCAAAGCGGATAACTGAGGCCTTGACAACTATGTTGGTGTTAGACGTGCGTCCGGTATCCGCCGTTAGTTCACAGGGAACTAGACAATTTCTTGAGGTAGTGTGCCCCCGTTACCAAATACCATCTAGGTTCCACTTCTCTAGGCAGGCGATACCGAGAATGTACACGGACGTCAGAAAAAGACTCACCAGTGTCCTAAAAAATGCAGTTGTACCCAATGTCCACTTAACCACGGACATGTGGACAAGTGGAGCAGGGCAGGGTCAGGACTATATGACTGTGACAGCCCACTGGGTAGATGTATGGACTCCCGCCGCAAGAACAGCAGCGGCGGCACCAGTAGCAGCATCTCGCAAACGCCAACTCTTTCCTAGGCAGGCTACGCTTTGTATCACCGGTTTCCAGAATACGCACACAGCTGAAAACCTCTTACGGCAACTGAGGAAGATCATTGCGGAATGGCTTACCCCAATTGGACTCTCCTGTGGATTTGTGGCATCGGACAACGCCAGCAATATTGTGTGTGCATTAAATATGGGCAAATTCCAGCACGTCCCATGTTTTGCACATACCTTGAATTTGGTGGTGCAGAATTTTTTAAAAAACGAGAGGGGCGTGCAAGAGATGCTGTCGGTGGCCAGAAGAATTGCGGGACACTTTCGGCGTACAGGCACCACGTACAGAAGACTGGAGCACCACCAAAAACGCCTGAACCTGCCCTGCCATCATCTGAAGCAAGAAGTGGTAACGAGGTGGAATTCAACCCTATATATGCTTCAGAGGTTGGAGGAGCAGCAAAAGGCCATTCAAGACTATACAATTGAGCACGATATAGGAGGTGGAATGCACCTGTCTCAAGCGCAGTGGAGAATGATTTCAACGTTGTGCAAGGTTCTGCTGCCCTTTGAACTTGCCACACGTGAAGTCAGTTCAGACACTGCCAGCCTGAGTCAGGTCATTCCCCTCATCAGGCTTTTGCAGAAGAAGCTGGAGACATTGAAGGAGGAGCTAACACGGAGCGATTCCGCTAGGCATGTGGGACTTGTGGATGGAGCCCTTAATTAGCTTAACAAGGATTCACGGGTGGTCAATCTGTTGAAATCAGATCACTACATTTTGGCCACCGTGCTCGATCCTAGATTTAAAACCTACCTTGGATCTCTCTTTCCGGCAGACACAAGTCTGCTGGGGTTCAAAGACCTGCTGGTGAGAAAATTGTCAAGTCAAGCGGAACGCGACCTGTCAACATCTCCTCCTTCACATTCTCCCGCAACTGGGGGTGCGAGGAAAAGGCTCAGAATTCCGAGCCCACCCGCTGGCGGTGATGCAGGGCAGTCTGGAGCGACTGCTGATGCTGACATCTGGTCCGGACTGAAGGACCTGCCAACGATTACGGACATGTCGTCTATTGTCACTGCATATGATTCTCTCCCCATTGAAAGAATGGTGGAGGATTATATGAGTGACCGCATCCAAGTAGGCACGTCAGACAGTCCGTACTTATACTGGCAGGAAAAAGAGGCAATTTGGAGGCCCTTGCACAAACTGGCTTTATTCTACCTAAGTTGCCCTCCCACAAGTGTGTACTCCGAAAGAGTGTTTAGTGCCTCCGCTCACCTTGTCAGCAATCGGCGTACGAGGTTACTTCCAGAAAATGTGGAGAAGATGATGTTCATTAAAATGAATTATAATCAATTCCTCCGTGGAGACATTGACCAGCAGCAATTGCCTCCACAAAGTAGTACACAGGGAGCTGAGATGGTGGATTCCAGTGGGGACGAATTGATAATCTCTGAGGAGGAGGATGTACACGGTGATATATCGGAGGATGATGATGAGGTGGACATCTTGCTTCTGTAGAGCCAGTTTGTGCAAGGAGAGATTAATTGCTTCTTTTTTGGTGGGGATCCAAACCAACCCGTCATTTCAGTCACAGTCGTGTGGCAGACCCTGTCACTGAAATGATGGGTTGGTTAAAGTGTGCATGTCCTGTTTATACAACATAAGGGTGGGTGGGAGGGCCCAAGGACAATTCCATCTTGCACCTCTTTTTTCTTTAATTTTTCTTTGCGTCATGTGCTGTTTGGGGAGTATTTTTTTGAAGGGCCATCCTGCGTGACACTGCAGTGCCACTCCTAGATGGCCCAGGTGTTTGTGTCGGCCACTAGGGTCGCTTAGCTTACTCACACAGCTACCTCATTGCGCCTCTTTTTTTCTTTGCGTCATGTGCTGTTTGGGGAGTGTTTTTTGGAAGGGCCATCCTGAGTGACACTGCAGTGCCACTCCTAGATGGGCCAGGTGTTTGTGTCGGCCACTAGGGTCGCTTAGCTTACTCACACAGCTACCTCATTGCGCCTCTTTTTTTCTTTGCGTCATGTGCTGTTTGGGGAGTGTTTTTTGGAAGGGCCTTCCTGCGTGACACTGCAGTGCCACTCCTAGATGGGCCAGGTGTTTGTGTCGGCCACTAGGGTCGCTTAGCTTAGTCATCCAGCGACCTCGGTGCAAATTTTAGGACTAAAAATAATATTGTGAGGTGTGAGGTGTTCAGAATAGACTGAAAATGAGTGGAAATTATGGTTTTTGAGGTTAATAATACTTTGGGATCAAAATGACCCCCAAATTCTATGATTTAAGCTGTTTTTTAGTGTTTTTTGAAAAAAACACCCGAATCCAAAACACACCCGAATCTGACAAAAAAAATTCGGTGAGGTTTTGCCAAAACGCGGTCGAACCCAAAACACGGCCGCGGAACCGAACCCAAAACCAAAACACAAAACCCGAAAAATTTCAAGTGCACATCTCTAATATCTGGGACTGGGGGCATATACCTGGCACTGTGGGGGAATATCTGGCACTGGGGGCATATGAGGTACTGGGAGCATGGCCCTAGCAACAAGCACTACCCCCTAGCAATGAGCATGACACCCAGTGCATGAAACCCCTGGCAACGAGTATGACACCCAGTGCATTAAACCCCTGGCAACGAGCATGACACCCTGAGCATGAAAATCCCTGGCACCGTGCATGGAACCAAGAGCATGAAACCCCTGGCAACGAGCAGGTAATTTAAAAGTAATTAGAAGCCTTACTGTAGAACTTAATGTGTAATGGGCATTACGGTGTGTGGCATAATGTATCACGGACATTGCAGTGTTTGTCATAATGTGTCAGGCATTACGGTGTGTTGTATACTATATCACGGGCATTGTGGTATGTGGTATAATGTCTCAGGATCATTGCAGTGTGGCATAATGTATAACGGGCATTGCGGTGTGTGGCATAGGGTATAACGGGCATTGCGGTATGTGTCAGGCATTACGGTGTGTTGTATACTATATCACAGGCATTGTGGTATGTGGTATAATGTCTCAGGATCATTGCGGTGTGTGTCATACTGTGTCACAGACATTGTATGTGCTATAATGTATCAGGGGCATTGCAGTGTGTAGCATAATGTATAACGGGCATTGCGATTCCTGTCATAATGTGTCACAGGCATTACGGTGTGTGGCATAATGTGTCGGGGGCATTACAGTGTGTGCATATTGTGTCATGTGCATTATTGTGTGTGGCATAATGTCTGAGGGCCTTTGCAGTATGTGGCATAATGTATACTGGGCATTACTATAAGGAGGAAAAATGACAAATAATGTAAGGGGCATGAATCAGGATTATTTTTCTTTCCTGTGGTGGCCAACGTCTGGGCGTGCAGGTTGCAAAACTGGGGTATAAGATAGTCTTTTCCTGCCAATGCCATGCCTCCAGTATAATATAAATATATAGTAATGCCTCCAGTATAATAGAAATATATAGTGATACCTCCAGTATAATATAAATATATAGTAATGCCTCCAGTATAATAGAAATATATAGTGATACCTCCAGTATAATAGTAATATATAGTAAAGCCTCCAGTATAATTGAAATATATAGTAATGCCTCCAGTATAATAGAAATATATAGTAATGCCTCCAGTATAATAGAAATATATAGTAATGCCTCCAGTATAATAGAAATATATAGTGATACCTCCAGTATAATAGAAATATATCGTAATATCGCCAGTATAATAGAAATATATAGTGATACCTCCAGTATAATAGAAATATATAGTAATACCTCCAGTATAATAGAAATATATAGTGATGCCTCCAGTATAATAGAAATATATAGTGATACCTTCAGTATAATAGAAATATATAGTGATACCTCCAGTATAATAGTAATATATAGTAAAGCCTCCAGTATAATAGAAATATATAGTAATGCCTCCAGTATAATAGAAATATATAGTAATGCCTCCAGTATAATAGAAATATATAGTAATGCCTCCAGTATAATAGAAATATATAGTGATACCTCCAGTATAATAGAAATATATAGTAATACCGCCAGTATACTAGAAATATATAGTGATACCTCCTGTATAATAGAAATATATAGTGATACCTCCAGTATAATAGAAATATATAGTAATACCTCCAGTATAATAGAAATATATAGTGATACCTCCAGTATAATAGAAATATATAGTAATGCCTCCAGTATAATAGAAATATATAGTGATACCTCCAGTATAATAGAAATACATAGTGATGCCTCCAGTATAATAGAAATATATAGTGATACCTCCAGTATAATAGAAATATATAGTAATGCCTCCAGTATAATAGAAATATATAGTGATACCTCCAGTATAATAGAAATATATAGTAATGCCTCCAGTATAATAGAAATATATAGTGTTACCTCCAGTATAATAGAAATATAAAGTGATACCTCCAGTATAATAGAAATATATAGTAATGCCTCCAGTATAATAGAAATATATAGTGATACCTCCAGTATAATAGAAATATATAGTGATGCCTCCAGTATAATAGAAATATATAGTAATGCCTCCAGTATAATAGAAATATATAGTAATACCTCCAGTATAATAGAAATATATAGTGATGCCTCCAGTATAATAGAAATATATAGTGATACCTTCAGTATAATAGAAATATATAGTGATACCTCCAGTATAATAGTAATATATAGTAAAGCCTCCAGTATAATAGAAATATATAGTAATGCCTCCAGTATAATAGAAATATATAGTAATGCCTCCAGTATAATAGAAATATATAGTAATGCCTCCAGTATAATAGAAATATATAGTGATACCTCCAGTATAATAGAAATATATAGTAATACCGCCAGTATAATAGAAATATATAGTGATACCTCCAGTATAATAGAAATATATAGTAATACCTCCAGTATAATAGAAATATATAGTGATACCTCCAGTATAATAGAAATATATAGTAATACTGCCAGTATAATAGAAATATATAGTGATACCTCCAGTATAATAGAAATATATAATGATACCTCCAGTATAATAGAAATATATAGTAATGCCTCCAGTATAATAGAAATATATAGTGATACCTCCAGTATAATAGAAATATATAGTGATGCCTCCAGTATAATAGAAATATATAGTAATACCTCCAGTATAATAGAAATATATAGTGATGCCTACAGTATAATAGAAATATATAGTGATACCTCCAGTATAATAGAAATATATAGTGATACCTCCAGTATAATAGTAATAATAAGATTTTACTTACCGATAAATCTATTTCTCGTAGTCCGTAGTGGATGCTGGGGACTCCGTCAGGACCATGGGGATTAGCGGCTCCGCAGGAGACAGGGCACAAAACTAAAGCTTTAGGGTCAGGTGGTGTGTACTGGCTCCTCCCCCTATGACCCTCCTCCAAGCCTCAGTTAGGATACTGTGCCCGGACGAGCGTACACAATAAGGAAGGATATTGAATCCCGGGTAAGACTCATACCAGCCACACCAATCACACCGTATAACTTGTGATCTAAACCCAGTTAACAGTATGACAAACGTAGGAGCCTCTGAACAGACGGCTCACAACAATAACAACCCGATTTTTTTGTAACAATAACTATGTACAAGTATTGCAGACAATCCGCACTTGGGATGGGCGCCCAGCATCCACTACGGACTACGAGAAATAGATTTATCGGTAAGTAAAATCTTATTTTCTCTGACGTCCTAAGTGGATGCTGGGGACTCCGTCAGGACCATGGGGATTATACCAAAGCTCCCAAACGGGCGGGAGAGTGCGGATGACTCTGCAGCACCGAGTGAGAGAACTCCAGGTCCTCCTCAGCCAGGGTGTGCCCCTGACCAAGTAGCAGCTCGGCAAAGTTGTAAAGCCGAGACCCCTCGGGCAGTTGCCCAAGATGAGCCCACCTTCCTTGTGGAATGGGCATTTATATATTTTGGCTGTGGCAGTCCTGCCACAGAATGTGCAAGCTGAATTGTACTACACATTCAACTAGCAATCGTCTGCTTAGAAGCAAGAGCACCCAGTTTTTTGGGTGCATACAGGATAACAGCAAGTCAGTTTTCCTGACTCCAGCCGTCCTGGAAATCTATATTTTCAGGGCCCTGACAACATCTAGCAACTTGGAGTCCTCCAAGTCTCTAGTAGCCGCAGGTACCACAATAAGCTGGTTCAGATGAAACGCTGACACCACCTTAGGGAGAAACTGGGGACGAGTCCGCAGCTCTGCCCTGTCCGAATGGACAATCAGATATGGGCTTTTGTGAGACAAAGCCGCCAATTCTGACACTCGCCTGGCCGAGGCCAGGGCCAACATCATGGTCACTTTCCATGTGAGATATTTCAAATCCACAGATTTGAGCGGTTTAAACCAACGTGATTTGAGGAATCCCAGGACTACGTTGAGATCCCACAGTGCCACTGGAGGCACAAAAGGGGGTTGTATATGCAATACTCCCTTGTCAAATTTCTGGACTTCAGGAACTGAAGCCAATTCTTTCTGAAAGAAAATCGACAGGGCCGAAATTTGAACCTTAATGGACCCCAATTTGAGGCCCATAGACACTCCTGTTTGCAGGAAATGCAGGAATCGACCGAGTTGAAATTTCTTTGTGGGGCCTTCCTGGCCTCACACCACGCAACATATTTTCGCCACATGTGGTGATAATGTTGTGCGGTCACCTCCTTCCTGGCTTTGACCAGGGTAGGAATGACCTCTTCCGGAATGCCTTTTTTCCCTTAGGATCCGGCGTTCAACCGCCATGCCGTCAAACGCACCCGCGGTAAGTCTTGGAACAGACATTGTACTTGCTGAAGCAAGTCCCTTCTTATCGGCAGAGGCCCTGAGTCCTCTGTGAGCATCTCATGAAGTTCCGGGTACCAAGTCCTTCTTGGCCCATCCGGAGCCACGAGTATAGTTCTTACTCCTCTACGTCTTATAATTCTCAGTACCTTTGGTATGAGAAGCAGAGGAGGGAACACATACACCGACTGGTACACCCATGGTGTTACCAGAACGTCCACAGCTATTTCCTGAGGGTCTCTTGACCTGGCGCAATACCTGTCCAGTTTTTTGTTCAGGCGGGACGCCATCATGTCCACCTTTGGTCTTTCCCAACGGTGCACAATCATGTGGAAACAACTTCTCGATGAAGTCCCCACTCTCCCGGGTGGAGGTCGTGCTGAGGAAGTCTGCTTCCCAGTTGTCCACTCCCGGAATGAAAACTGCTGACAGTGCTATCACATGATTTTCCGCCCAGCGAAGAATCCTTGCAGTTTCTGCCATTGTCCTCCTGCTTCTTGTGCCGCCCTGTCTGTTTACGTGGGCGACTGCCGTGATGTTGTCCCACTGGATCAATACCGGCTGACCTTGAAGCAGAGGTCTTGCTAAGCTTAGAGCATTGTAAATTGCTCTTAGCTCCAGTATATTTATGCGGAGAGAAGTCCCCAGACTTGATCACACTCCCTGGAAATTTTTTCCCTGTGTGACTGCTCCCCAGCCTTTCAAGCTGGAATCCGTGGTCACCAGGACCCAGTCCTGAATGCATAACTTTGGCACTTTAGTAGATGAGCACTCTGCAGCCACCACAGAAGAGACACCCTTGTCCTTGGAGACAGGGTTATCCGCTGATGCATCTGAAGATGCGATCCGGACCATTTGTCCAGCAGATCCCACTGAAAAGTTCTTGCGTGAAATCTGCCGAATGGAATCGCTTCGTAAGAAGCCACCATTTTTCCCAGGACCCTTGTGCAATGATGCACTGACACTTTTCCTGGTTTTTGGAGGTTCCTGACTAGCTCGGATAACTCCCTGGCTTTCTCCTCCGGGAGAAACACCTTTTTCTGGACTGTGTCCAGAATCATCCCTAGGGACAGCAGACGTGTCGTCGGAGACAGCTGCGATTTTGGAATATTTAGAATCCACCCGTGCTGTCGTAGAACTACTTGAGATAGTGCTACTCCGACCTCCAACTGTTCTCTGGACCTTGCCCTTATCAGGAGATCGTCCAAGTAAGGGATAATTAAGACGCCTTTTCTTTGAAGAAGAATCATCATTTCGGCCATTACCTTGGTAAAGACCCGGGGTGCCGTGGACAATCCAAACGGCAGCGTCTGAAACTGATAGTGACAGTTTTGTACCACGAACCTGAGGTACCCTTTGTGAGAAGGGCAAATTTGGACATGGAGGAAAGCATCCTTGATGTCCAGGGACACCATATAGTCCCCTTCTTCCTGGTTCGCTATCACTGCTCTGAGTGACTCCATTTAGAATAGGTCTCACCGAGCCGTCTGGCTTCAGTACCACAATATAGTGTGGAATAATACCCCTTTACTTGTTGTAGGAGGGGTACTTTGATTATCACCTGCTGGGAATACAGCTTGTGAATTGTTTCCAATACTGCCTCCCTGTCGGAGGTAGATGTTGGTAAAGCAAACTTCAGGAACCTGCGAGGGGGAGACGTCTCGAATTTCCAATCTGTACCCCTGGGATACTACTTGTAGGATCCAGGGGTCCACTTGCGAGTGAGCCCACTGCGTGCTGAAACTCTTGAGACGACCCCCCACCGCACCTGTTTGTACGGCCCCAGCGTCATGCTGAGGACTTGGCAGAAGCGGTGGAAGGCTTCTGTTCCTGGGAATGGGCTGCCTGCTGCAGTCTTCTTCCCTTACCTCTATCCCTGGGCAGATATTATGGGGACGAAAGGACTGAGGCTGAAAAGACTATGTCTTTTTCTGCTGAGATGTGACTTGGGGTAAAAAAGGTGGATTTTCTAGCTGTTGCCGTGGCCACCAGGTCCGATGGACTGACCCCAAATAACTCCTCCCCTTTATACGGCAATACTTCCATGTGCCGTTTGGAATCTGCATCACCTGACCACTGTCGTGTCCAGAAACATCGTCTGGCAGATATGGACATCGCACTTACTCTTGATGCCAGAGTTTCGCATATATAGAAATGCATCTTTTAAATGCTCTATAGTCAATAAAATACTGTCCCTGTCAAGGGTATCAATATTTCCAGTCAGGGAATCCGACCAAGCCACCCCAGCGCTGCCCATCCAGGCTGAGGCGATCGCTGGTCGCAGTATAACACCAGTATGTGTGTATATACTTTTTAGGATATTTTCCAACCTCCTATCAGTTGGCTCCTTGAGGGCGTCCGTATCTGGAGACGGTAACGCCACTTGTTTTTATAAGCGTGTGAGCGCCTTATCCACCCTAAGGTGTGTTTCCCAACGCGCCATAACTTCTGGCGGGAAAAGGTATACCGCCAATAATTTTCTATCGGGGAAAACCCACGCATCATCACACACTTCATTTAATTTATCTGATTCAGGAAAAACCACATGTAGTTTTTTCACACTCCACATAATACCCTTTTTTGTGGTACTTGTAGTATCAGAAATATGTAACATCTCCTTCATTGCCCTTAACAAGTAACGTGTGGCCCTAAAGGAAAATACGTTTGTTTCTTCACCGTCGACACTGGAGTCAGTGTCCGTGTCTGTGTCTGTGTCGACCGACTGAGGTAAAAGGACGTTTTAACGCCCCTGACGGTGTTTTAGACGCCTGGACAGGTACTAATTGGTTTGCCGGCCGTCTCATGTCGTCAACCGACCTTGCAGCGTGTTGACATTATCACGTAATTCCTTAAATAAGCCATCCATTCCGGTGTCGACTCCCTAGAGAGTGACATCACCATTACCGGCAATTGCTCCGCCTCCTCACCAACATCGTCCTCATACATGTCGACACACAAGTACCGACACACAGCACACACACAGGGAATGCTCTGATAGAGGACAGGACCCCACTAGCCCTTTGGGGAGACAGAGGGAGAGTTTGCCAGCACACACCAAAAACGCTATATTATACAGGGACAACCTTTATATAAGTGTTTTTCCCTTATAGCATTTTAATATATATATACATATCGCCAAATAAGTGCCCCCCCTCTCTGTTTTAACCCTGTTTCTGTAGTGCAGTGCAGGGGAGAGCCTGGGAGCCTTCCCACCAGCCTTTGTGTGAGGGAAAATGGCGCTGTGTGCTGAGGAGAATAGGCCCCGCCCCCTTTTCGGCGGGCTTCTTCTCCCGTTTTTCTGAGACCTGGCAGGGGTTAAATACATCCATATAGCCTCCAGGGCTATATGTGATGTATTTTTAGCCAGAATAAGGTATTATACATTGCTGCCCAGGGCGCCCCCAGCAACGCCCTGCACCCTCCGTGACCGTTGGTGTGAAGTGTGTGACAACAATGGCGCACAGCTGCAGTGCTGTGCGCTACCTTCATGAAGACTGAAAAGCCTTCTGCCGCCGGTTTCTGGACCTTCAATCTTCAGCATCTGCAAGGGGGGTCGGCGGCGCGGCTCCGGGACGAACCCCAGGGTGAGACCTGTGTTCCGACTCCCTCTGGAGCTAATGGTGTCCAGTAGCCTAAGAAGCCAATCCATCCTGCACGCAGGTGAGTTGAACTTCTCTCCCCTAAGTCCCTCGATGCAGTGAGCCTGTTGCCAGCAGGACTCACTGAAAATAAGAAACCTAAAAACTTTTTCTAAGCAGCTCCTTAAGAGAGCCACCTAGATTGCACCCTGCTCGGACTGGCACAAAAACCTAACTGAGGCTTGGAGGAGGGTCATAGGGGGAGGAGCCAGTACACACCACCTGATCCTAAAGCTTTAGTTTTGTGCCCTGTCTCCTGCGGAGCCGCTAATCCCCATGGTCCTGACGGAGTCCCCAGCATCCACTTAGGACGTCAGAGAAATATAGTAAAGCCTCCAGTATAATAGAAATATATAGTAATGCCTCCAGTATAATAGAAATATATAGTAATGACTCCAGTATAATAGAAATATATAGTAATGCCTCCAGTATAATAGAAATATATAGTGATACCTCCAGTATAATAGAAATATATAGTAATACCTCCAGTATAATAGAAATATATAGTGATACCTCCAGTATAATAGAAATATATAGTAATACCTCCAGTATAATAGAAATATATAGTAATACCTCCAGTATAATAGAAATATGTAGTGATACCTCCAGTATAATAGTAATATATAGTAATGCCTCCAGTATAATAGAAATATATAGTAATGCCTCCAGTATAATAGAAATATATAGTAATGCCTCCAGTATAATAGAAATATATAGTGATACCTCCAGTATAATAGAAATATATAGTGATACCTCCAGTATAATAGAAATATATAGTGATACCTCCAGTATAATAGAAATATATAGTGATACCTCCAGTATAATAGAAATATATAGTAATGCCTCCAGTATAATAGAAATATATAGTAATGCCTCCAGTATAATAGAAATATATAGTGATACCTCCAGTATAATAGAAATATATAGTGATACCTCCAGTATAATAGAAATATATAGTGATACCTCCAGTATAATAGAAATATATAGTAATACCGCCAGTAAAATAGAAATATATAGTGATACCTCCAGTATAATAGAAATATATAGTGATGCCTCCAGTATAATAGAAATATATAGTAATGCCTCCAGTATAATAGAAATATATAGTGATACCTCCAGTATAATAGAAATATATAGTGATGCCTCCAGTATAATAGAAATATATAGTAATACCTCCAGTATAATAGAAATATATAGTGATGCCTACAGTATAATAGAAATATATAGTGATACCTCCAGTATAATAGAAATATATAGTGATACCTCCAGTATAATAGTAATATATAGTAAAGCCTCCAGTATAATAGAAATATATAGTAATGCCTCCAGTATAATAGAAATATATAGTAATGACTCCAGTATAATAGAAATATATAGTAATGCCTCCAGTATAATAGAAATATATAGTGATACCTCCAGTATAATAGAAATATATAGTAATACCTCCAGTATAATAGAAATATATAGTGATACCTCCAGTATAATAGAAATATATAGTAATACCTCCAGTATAATAGAAATATATAGTGATACCTCCAGTATAATAGAAATATATAGTAATACCTCCAGTATAATAGAAATATATAGTGATACCTCCAGTATAATAGAAATATATAGTGATACCTCCAGTATAATAGTAATATATAGTAATGCCTCCGTTATAATAGAAATATATAGTAATGCCTCCAGTATAATAGAAATATATAATAATGCCTCCAGTATAATAGAAATATATAGTGATACCTCCAGTATAATAGAAATATATAGTGATACCTCCAGTATAATAGAAATATATAGTGATACCTCCAGTATAATAGAAATATATAGTAATGCCTCCAGTATAATAGAAATATATAGTAATGCCTCCAGTATAATAGAAATATATAGTGATACCTCCAGTATAATAGAAATATATAGTGATACCTCCAGTATAATAGAAATATATAGTGATACCTCCAGTATAATAGAAATATATAGTAATACCGCCAGTATAATAGAAATATATAGTGATACCTCCAGTATAATAGAAATATATAGTGATGCCTCCAGTATAATAGAAATATATAGTAATACCGCCAGTATAATAGAAATATATAGTGATACCTCCAGTATAATAGAAATATATAGTAATACCGCCAGTATAATAGAAATATATAGTGATACCTCCAGTATAATAGAAATATATAGTGATACCTCCAGTATAATAGAAATATATAGTAATGCCTCCAGTATAATAGAAATATATAGTAATGCCTCCAGTATAATAGAAATATATAGTGATACCTCCAGTATAATAGAAATATATAGTGATACCTCCAGTATAATAGAAATATATAGTGATACCTCCAGTATAATAGAAATATATAGTAATACCGCCAGTATAATAGAAATATATAGTGATACCTCCAGTATAATAGAAATATATAGTGATGCCTCCAGTATAATAGAAATATATAGTAATGCCTCCAGTATAATAGAAATATATAGTGATACCTCCAGTATAATAGAAATATATAGTGATGCCTCCAGTATAATAGAAATATATAGTAATACCTCCAGTATAATAGAAATATATAGTGATGCCTACAGTATAATAGAAATATATAGTGATACCTCCAGTATAATAGAAATATATAGTGATACCTCCAGTATAATAGTAATATATAGTAAAGCCTCCAGTATAATAGAAATATATAGTAATGCCTCCAGTATAATAGAAATATATAGTAATGACTCCAGTATAATAGAAATATATAGTAATGCCTCCAGTATAATAGAAATATATAGTGATACCTCCAGTATAATAGAAATATATAGTAATACCTCCAGTATAATAGAAATATATAGTGATACCTCCAGTATAATAGAAATATATAGTAATACCTCCAGTATAATAGAAATATATAGTGATACCTCCAGTATAATAGAAATATATAGTGATACCTCCAGTATAATAGTAATATATAGTAATGCCTCCGTTATAATAGAAATATATAGTAATGCCTCCAGTATAATAGAAATATATAATAATGCCTCCAGTATAATAGAAATATATAGTGATACCTCCAGTATAATAGAAATATATAGTGATACCTCCAGTATAATAGAAATATATAGTGATACCTCCAGTATAATAGAAATATATAGTAATGCCTCCAGTATAATAGAAATATATAGTAATGCCTCCAGTATAATAGAAATATATAGTGATACCTCCAGTATAATAGAAATATATAGTGATACCTCCAGTATAATAGAAATATATAGTGATACCTCCAGTATAATAGAAATATATAGTAATACCGCCAGTATAATAGAAATATATAGTGATACCTCCAGTATAATAGAAATATATAGTGATGCCTCCAGTATAATAGAAATATATAGTGATACCTCCAGTATAATAGAAATATATAGTAATACCGCCAGTATAATAGAAATATATAGTGATACCTCCAGTATAATAGAAATATATAGTAATACCGCCAGTATAATAGAAATATATAGTGATACCTCCAGTATAATAGAAATATATAGTAATACCGCCAGTATAATAGAAATATATAGTGATACCTCCAGTATAATAGAAATATATAGTGATGCCTCCAGTATAATAGAAATATATAGTGATACCTCCAGTATAATAGAAATATATAGTGATGCCTCAAGTATAATAGAAATATATAGTGATGCCTCCAGTATAATAGAAATATATAGTAATGCCCCAATTTAATAACAATATATAGTAATACCTCCAGTATAATAGAAATATATAGTAATACCGCCAGTATAATAGAAATATATAGTGATACCTCCAGTATAATAGAAATATATAGTAATGCCTCCAGTATAATAGAAATATATAGTGATGCCTCCAGTATAATAGAAATATATAGTAATACCCCCAGTATAATAGAAATATATAGTGATGCCTCCAGTATAATAGAAATATATAGTGATACCTCCAGTATAATAGAAATATATAGTGATACCTCCAGTATAATAGAAATATATAGTAATGCCTCCAGTATAATAGAAATATATAGTAATGCCTCCAGTATAATAGAAATATATAGTGATGCCTCCAGTATAACAGAAATATATAGTAATGCCCCAATTTAATAACAATATATAGTAATGCCTCCATTATAACAGGAAAATGCAGCCACTGTCGCACTCCCAGTAACCCTGACAAAGTGGGAAGAGCCGTCATGCTGCCAAGCACCATTGTCTTGTTGCTTTGTGGCACGTTATAATTGTGGTAATGGCAAATTATGTGGCAGGTGGTACTGAGTACCCGCTGCCGAATTCTTAAGGGTACTCCGTACCCTAGCGTACCCGCATACTTGCACTGCTGGTGAGGGCAGAGCTGCATGTGACAGGGGCAGTGACATGATGTGAGGAGGGGAATGGAGGCAGCAGGAAGCCACAGACTGAGAGTTATATAGTGGGAGGAGCAGGGTCCCCAGCAGCACAGAGTATATCAGGAGATGAGTGATGTGTCAGTGAGGACAGGGCTGCATGTGACAGGGGCAGTGACATGATGTGAGGAGAGGAATGGAGGCAGCAGGAAGCCACAGACTGCGAGTTATATAGTGGGAGGAGCAGGGTCCCCAGCAGCACAGAGTATATCAGGAGATGAGTGATGTGTCAGTGAGGACAGGGCTGCATGTGACAGGAGCAGTGACATGATGTGAGGTGGGGAATGGAGACAGCAGGAAGCCACAGACTGAGAGTTATATAGTGGGAGGAGCAGGGTCCCCAGCAGCACAGAGTATATCAGGAGATGAGTGATGTGTCAGTGAGGACAGGGCTGCATGTGACAGGGGCAGTGACATGATGTGAGGAAGGGAATGGAGGCAGCAGGAAGCCACAGACTGAGAGTTATATAGAGGGAGGAGCAGGGTCCCCAGCAGCACAGAGTATATCAGGAGATGAGGATGTGTCAGTGAGGACAGGGCTGCATGTGACAGGGGCAGTGACATGATGTGAGGAGGGGAATGGAGGCAGCAGGAAGCCACAGACTGAGAGTTATATGGTGTGAGGAGCAGGGTCCCCAGCAGCACAGAGTATATCAGGAGATGAGTGATGTGTCAGTGAGGACAGGGCTGCATGTGACAGGGGCAGTGACATGATGTGAGGAGGTGAAGAGAGGCAGCAGGAAGCCACAGACTGAGAGTTATACAGTGGGAGGAGCAGGGTCCCCAGCAGCACAGAGTATATCAGGAGATGAGTGATGTGTCAGTGAGGACAGGGCTGCATGTGACAGGGGCAGTGACATGATGTGAGGAAGGGAATGGAGGCAGCAGGAAGCCATAGACTGAGAGTTATATAGTGGGAGGAGCAGGGTCCCCAGCAGCACAGAGTATATCAGGAGATGAGTGATGTGTCAGTGAGGACAGGGCTGCATGTGACAGGGGCAGTGACATGATGTGAGGAGGGGAATGGAGGCAGCAGGAAGCCACAGACTGAGAGTTATATAGTGGGAGGAGCAGGGTCCCCAGCAGCACAGATTATATCAGGAGATGAGTGATGTGTCAGTGAGGACAGGGCTGCATGTGACAGGGGCAGTGACATGATGTGAGGAGGGGAATGGAGGCAGCAGGAAGCCACAGACTGAGAGTTATATAGTGGGAGGAGCAGGGTCCCCAGCAGCACAGATTATATCAGGAGATGAGTGATGTGTCAGTGAGGACAGGGCTGCATGTGACAGGGGCAGTGTCATGATGTGAGGAGGGGAATGGAGGCAGCAGGAAGCCACAGACTGAGAGTTATACAGTGGGAGGAGCAGGGTCCCCAGCAGCACAGAGTATATCAGGAGATGAGTGATGTGTCAGTTAGAGATGAGCGCCTGAAATTTTTCGGGTTTTGTGTTTTGGTTTTGGGTTCGGTTCCGCGGCCGTGTTTTGGGTTCGAACGCGTTTTGGCAAAACCTCACCGAATTTTTTTTGTCGGATTCGGGTGTGTTTTGGATTCGGGTGTTTTTTTCAAAAAACACTAAAAAACAGCTTAAATCATAGAATTTGGGGGTCATTTTGATCCCAAAGTATTATTAACCTCAAAAACCATAATTTACACTCATTTTCAGTCTATTCTGAATACCTCACACCTCACAATATTATTTTTAGTCCTAAAATTTGCACCGAGGTCGCTGTGTGAGTAAGATAAGCGACCCTAGTGGCCGACACAAACACCGGGCCCATCTAGGAGTGGCACTGCAGTGTCACGCAGGATGTCCCTTCCAAAAAACCCTCCCCAAACAGCACATGACGCAAAGAAAAAAAGAGGCGCAATGAGGTAGCTGTGTGAGTAAGATTAGCGACCCTAGTGGCCGACACAAACACCGGGCCCATCTAGGAGTGGCACTGCAGTGTCACGCAGGATGGCCCTTCCAAAAAACCCTCCCCAAACAGCACATGACGCAAAGAAAAAAAGAGGCGCAATGAGGTAGCTGTGTGAGTAAGATTAGCGACCCTAGTGGCCGACACAAACACCGGGCCCATCTAGGAGTGGCACTGCAGTGTCACGCAGGATGTCCCTTCCAAAAAACCCTCCCCAAACAGCACATGACGCAAAGAAAAAAAGAGGCGCAATGAGGTAGCTGTGTGAGTAAGATTAGCGACCCTAGTGGCCGACACAAACACCGGGCCCATCTAGGAGTGGCACTGCAGTGTCACGCAGGATGTCCCTTCCAAAAAACCCTCCCCAAACAGCACATGACGCAAAGAAAAAAAGAGGCGCAATGAGGTAGCTGACTGTGTGAGTAAGATTAGCGACCCTAGTGGCCGACACAAACACCGGGCCCATTTAGGAGTGGCACTGCAGTGTCACGCAGGATGTCCCTTCCAAAAAACCCTCCCCAATCAGCACATGATGCAAAGAAAAAGAAAAGAAAAAAGAGGTGCAAGATGGAATTGTCCTTGGGCCCTCCCACCCACCCTTATGTTGTATAAACAAAACAGGACATGCACACTTTAACCAACCCATCATTTCAGTGACAGGGTCTGCCACACGACTGTGACTGATATGACGGGTTGGTTTGGACCCCCCCCAAAAAAGAAGCAATTAATCTCTCCTTGCACAAACTGGCTCTACAGAGGCAAGATGTCCACCTCATCATCACCCTCCGATATATCACCGTGTACATCCCCCTCCTCACAGATTATCAATTCGTCCCCACTGGAATCCACCACCTCAGCTCCCTGTGTACTTTGTGGAGGCAATTGCTGCTGGTCAATGTCTCCGCGGAGGAATTGATTATAATTCATTTTAATGAACATCATCTTCTCCACATTTTCTGGATGTAACCTCGTACGCCGATTGCTGACAAGGTGAGCGGCGGCACTAAACACTCTTTCGGAGTACACACTTGTGGGAGGGCAACTTAGGTAGAATAAAGCCAGTTTGTGCAAGGGCCTCCAAATTGCCTCTTTTTCCTGCCAGTATAAGTACGGACTGTGTGACGTGCCTACTTGGATGCGGTCACTCATATAATCCTCCACCATTCTATCAATGTTGAGAGAATCATATGCAGTGACAGTAGACGACATGTCCGTAATCGTTGTCAGGTCCTTCAGTCCGGACCAGATGTCAGCATCAGCAGTCGCTCCAGACTGCCCTGCATCACCGCCAGCGGGTGGGCTCGGAATTCTGAGCCTTTTCCTCGCACCCCCAGTTGCGGGAGAATGTGAAGGAGGAGATGTTGACAGGTCGCGTTCCGCTTGACTTGACAATTTTGTCACCAGCAGGTCTTTCAACCCCAGCAGACTTGTGTCTGCCGGAAAGAGAGATCCAAGGTAGGCTTTAAATCTAGGATCGAGCACGGTGGCCAAAATGTAGTGCTCTGATTTCAACAGATTGACCACCCGTGAATCCTTGTTAAGCGAATTAAGGGCTCCATCCACAAGTCCCACATGCCTAGCGGAATCGCTCCGTGTTAGCTCCTCCTTCAATGTCTCCAGCTTCTTCTGCAAAAGCCTGATGAGGGGAATGACCTGACTCAGGCTGGCAGTGTCTGAACTGACTTCACGTGTGGCAAGTTCAAAGGGCATCAGAACCTTGCACAACGTTGAAATCATTCTCCACTGCGCTTGAGAAGGTGCATTCCACCTACTATATCGTGCTCAATTGTATAGGCTTGAATGGCCTTTTGCTGCTCCTCCAACCTCTGAAGCATATAGAGGGTTGAATTCCACCTCGTTACCACTTCTTGCTTCAGATGATGGCAGGGCAGGTTCAGTAGTTTTTGGTGGTGCTCCAGTCTTCTGTACGTGGTGCCTGTACGCCGAAAGTGTCCCGCAATTCTTCTGGCCACCGACAGCATCTCTTGCACGCCCCTGTCGTTTTTTAAAAAATTCTGCACCACCAAATTCAAGGTATGTGCAAAACATGGGACGTGCTGGAATTTGCCCATATTTAATGCACACACAATATTGCTGGCGTTGTCCGATGCCACAAATCCACAGGAGAGTCCAATTGGGGTAAGCCATTCCGCGATGATCTTCCTCAGTTGCCGTAAGAGGTTTTCAGCTGTGTGCGTATTCTGGAAAGCGGTGATACAAAGCGTAGCCTGCCTAGGAAAGAGTTGGCGTTTGCGAGATGCTGCTACTGGTGCCGCCGCTGCTGTTCTTGCGGCGGGAGTCCATACATCTACCCAGTGGGCTGTCACAGTCATATAGTCCTGACCCTGCCCTGCTCCACTTGTCCACATGTCCGTGGTTAAGTGGACATTGGGTACAACTGCATTTTTTAGGACACTGGTGAGTCTTTTTCTGACGTCCGTGTACATTCTCGGTATCGCCTGCCTAGAGAAGTGGAACCTAGATGGTATTTGGTAACGGGGGCACACTGCCTCAATAAATTGTCTAGTTCCCTGTGAACTAACGGCGGATACCGGACGCACGTCTAACACCAACATAGTTGTCAAGGCCTCAGTTATCCGCTTTGCAGCAGGATGACTGCTGTGATATTTCATCTTCCTCGCAAAGGACTGTTGAACAGTCAATTGCTTACTGGAAGTAGTACAAGTGGGCTTACGACTTCCCCTCTGGGATGACCATCGACTCCCAGCAGCAACAACAGCAGCGCCAGCAGCAGTAGGCGTTACACGCAAGGATGCATCGGAGGAATCCCAGGCAGGAGAGGAATCGTCAGAATTGCCAGTGACATGGCCTGCAGGACTATTGGCATTCCTGGGGAAGGAGGAAATTGACACTGAGGGAGTTGGTGGGGTGGTTTGCGTGAGCTTGGTTACAAGAGGAAGGGATTTACTGGTCAGTGGACTGCTTCCGCTGTCACCCAAAGTTTTTGAACTTGTCACTGACTTATTATGAATGCGCTGCAGGTGACGTATAAGGGAGGATGTTCTGAGGTGGTTAACGTCCTTACCCCTACTTATTACAGCTTGACAAAGGCAACACATGGCTTGACAAATGTTGTCCGCATTTCTGGTGAAATACCTCCACACCGAAGAGCTGATTTTTTTGGTATTTTCACCTGGCATGTCAATGGCCATATTCCTCCCACGGACAACAGGTGTCTCCCCGGGTGCCTGACTTAAACAAACCACCTCACCATCAGAATCCTCCTGGTCAATTTCCTCCCCAGCGCCAGCAACACCCATATCCTCCTCATCCTGGTGTACTTCAACACTGACATCTTCAATCTGACTATCAGGAACTGGACTGCGGGTGCTCCTTCCAGCACTTGCAGGGGGCGTGCAAATGGTGGAAGGCGCATGCTCTTCACGTCCAGTGTTGGGAAGGTCAGGCATCGCAACCGACACAATTGGACTCTCCTTGTGGATTTGGGATTTCGAAGAATGCACAGTTCTTTGCTGTGCTGCTTTTGCCAGCTTGAGTCTTTTCATTTTTCTAGCGAGAGGCTGAGTGCTTCCATCCTCATGTGAAGCTGAACCACTAGCCATGAACATAGGCCAGGGCCTCAGCCGTTCCTTGCCACTCCGTGTCGTAAATGGCATATTGGCAAGTTTACGCTTCTCCTCCGACAATTTTATTTTAGGTTTTGGAGTCCTTTTTTTTCTGATATTTGGTGTTTTGGATTTGACATGCTCTGTACTATGACATTGGGCATCGGCCTTGGCAGACGACGTTGCTGGCATTTCATCGTCTCGGCCATGACTAGTGGCAGCAGCTTCAGCACGAGGTGGAAGTGGATCTTGATCTTTCCCTAATTTTGGAACCTCAACATTTTTGTTCTCCATATTTTAATAGGCACAACTAAAAGGCACCTCAGGTAAACAATGGAGATGGATACTAGTATACAATTATGGACTGCCTGCCGAGTGCAGACACAGAGGTAGCCACAGCCGTGAACTACCGTACTGTACTGTGTCTGCTGCTAATATAGACTGGTTGATAAAGAGATGTCTATGTAACTATGTATGTATAAAGAAGAAAGAAAAAAAAACCACGGTTAGGTGGTATACAATTATGGACGGACTGCCTGCCGAGTGCAGACACAGAGGTAGCCACAGCCGTGAACTACCGTACTGTACTGTGTCTGCTGCTAATATAGACTGGTTGATAAAGAGATGTCTATGTAACTATGTATGTATAAAGAAGAAAGAAAAAAAAACCACGGTTAGGTGGTATACAATTATGGACGGACTGCCTGCCGAGTGCAGACACAGAGGTAGCCACAGCCGTGAACTACCGTACTGTACTGTGTCTGCTGCTAATATAGACTGGTTGATAAAGAGATGTCTATGTAACTATGTATGTATAAAGAAGAAAGAAAAAAAAACCACGGTTAGGTGGTATACAATTATGGACGGACTGCCTGCCGAGTGCAGACACAGAGGTAGCCACAGCCGTGAACTACCGTACTGTACTGTGTCTGCTGCTAATATAGACTGGTTGATAAAGAGATGTCGTAGTAGTATGTATGTATAAAGAAGAAAAAAAAACCACGGTTAGGTGGTATACAATTATGGACGGACTGCCTGCCGAGTGCAGACACAGAGGTAGCCACAGCCGTGAACTACCGTACTGTACTGTGTCTGCTGCTAATATAGACTGGTTGATAAAGAGATGTCTATGTAACTATGTATGTATAAAGAAGAAAGAAAAAAAAAACACGGTTAGGTGGTATACAATTATGGACGGACTGCCTGCCGAGTGCAGACACAGAGGTAGCCACAGCCGTGAACTACCGTACTGTACTGTGTCTGCTGCTAATATAGACTGGTTGATAAAGAGATGTCTATGTAACTATGTATGTATAAAGAAGAAAGAAAAAAAAAACACGGTTAGGTGGTATACAATTATGGACGGACTGCCTGCCGAGTGCAGACACAGAGGTAGCCACAGCCGTGAACTACCGTACTGTACTGTGTCTGCTGCTAATATAGACTGGTTGATAAAGAGATGTCGTAGTAGTATGTATGTATAAAGAAGAAAAAAAAACCACGGTTAGGTGGTATACAATTATGGACGGACTGCCTGCCGAGTGCAGACACAGAGGTAGCCACAGCCGTGAACTACCGTACTGTGTCTGCTGCGACTGGATGATAAATGATATAAAAAATATATATCACTACTGCAGCCGGACAGGTATATATTATATATTATATAATGACGGACCTGCTGGACACTGTCTGTCAGCAGAATGAGTTTTATTTTTATAGAATAAAAAAAACAACAACACACAAGTGAAGTCACACGACGAGTGTTTAACTTTTTCAGGCAATCACAATATAAGTATACTACTAACTATACTGGTGGTCAGTGTGGTCAGGTCACTGGTCAGTCACACTGGCAGTGGCACTCCTGCAGCAAAAGTGTGCACTGTTTAATTTTAATATAATATTATGTACTCCTGGCTCCTGCTATAACCTATAACTGGCACTGCAGTGCTCCCCAGTCTCCCCCACAATTATAAGCTGTGTGAGCTGAGCAGTCAGACAGATATATAATATATATAGATGATGCAGCACACTGGGCTGAGCCTGAGCAGTGCACACAGATATGGTATGTGACTGAGTCACTGTGTGTATCGCTTTTTTCAGGCAGAGAACGGATATATTAAATAAACTGCACTGTCTGGTGGTCACTCACTATATAATATTATGTACTCCTGGCTCCTGCTATAACCTATAACTGGCACTGCAGTGCTCCCCAGTCTCCCCCACAATTATAAGCTGTGTGAGCTGAGCAGTCAGACAGATATATAATATATATAGATGATGCAGCACACTGGGCTGAGCCTGAGCAGTGCACACAGATATGGTATGTGACTGAGTCACTGTGTGTATCGCTTTTTTCAGGCAGAGAACGGATATATTAAATAAACTGCACTGTCTGGTGGTCACTCACTAGTAAACTCTCTGCACTCTCTACACTTCTACAGTACTCCTCCTAGTCCTAAGCTCCAGTAAATCTCTCTCTCTTATAATCTAAATGGAGAGGACGCCAGCCACGTCCTCTCCCTATCAATCTCAATGCACGTGTGAAAATGGCGGCGACGCGCGGCTCCTTATATAGAATCCGAGTCTCGCGATAGAATCCGAGCCTCGCGAGAATCCGACAGCGTCATGATGACGTTCGGGCGCGCTCGGGTTAACCGAGCAAGGCGGGAAGATCCGAGTCGCTCGGATCCGTGTAAAAAAAGCTGAAGTTCGGGCGGGTTCGGATTCCGAGGAACCGAACCCGCTCATCTCTAGTGTCAGTGAGGACAGGGCTGCATGTGACAGGGGCAGTGACATGATGTGAGGAGGTGAAGAGAGGCAGCAGGAAGCCACAGACTGAGAGTTATACAGTGGGAGGAGCAGGGTCCCCAGCAGCACAGAGTATATCAGGAGATGAGTGATGTGTCAGTGAGGACAGGGCTGCATGTGACAGGGGCAGTGACATGATGTGAGGAAGGGAATGGAGGCAGCAGGAAGCCACAGACTGAGAGTTATATAGTGGGAGGAGCAGGGTCCCCAGCAGCACAGAGTATATCAGGAGATGAGTGATGTGTCAGTGAGGACAGGACTGCATGTGACAGGGGCAGTGACATGATGTGAGGAGGTGAAGAGAGGCAGCAGGAAGCCACAGACTGAGAGTTATACAGTGGGAGGAGCAGGGTCCCCAGCAGCACAGAGTATATCAGGAGATGAGTGATGTGTCAGTGAGGACAGGGCTGCATGTCACAGGGGCAGTGACATGATGTGAGGAAGGGAATGGAGGCAGCAGGAAGCCACAGACTGAGAGTTATATAGTGGGAGGAGCAGGGTCCCCAGCAGCACAGAGTATATCAGGAGATGAGTGATGTGTCAGTGAGGACAGGGCTGCATGTGACAGGGGCAGTGACATGATGTGAGGAGGGGAATGGAGGCAGCAGGAAGCCACAGACTGAGAGTTATATAGTGGGAGGTGCAGGGATCCCAGCAGCACAGAGTATATCAGGAGATGAGTGTAGTGGGAAGATGGCTGCGGGATGTGAAGGTCAGAGACATCACGTTTTTTTTGGGGGGGGGGCGGGTATGGGGGCAGCTGGAGTACAAAGATTGAGAGTTATATAGTGTAAGGAGCATGGTCCCGGTTCCCAGCAGCACAGAGTATATCAGGACATTTTTAGAAGGTATAATTAACTCCTAACATAATTATGATGTATAAAAAAATATAAAACCTGGTACATAAAAACAGATGTACGACCCCAGCACTATAAATATCCCCCTATATACAGGTAGTAATGTGCTGAGAACTGTATAAGGTAAATCTCCTGACAGAAAGACAGCATGATCCGGATATTGTATATTAGCGAGTTGTTTTCTATCTATTAGATTATAGATCCGGGAGCTTCAAAATATGTGAGAAGTCAGAACTGCTTGGAATATGCATGTGACACTATGGAGATACTTTGCATTAATTTCCTCGCTCTGCGTGTCAGAAAGCGATACAAACAGGGGCTGCGCAGGTACAGAAGACTTTATTGAACTCAGTGGAGCATGGCGAAAGAACGGAGTACCCTAAAAATAACTGCCAGTTATTAAAAAATAAAACATGCGCAGCCCATATCCAATTTCAGCTTTCATCTTCCATTCCAGCCTCTGTATAGGAAATACTAATTATATGTCCCCACAAGAAAACATGCTCCTGCAGTAGCTAACACTGCTGCAGCACCACCAGGCGGCATGCCATGATGAGGAGGATACGACAGGATACATAGAAATAGAATGCCAGATTGAAATACATGACCAGTACATCTGTATACAACATGCCATGTCCCTCATTCATCTACCCCCCCCCCCCCTCATCCCCAATATAGTCAAACCATGCTCACCGCAATCAAATCCCAACTATTTCCGGGTTGACCACTACCTCATTTAGGAGCTGTTGGCTGGAACTTTACCTCTGTCTACTTTATCTCTCTCCAAGAATTTGTATTTTTAACTGTCCCGTAAAAATAGGATTTTAATACCTACCGGTAAATCCTTTTCTCCTAGTCCGTAGAGGATGCTGGGGTCCACTTCAGTACCAAGGGGTATAGACGGTTCCGCAGGAGCCATGGGCACTTCAAGACTTTTGAAGGGTGTGAACTGGCTCCTCCCTCTATGCCCCTCCTCCAGACCTCAGTATAGGAACTGTCCCCAGGGAGACGGACATTTCGAGGAAAGGATTTACTTTTAATTTAATGGTGAGATTCATACCAGCTCACACCTCAACCATGTCGCACACATGGCATTCAACATAACACACGCCAACGGGCATGAACAATTGCAGCAACATGCTGAAATAACCGTAACACAACATTAGTGTAACTACAAAATTAACAACTGCAGGTAAAGTACGCACTGGGTCGGGTGCCCAGCATCCTCTACGGCAGGGCTGGCCAAACCAGTCCTCGAGATCTACCAACAGTTCACATTTTCCAGACCACCTAGCTGGTGCACAGGTGTAGTCATTACTAATTAAGATGTGCCGCATTCATTCCTAACTGACAATTCTACAGATCTCCAGGAGGCCTGGAAAACATGAACTGTTGGTAGATCTCGAGGACCGGTTTGGCCAGCCCTGCTCTACGGACTAGGAGAAAAGGGATTTACCGGTAGGTATTAAAATCCTATTTTCTCATACATCCTAGAGGATGCTGGAGTCCACTTCAGTACCATGGGATTATAACAAAGCTCCAGTACGGGTGGGAGAGTGCGGATGACCCTGCAGCACCGATTGACCAAACTTGAGGTCCTCAGCGGCCAAGGTGTCAAACTTGTAAAACTTAGCAAGCGTGTTTGACCCTGACCAAGTAGCTGCTCGGCAAAGTTGTAAAGCCGAGATGCCCCAGGCAGCTGCCCAGAATGAGCCCACCTTTCTAGTAGAATGGGCCTTCACCGACTTCGGTACTGGCAAGCCTGCCGTAGAATGAGCATGATGAATCATAACTCTGATCCAGCGCGCAATAGTCTGCTTAAGCAGGACCCCCAATCTTGTTGGGAGCATACAGGACAAACAGAGTTTCCGTTTTCCTTATCCGAGCTGTTCTCACAACATAAATCTTCAAAGCTCTGACCACATCAAGAGACTTTGACTCAGTGAAAGTGTCAGTAGCCACTGGCACCACAATAGGTTGGTTTATGTGGAAAGACGAAACCACCTTTGGAAGAAATTGTTGACGAGTTCTTAACTCTGCTCTATCTTCATGGAAGATCAGTTAAGGGCTCTTGTGAGATAAGGCCCCCAACTCAGACACCCGCCTTGCGGATGCCAAGGCCAAAAGCATCACCACTTTCCAAGTGAGAAACTTCAACTCTATTTCCTGTAGAGGTTCAAACTAGTGATGTGCACCGGAATTTTTTTTGGGTTTTGTGTTTTGGTTTTGGATTCGTTCCGCGGCCGTGTTTTGGATTCGGACGCGTTTTGGCAAAACCTCCCTGAAAATTTTTTGTCGGATTCGGGGGTGTTTTGGATTTGGGTGTTTTTTTACAAAAAAACCTCAAAAACAGCTTAAATCAAAGAATTTGGGGGTCATTTTGATCCCATAGTATTATTAACCTCAATAACTATAATTTACACTCATTTCCAGTCTATTCTGAATACCTCACAATATTATTTTTAGTCCTAAAATTTGCACCGAGGTCGCTGTATGGCTAAGCTAAGCGACCCAAGAGGCCGACACAAACACCTGGCCCATCTAGGAGTGGCACTGCAGTGTCAGACAGGATGGCTGATTTAAAAAATAGTCCCCAAACAACACATGATGCAAAGAATAAAAGAGGTGCACCAAGGTTGCTGTATGGCTAAGCTAAGCGACCCAAGTGGCCGACACAAACACCTGGCCCATCTAGGAGTGGCACTGCAGTGGCAGACAGGATGGCAGATTTAAAAAATAGTCCCTAAACAGCACATGATGCAATGAAAAAAAGAGGTACACCAAGGTCACTGGATGGCTAAGCTAAGCGACCCAAGTGGCCGACACAAACACCTGGCCCATCTAGGAGTGGCACTGCAGTGTCAGACAGGATGGCAGATTTAAAAAATAGTCCCCAAACAACACATGATGCAAAGAAAAAAAGAGGTGCACCAAGGTCGCTGTATGGCTAAGCTAAGCGACCCAAGTGGCTGACACAAACACCTGGCCCATCTAGGAGTGGCACTGCAGTGTCAGACAGGATGGCACTTAAAAAAATAGTCCCCAAACAGCACATGCAGCACACATATGGATAGTATACTTAACGACACAGAGGTAGAGCAATGGACTACTGTACCGTACTGCTATTTACATATACTGGTGGTCAGCAAAATTCTGCACTGTCCTCCTACTATATACTGCGCACAACTAAAATGCAGCACAGGTATGGATGGATAGTATACTTGATGACACAGAGGTAGAGCAATGGACTACTGTACCGTACTGCTATATATATATATATACATATATATATATATATATATATATACTGGTGGTCAGCAAAATTCTGCATTGTCCTCCTACTATATACTGCGCACAACTAAAATGCAGCACAGGTATGGATGGACAGTATACTTGACGACACAGAGGTAGAGCAATGGACTACTGTACCGTACTGCTATATATATACTGGTGGTCAGCAAAATTCTGCACTGTCCTCCTACTATATACTGCGCACAACTAAAATGCAGCACAGGTATGGATGGATAGTATACTTGATGACGCAGAGTTAGAGCAATGGACTACTGTACCGTACTGCTATATATTATATACTGGTGGTCAGCAAAATTCTGCACTGTCCTCCTACTATATACTGCGCACAACTAAAATGCAGCACAGGTATGGATGGATAGTATACTTGACTACACAGAGGTAGAGCAGTGGACTACTGTACCATACTGCTATATATATACTGGTGGTCAGCAAAATTCTGCACTGTCCTCCTACTATATACTGCGCACAACTAAAATGCAGCACAGGTATGGATGGATAGTATACTTGACGACACAGAGGTAGAGCAATGGACTACTGTACCGTACTGCTATATATATACTGGTGGTCAGCAAAATTCTGCACTGTCCTCCTACTATATACTACAATGCAGCACAGATATGGAGCGTTTTTCAGGCAGAGAACGTAGATATTTTCAGCACACTGAGCACAGATAGTTGCAGCACACTGAGCACAGATATTTGCAGCACACTGAGCACAGAAACCGAGAGAACGCAGCCACGTCCTCTCGCTATCATCTCCAAAGCACGAGTGAAAGTGGTAGCGACGTGCGGCTCCTTATATAGAATACGAATCTCGCGAGAATCCGACAGCGGGATGATGACGTTCGGGTGCGCTCGGGTTAACCAAGCAAGGCGGGAAGATCCGAGGCTGCCTCGGAACCGTGTAAAATGGTTGAAATTCGGGGGGGTTCGGATCCTGAGGAACCGAACCCGCTCATCTCTAGTTCAAACCAACTCGATTGAAGGAACTGCAACACCACATTAAGGTCCCATGGTGCCACAGGAGGCACAAATGGAGGCTGGATGTGCAGAACCCCTTTCACGAAAGTCTGAACTTCTGGAAGGGAGGCCAATTGTTTTTGAAAGAAAACTGATAAGGCTGAAATTTGGACCTTGATTGAACCGAGTCAAAGTCCTGCATCCACACCAGCCTGCAGAAAATGGAGAAAACGTCCTAACTCAAACTCTTCCGTAGGAGCCTTCTTGGATTCACACCAAGACACATATTTTCTCCCAATACGGTGGTAATGTTTAGACGTTACTCCTTTCCTGGCCTCAATAAGAGTGGGGATGACTTCCTTGGGAATACCCTTTCATGCTAGGATCCGGCACTCAACAGCCATGCTGTCAAACGTAGCCGCGGTAAGTCTTGATACACGCACGGCCCCTGCTGTAGAAGGTCCTCGCGAGGAGGAAGATGCCGAGGATCTTCTATGAGCAACTCCTGAAGATCTGGATACCAAGCCCTCCTCGGCCAGTCTGGGGCAATGAGGATCGCTCGAACCCTTGTTCTCCGTATGATTTTGAGAACTTTTGGTATCAGTGGAAGTGGAGGGAAGACATATACCGACCGAAACACCCACTGGGTCACCAGTGCATCCACTGCCATTGCTTGAGGGTCTCTCGACCTGGAACAATATCTCTGAAGCTTCTTGTTGAGACGAGATGCCATCATGTCTACTTGAGGAACTCCCCAAAGACTTGTCACCTCTGCGAAGACTTCTTGGTGGAGGCCCCACTCTCCTGGATGGAGATCGTGTCTGCTGAGGAAGTCTGCTTCCCAGTTGTCCACTCCCGGAATGAAAATTGCTGACAGAGCTCTTACATGTCTTTCTGCCCAGAGGAGGATCTTTGACACCTCTGCCATTGCCGCTCTGCTTTTTGTTCCGCCTTGACGGTTTATGTACGCGCTGTTACATTGTCTGACTGGATCTGCATGGGTTGATCTTGAAGAAGATGTACCGCTTGTAGAAGGCCGTTGTAAATGGCTCTCAATTATAGAACGTTTATGTGAAGGCAGGCTTCCTGACTTGACCATTTTCCTTGGAAGCTTTCCCCCTGTGTGACTGCTCCCCAGCCTCAGAGACTTGCATCCGTGGTTACCAGGACCCAGTCCTGAATCCCGAACCTGCGTCCCTCTAATAGGTGAGAACCGTGTAGCCACCACAGGAGCGAAATCCTGGTTTTGGAGGACAGGATTATTTTCCGGTGCATGGGTAGGTGGGATCCGGACCACTTGTCCAACAGGTCCCACTGGAATACTCTGGCATGGAATCGGCCAAACTGTATGGCCTCGTAGGCCGCTACCATCTTCCCCAACAACCGAATGCATTGATGGATCGACACTCTTGTTGGTTTCAAAATTTGTTTGACCATTCTCTGGATTTCTAGAGCTTTTTCTACTGGAAGAAAAACCCTCTGTACTTCTGTGTCCAGTATCATCCCCAAAAAAAGGACAATCTCGTCGTCGGTTCTAACTGCGACTTTGGAAAGTTCATGATCCAACCGTGTTGTTGGAGCACTGACAGGAAGAGTGCAATGTTCTGCACCAATCGTTCCCTGGATCTCGCTTTTATCAGGAGATCGTCCAGGTAAGGAATTATATTGACTCCTTGTTGTCGAAGGAGGACCATCATCTCTGCCATCACCTTGGTGAATACCCTCGGTGCCGTGGAGAGTCCGAACGGCAACGTCTGGAACTGGTAATGGTAATCCTGTACTGCTAATCTCAGATAAGCTTGGTGAGGAGGATAAATGGGAACATGTAAGTAAGCATCTTTTATGTCTACTGACACCATGAAGTCCCCTTCCTCCAGACTGGAAATCACTGCCCTCAGAGATTCCATCTTGAACTTGAACCTTTTCAAGTAGAGATTCAGATTTTTCAGGTTTAAAATTGGTCTGACCGAGCCGCCCGGCTTCGGAACTACGAAGAGGCTTGAATAAAAACCTTCTCCTTGCGGTGACAAGGGTACTAGGACAATGACTTGATCCTGACATAATTTTTGAATTGCAGCTGTTACGACTTCTCTTTCTGGAAGAGAAGCTGGCAAGGTCGATTTGAAAAATCGGCATGGGGGGACGTTTTGAAACTCCAGTTTGTATCCATGGGACACTATTTGTAAAACCCATGGGTCCAGGCCAGATTGAAGGCAGATCTGACTGAAAAGTTTCAGACGTGCTCCCACCCGAGCGGACTCCCGCAAGGGAGCCCCAGCGTCATGCTGCAGATTTGGCAGAAGCAGAGGTTGATTTCTGCTCCTGCGATCCTGGAGACGCTGCAGATTTTTTCCCTTTTACCCTTCCTCTACCTGCAAACAAGGGGGAACCTTTGGCCTTTTTGTATTTGTTGGGCCGAAAGGACTGCATCTGAGAGTGATGTCTTTTTTGCCGGTGCAGGAGCATAAGGCAAGAATGTCGACTTACCTGCAGTAGCCACAGAGACCAACGCATCCAGCCCATCTCCAAATAAGGCCTCACCTTTATGCGGGAGTCTGCGTCAGCATTCCATTGGCTAATCCACAAAGCCCTCCGTGCTGAGATTGCCATGGTAGCGGTTCTTGATCCCAAGAGACCAATATCTTTCATGGTTTCCAGCACGTACGCAGCAGCGTCTATGATATGACCTAACGTTAGGAGTATCTCGTCTCCATCTATTGTGTCAATGTCTAATGACAAGTTTTCTGACCACTTCTCAATAGCACTACTCACCCACGCACAGACAATGGTAGGCCTGAGTAGTGTCCCATTGGCCACATCAATAGATCACCTCACTAACTTGCGGTCTGTCGGCTCCTTAAGTGAAGCCATTCCAGGCGCAGGGAGAAACACCTTTTCTCTTTTATGACAGGGCCCTGTCTAAAATGCGGGGTGACTCCCACCTTTTGGAAAAAGGTAAGCTGCCTGAATTCCTTTTGGGAATCTGAAATGTCTTTTCAGGTTAAATCAGACTCCCTCCAAGAGATTGTTCAACTCCTGAGGTGGAGGGAAAATGACATTACTTCTTTACTAAAGTAATCCCTCTCCTTGTGGTAAAAGAGGGGGCTTCGTAACTTCTAACACCTCCTTTATAGCTAAAACATGTTTTGAATGCTTTTCGCTAACTTAGGACCTATTCCCCTGGAATCACTAGTGTCGACACAGGAATCAGAGTCCGTGTAGGTATCAGTTTGTACTATTTGTGCAAATTTGTATGTGACCCAGAGGGGTCCCTGTGGATGAAAGGCAGAACTATTAAAAATCACATCTTCAACAAATTATTTTCAGTTTTCTGCATGAGATTCAGTCCAACCTCTTACTGATATGATTCACACTATCATGTAACCTTTCACCCAGTCAGGCTCTTGGTGTCATATTACAACTCTGTGTCCCTAACATGGCTCCCTCAGGGGAAGAGCTCCCTGCCTCAGACATGTCACACACGTGTACAACCACACCACAGAGACTCCGGGACTTATAGGGGACAGACCCACAGTAAAATCTGTCAGAAGGACACAGATAGGATTTGCCAGTTCACAACCCAGCGCCAGTAACACAAGGGGGTAAATTTACTAAGATGGGAGTTCTATTTAAGATGTGATGTTGCCCATAGCAACCAATCAGATTCCAGGTATTATGTTCTAAAAGGTGCTAGATAAATGAGAAGTAGAATTTGATTGGTTGCTATAGGCAACATCTCATCTTAAATAGAACTCCCATCTTAGTAAATTTACCCCAATGTCTGTGAACACAAAATGCCCACTGACATGCAGCGCTTTTATAATGTTAATCACACAATTACATAGCACCAAATTCACTGTGGCCCCCCCCCTGTTTTGCACCCTGATACTTGTTCAGCAGTGGAGGAGGACCAGCGTTCTTCTCTGCAGCCTGGAAGGAGAGAAAATGGTGCTGAGCAATGTGCTGGCTGACTGAGGAGTAAGCTCCGCTCCCTCAATGGCGTGTTTCTTCTCAGCTTTTATGAGGTAATTTTTTTATACTGGCGGGGTTATGACTGTGCCTCAGCAACTTATGCCCCTTATTTATGCCAGTTTCAATAGGTTTTATGCTGCCCAGGGCACCCCCCCGCGCCCTGCACCCTGCAGTGCCTGTGTATGTGTGGGCAACATGGCGCACTGCGCTCCCGCCAGCCGTGCAGTACCTTTAGCCGTCACTTTGATTGAAGATCCTTCTTCTAACACTCACCTGTCTTCTGACTTCTGGCTCTGTGAGGGGGGTGACGGCGTGCTGTGGGAGTGAGCACATAGCCGCAGCTAGCGTACAGTACCCTTCAGGAGCTAATGGTGTCCTGTCAGCCAGAAGCAGAGCCATGAAACTATTCAGGAAGTTGGTTCCTACTTCTGCCCCCTCAGTCCCACGAAGCAGGGAGACTGTTGCCAGCAGTTCTCCTTGAAAATAAAAAAACTAACATAAGTCTTTTCAGAGAAACTCAGTAGAGCTCCTCTGGAGTGCATCCAGTCTGCCTGGGCACATTTTCTAACCTGAGGTCTGGAGGAGGGGCATAGAGGGAGGAGCCAGTTCACACCCTTGAAAAGTCTTGAAATGCCCATGGCTCCTGCGGAACCGTCTATACCCCATGGTACTGAAGTGGACCCCAGCATCCTCTAGGACGTATGAGAAAATAAAAAAATGTTGCCAAGTATTATTATTATTATTTATGTTTAAAGCACCGTACATGTAGTCATTCACACCTTACCTCATTGGTCAGTACAGTCTTAACAGTGTAGCATTAATGAAAGCAGAAAAACAGAAATACATTTACCATTTAAATGAATCCCTTCTCTGTGCTACAATCATTATTATAATTCTATGACTGGGTCATTAGCAGCCTTTAAAATGTAACTGTCCCGATTGCAGCCCCCAAAGCGACGATAAGGGGTCGGGAAGTGAGGCTCTGCCCCCATTTATCTAAGGCTCCACCCCTTTATCAAAGGTTACACCCCTTTTTGGGAGCGTGCGTGACCGTGGCTTGCCATAAGGTTGTGATGCGGAGAAAGTGGCTGTGGGTGGGGGCGTGATTAGTTATGGAAATCCCGGGATACCTGGGATTGGCTTCTTTTCAGTGTCTCGCCCTCCCTTCCCTGCCCAACCCACATAACTAACCCCAAACAGGATGGTAGGGAGGGTGGACCACTTGCTGGTGGTGCAGGGCGGCGGTGAAGTCTGATGGGCCATCGGCAAACGCAGGGGGGTTTCCGGTTGCCTGGAAGCCCCCTATCTCTTGGCAAGTGGCTCAAATTATGACAATAGCAGTGGTATATAATACGATAACTAGAGCTGCCGCCACATCGTGCAGTTTAAGGGACAGAGGAGATCTGTAGCTTCAATTCTCGCTTTGTGACCCCCATACCCAGAGCTCCTGCACTTAACATAAAGAAAACTGAAGGCCCCCTGGTATGCCCAATCAGGTCCGTCCTTTGTAATGCCAGATCTATAAGAAACAAGACTGCAACAATTGCTGACCTTATTGAATCTGCAGATCTAGCCTGTATTACAGAGACCTGGCTAGATGACAATGCAGCACCTATATTAGAGGCTCCGGTCCCAACAAACTACTCTCCACAACCCAAGACTGGAGTGCAGGGGTGGCGGGGTGGCTCTCTGCTTCAAAAAAGAACTTAAACTTAGGGTCCACCCTATTGAAATTACTTGCTCATTCGAGTGCATTGCTGCCTGGATTTTGACAGGATTAGGTTTCAGAGTACTTCTTATTTACCGGGCTCCTGGAGATGGAAAGATATTTCTACAAGAAATTGCAGACACTGTTGCTGGCCTAGTTCTGGAACATCAAAGATGGCTCATCATCGGGGATTTCAATGCATGGGCGGATGATGAGCTCTCGCGCCTTGGCCAAGACCTCCTGTGCACAATGAATAGTTTGGGCTTCACACAGGTCATTCTTTCTGCCACACATAAAAGTGGTCACACTCTTGATCTTGTCTTTCAGATTGGATTAGAAGTCACTGACCTAAAAATAAACCCTGTCATCTGGTCAGACTACCACTCCATTTGGTTCTCAGTTGCATCCCCTCAAATAAGATCTCTGCCCGTGGAGTTGACCAGGTATCGTCCAAGGAGGGGTATGACTCTCTTGCAGCAAATCTGGATCTCTCTGCTATACTGGGTGCCTGTGAAGATCCCCGTTCCCTAGTCCGTTATTATAATAGGGATGTTATGGCTGCAATTGATATTATCGCCCCAGTGCATATAAGACCTTGTAAACCACAACGTCGAGCTCCCTGGTTCGACATCAGTGTTAGTGAGCTCAAGAAAAGGGGGCGTAGACTGGAAAGACGATGGAGGAAGACTAACCTAGTGGATGACAAAATGAAACTAATAAAGCATAACGAAGAATATCAATCGACAATCACCCGTAAGAAATCACAGTTCCTGTCAAATGAGATCACGGCAGCAAACAATAGGTCAGCAAAAAATTTCCGCACAGTGGAGATGCTTTGCAAGCCAGCATGCCTGCAGACTGATGAGACCCTCTCCCAGGCAAGATGCAACCAGTTTTCAATCTTCTTTGCAGATAAAATATCCACCATCCGGACTGGAATCTCCACAATGCCGTCAAAACAGTGCCAAACTACAAAGCCTGCCAATATAAACCACCTGCCTTCATGGACCAGTTTTGACCCAGTGGATGTAAAGGACATTGCTGAAACTGCTTGGATTTTGCATCCCACCACCTGTGATCTGGACCCTACCTCAACTAAGCTTCTAAGAGGTTGTATGGATATAGTTGGTCCTGTCTTTGCAAAAATTGTTCAATGCTCTTTGCAGACAGGCATTTTTCCTGGACCCCTAAAGGAAGCAATTGTTAGACCTCTTCTTAAAAAACCTAATTTAGATCCCGACTGCATGACCAACTACAGACTGGTATCAAACCTTCCTTTCCTAGGAAAGGTTATTGAGAAAGTGGTTGCAAATGAACTGGAAACCCACCTGATAACCCATGATATCTATGATCCATTCCAATCAGGATTCAGGAGAAGACATAGCACTGAAACAGCCCTGGTGTGTGTGTTACATGATCTTCTGATGGCAAGAGACAGAGGTGACTGTTCAATATTAATCCTTCTGGATCTTTCTGCAGCATTTGATACCGTGGACCATGGGCTTCTGATTGAGTGACTGATACATTTTTGTGCACTGGATGGCACAGTCCTAAACTGGTTCAAATCATTTCTCACAGGCAGGTCACAGAGAGTATCGTCTGGATTATACTTATCACCACCAGTGCCATTGCCATGTGGTGTCCCACAAGGTTCTATACTATCTCCCATGCTTTTTGCAGTATACATGCTTCCGCTGGGTGAAATAATCAGGCGCCATGGCCTGGTCTACCACTGCTATGCAGATGATACACAACTGTACTTGTCCTTTGCTCCGGGCACTGATAACCCAATAGCAACCCTAAATGGCTGTCTAGCTGAGCTCCAGGAGTGGATGAGTGCCAGTTGGCTGCGACTGAACCCAGATAAAACAGAGGTCCCTATGATAGGACTGCAACATCAAAGGACAAGACTGCAGCATAGCCAACCAACTGGACTTACACTGGGGGATTCAGAATTACAAACCACTGATCGTGTGCGGAATCTTGGCGTTGTCCTGGATGGTGGCTTGACACTTAAACATCAGATATCAGCCACAATCAAATCCTCATTCTTTCACCTGAGGAACATAGCCAGAATCAAGCACTTAATTCCCTCCGATGATCTGCCAAAAGTCATCCATGCATTTGTATCATCTCGATTAGACTACTGTAATGCCCTCTACCTTGGTCTCCCAGCAAAATAATTGCACTGCTTACAGCTGGTGCAAAACACAGCAACCAGCCCTGTTCTAGCCACATAACACCCATACTCTACTCCCTTCACTGGCCGCCTGTAAGATGGAGAATCATCTTCAAGTTTGGCTTACTGAGTTTCAAAGCCCTACATGACCAGGGCCCAAGGTACCTGACGCAGCTTCTGACTCCATACTGCCCCACTCCATTACTGCGATCTGTAGATGAAGGAATATTAGCAGTACCTAGAATCTTCCGTAATTCATCTGGGGGTTGAGCTTTTAGTCATGCGGCTCCGACTCTATGGAACTCACTTCCCCGCACAGTGCGAGAGGCCCCAACTATAGAATCCTTCAAAAGTAGACTCAAGACTTTCCTATTTACTCAAGCATTTCCATAATTGTCCCTTTAGTATCTACATGCTTCTGTATTCTATGAAAAGCTGTTCTGTACTTCATTATTTTCTGTACTATATTATGCTATGTATCTGTTAAGCACCTTGAGTCCTTTCGGAGAAAGAGCACTATATAAATAAAATTATTATTATTAATTATTTTATTATTCTACCAAGTTTGCTGTGTGTGTGGATCTGAGTCCTTAAATCAGTGTACTGGACCAGAGAGTAGCTACCAAGAAGAAGAGACAGGAGCCTTGTCATGAGGATATGTGCTTAGAAAGTGCAGTATTGGTTCTACTATGGTAGAGTATTTATGTCATTGGTGTTGGTACTTGTGGTACCGGACGAGGTCGAGTAGCTAGTTGGCTGGAGTCCCGAGGACAGAATAGTGGGGGCTTGATATATGAATTCATACGGACGTGGCAGGGCCGGCTAAAGGTGATTGTACAAGTACGAGGAACTAGAACACTGGGGATACCAGTGCAATGATAGTTGATTGACACATGTGGTAGAAAACTGATAGTTGGAAGCTGGGATTGAACCAGCAGTTTAGGATAGCTGGAAGCTGGGATTGAGCCAGCAGTACAGGATAGCTGGAAGCTGGGATTGAGCCAGCAGTACAGGATAGCTGGAAGTTGGGATTGAGCCAGCAGTACAGGATAGCTAAATAGCTGAAAGCTGGGATTGAACTAGCAGTACAGGATAGCTGGAAGCTGGAATTGAACCAGCAGTACAGGATAGCTGGAAGCTGGAATTGAACCAGCAGTACAGGATAGCTGGAAGCTGGAATTAAACCAGCAGTACAGGATAGCTGGATAGCTGGAAATTGGGATTGAACCAACAGTACAGGTTAGCTGGAAGCTGGGATTGAACCAGCAGTACAGGATAGCTATATAGGTTACTCAGTGATGCAGACTTGCAGATATACTGGAGATTGTATTGACCAGCGGCGCAGGTTTACAGGTATACTGGAGATAGGATAGCCAGCGGTGCAGGCTTGCAGATATCCTGGAGATGAAATAACCAGCAATGCAGGATAGATGGAAGCTGGGATTGAACCAGCAGTACAGGATAGCTGGAAGCTGGGATTGAGCCAGCAGTACAGGATAGCTGGAAGCTGGGATTGAGCCAGCAGTACAGGATAGCTGGAAGTTGGGATTGAGCCAGCAGTACAGATAGCTAAATATCTGGAAGCTGGGATTGAACTAGCAGTACAAGATAGCTGGAAGCTGGAATTGAACCAGCAGTACAGGATAGCTGGAAGCTGGAATTGAACCAGCAGTACAGGATAGCTGGATAGCTGGAAATTGGGATTGAACCAACAGTACAGGTTAGCTGGAAGCTGGGATTGAACCAGCAGTACAGGATAGCTGGATAGGATACTCAGTGATGCAGACTTGCAGATATACTGGAGATTGTATTGACCAGCAGCGCAGGTTTACAGGTATACTGGAGATAGGATAGCCAGCGGTGCAGGCTTGCAGATATCCTGGAGATGAAATAACCAGCAATGCAGGTTTGCAGATATCCTGGAGATGAGATAACCAGCGGAGCAAGTTGCAGATATCCTGGAGATGAGATAACCAGCGGTGCAGGTTTTCAGATATACTGGAGATGAGGTCACCAGCGGAGCAAGTTTGCAGATATACTGGAGATGAGATAACCAGCGGTGCAGGTTTGCAGATATACTAGAGATAGGATAACCAGCAGTGCAGGTTTGCAGATATCCTGGAGATAAGATAACCAGCGGTGCAGGTTTGCAGATATACTAGAGATAGGATAACCAGCAGTGCAGGTTTGCAGATATCCTGGAGATAAGATAACCAGCGGTGCAGGTTTACAGATATATTCTGGAGATAGGAGTCAGGAAGTGCTGAAATTGGTAATGCACTGATCCTTTAAGCAGGAGATTGCAGGAGCTCTCTACAGGCTAGAGGACAACAAAGCACTGACAGCTTCCCGATGCTTGGAGTTGGATTATATACCCCTTGCTCTCTGGTGATCTGCTGTAGGGATCACATGTCAGGGAAACACTACCTGGTTGGAGAGTTCTCTGCAGAGTCAGCTGATCAGGAAGTAACATGCAGTACTCCAGGCTAGGATTCAGAGTGGACTGAGGCCTAGCAGGCCGGGAAGGAGCAGAAGCCTAACTATCCTGAAATGGATACTGTGACTGACAGCACGGGACGCCGGATGGACCAGCGAATGGCGGACAGCGCTTTGGACGGCGCCGCAGGTAGGTCAAAGTGCAACTGGGAAGCGATGTTACCTCCGTTTTGTGACAATTTATTTATTATGGTATGTTTAACCTTTTCCTGACCACTTATCTTATTTATATTATTTAAATATGTTTGATACAGCCTATACCAGAGGTTCTCAAACGCGGTCCTCAATGCACCCCAATGGCATACTTGCCTACCTGCCCCTCCCCATGAGGGAGAAAATGTTCTGTTCCTGGACTTTCCTGGTAATGTATGATTGCCATCACCTGTGGTGACACACCTTTCTTATCAATTAACTAGCTGACCACAAGTGATGGCAATCATACATTATCAGGAGAGTCCAGGAACAGAGCATGTTCTCCCTCATGGAGAGGGTCAGGTAGGCAAGTATGCCCCAACGGTCCAGGTTTTAGGTTTATCCATGCTTGGCCACTGATGACTTAATTAGCACCTCAGCTAATTTAATTTAGCAATCTGTGCTGAGCCATGGCTTTACCTCAAACCTGGACTGTTGGGGTGCCTTGAGAACCGCGTTTGAGAACCTCTGGCCTTTACTAGTGATGAGCACCGGAAATTTTTCGGGTTTTGTGTTTTGGTTTTGGGTTCGGTTCCGCGGCCGTGTTTTGGGTTCGAACGCGTTTTGGCAAAACCTCACCGAATTTTTTTTGTCGGATTCGGGTGTGTTTTGGATTCGGGTGTTTTTTTCAAAAAACCCTAAAAAACAGCTTAAATCATAGAATTTGGGGGTCATTTTGATCCCAAAGTATTATTAACCTCAATAACCATAATTTCCACTCATTTTCAGTCTATTCTGAACACCTCACACCTCACAATATTATTTTTAGTCCTAAAATTTGCACCGAGGTCGCTGGATGACTAAGCTCAGCGACCCAAGTGGCCGACACAAACACCTGGCCCATCTAGGAGTGGCACTGCAGTGTCACGCAGGATGGCCCTTCCAAAAAAACACCCCCCAAACAGCACATGACGCAAAGAAGAAAAAAAAGAGGCGCAATGAGGTAGCTGTGTGAGTAAGCTAAGCGACCCTAGTGGCCGACACAAACACCTGGCCCATCTAGGAGTGGTACTGCAGTGTCACGCAGGATGGCCCTTCAAAAAAAAAACACCCCCCAAACAGCACATGACGCAAAGAAAAAAAGAGGCGCAATGAGGTAGCTGTGTGACTAAGATAAGCGACCCAAGTGGCCGACACAAACACCTGGCCCATCTAGGAGTGGCACTGCAGTGTCACGCAGGATGGCCCTTCCAAAAACTACTCCCCAAACAGCACATGCCGCAAAGAAAAATGAAAGGATAAAGAGGTGCAAGATGGAATTGTCCTTGGGCCCTCCCACCCACCCTTATGTTGTATAAACAGGACATGCACACTTTAACCAACCCATCATTTCAGTGACAGGGTCTGCCACACGACTGTGACTGAAATGACGGGTTGGTTTGGACCCCCACCAAAAAAGAAGCAATTAATCTCTCCTTGCACAAACTGGCTCTACAGAGGCAAGATGTCCACCTCATCATCATCCTCCGATATATCACCGTGTACATCCCCCTCCTCACAGATTATCAATTCGTCCCCACTGGAATCCACCATCTCAGCTCCCTGTGTACTTTGTGGAGGCAATTGCTGCTGGTGAATGTCTCCACGGAGGAATTGATTATAATTCATTTTAATAAACATCATCTTCTCCACATTTTCTGGATGTAACCTCGTACGCCGATTGCTGACAAGGTGAGCGGCGGCACTAAACACTCTTGCGGAGTACACACTTGTGGGAGGGCAACTTAGGTAGAATAAAGCCAGTTTGTGCAAGGGCCTCCAAATTGCCTCTTTTTCCTGCCAGTATAAGTACGGACTGTCTGACGTGCCTACTTGGATGCGGTCACTCATATAATCCTCCACCATTCTTTCAATGGGGAGAGAATCATATGCAGTGACAGTAGACGACATGTCCGTAATCGTTGTCAGGTCCTTCAGTCCGGACCAGATGTCAGCATCAGCAGTCGCTCCAGACTGCCCTGCATCACCGCCAGCGGGTGGGCTCGGAATTCTGAGCCTTTTCCTCGCACCCCCAGTTGCGGGAGAATGTGAAGGAGGAGATGTTGACAGGTCGCGTTCCGCTTGACTTGACAATTTTCTCACCAGCAGTTCTTTGAACCCCAGCAGACTTGTGTCTGCCGGAAAGAGAGAACCAAGGTAGGTTTTAAATCTAGGATCGAGCACGGTGGCCAAAATGTAGTGCTCTGATTTCAACAGATTGACCACCCGTGAATCCTTGTTAAGCGAATTAAGGGCTCCATCCACAAGTCCCACATGCCTAGCGGAATCGCTCTGTGTTAGCTCCTCCTTCAATGTCTCCAGCTTCTTCTGCAAAAGCCTGATGAGGGGAATGACCTGACTCAGGCTGGCAGTGTCTGAACTGACTTCACGTGTGGCAAGTTCAAAAGGTTGCAAAACCTTGCACAACGTTGAAATCATTCTCCACTGCGCTTGAGACAGGTGCATTCCACCTCCTATATCGTGCTCAGTTGTATAGGCTTGAATGGCCTTTTGCTGCTCCTCCAACCTCTGAAGCATATAGAGGGTTGAATTCCACCTCGTTACTACATCTTGCTTCAGATGATGGCAGGGCAGGTTCAGGCGTTTTTGGTGGTGCTCCAGTCTTCTGTACGTGGTGCCTGTACGCTGAAAGTGTGCCGCAATTCTTCTGGCCACCGACAGCATCTCTTGCACGCCCCTGTCGTTTTTTAAATAATTCTGCACCACCAAATTCAAGGTATGTGCAAAACATGGGACGTGCTGGAATTTGCCCAGATTTAATGCACACACAATACTGCTGGCGTTGTCCGATGCCACAAATCCACAGGAGAGTCCAATTGGGGTAAGCCATTCTGCGATGATCTTCCTCAGTTGCCGTAAGAGGTTTTCAGCTGTGTGCGTATTCTGGAAAGCGGTGATACAAAGTGTAGCCTGCCTAGGAAAGAGTTGGCGTTTGCGAGATGCTGCTACTGGTGCCGCCGCTGCTGTTCTTGCGGCGGGAGTCAATACATCTACCCAGTGGGCTGTCACAGTCATATAGTCCTGAGTCTGCCCTGCTCCACTTGTCCACATGTCCGTGGTTAAGTGGACATTGGGTACAACTGCATTTTTTAGGACACTGGTGAGTCTTTTTCTGAGGTCTGTGTACATTTTCGGTATCGCCTGCCTAGAGAAATGGAACCTAGATGGTATTTGGTACCGGGGACACAGTACCTCCAACAAGTCTCTAGATGGCTCTGCAGTAATGATGGATACCGGAACCACGTTTCTCACCGCCCAGGATGCCAAGGCCTCAGTTATCCGCTTTGCAGCAGGATGACTGCTGTGATATTTCATCTTCCTCGCAAAGGACTGTTGGACAGTCAATTGCTTGGTGGAAGTAGTAAAAGTGGTCTTACGACTTCCCCTCTGGGATGACCATCGACTCCCAGCAGCAACAACAGCAGCGCCAGCAGCAGTAGGCGTTACACGCAAGGATGCATCGGAGGAATCCCAGGCAGGAGAGGACTCGTCAGAATTGCCAGTGACATGGCCTGCAGGACTATTGGCATTCCTGGGGAAGGAAGAAATTGACACTGAGGGAGTTGGTGGGGTGGTTTGCGTGAGCTTGGTTACAAGAGGAAGGGATTTACTGGTCAGTGGACTGCTTCCGCTGTCGCCCAAAGTTTTTGAACTTGTCACTGACTTATGATGAATGCTCTGCAGGTGACGTATAAGGGAGGATGTTCCGAGGTGGTTAACGTCCTTACCCCTACTTATTACAGCTTGACAAAGGCAACACACGGCTTGACAAATGTTGTCCGCATTTCTGTTGAAATACTTCCACACTGAAGAGCTGATTTTTTTGGTATTTTCACCAGGCATGTCAATGGCCATATTCCTCCCACGGACAACAGGTGTCTCCCCGGGTGCCTGACTTAAACAAACCACCTCACCATCAGAATCCTCCTGGCCAATTTCCTCCCCAGCGCCAGCAACACCCATATCCTCCTCATCCTGGTGTACTTCAACACTGACATCTTCAATCTGACTATCAGGAACTGGACTGCGGGTGCTCCTTCCAGCACTTGCAGGGGGCGTGCAAATAGTGGAAGGCGCATGCTCTTCACGTCCAGTGTTGGGAAGGTCAGGCATCGCAACCGACACAATTGGACTCTCCTTGTGGATTTGTGATTTCGAAGAACGCACAGTTCTTTGCTGTGCTTTTGCCAGCTTAAGTCTTTTAATTTTTCTAGCGAGAGGCTGAGTGCTTCCATCCTCATGTGAAGCTGAACCACTAGCCATGAACATAGGCCAGGGCCTCAGCCGTTCCTTGCCACTCCGTGTGGTAAATGGCATATTGGCAAGTTTACGCTTCTCCTCCGACAATTTTATTTTAGATTTTTGAGTCCTTTTTTTTACTGATATTTGGTGTTTTGGATTTTACATGCTCTGTACTATGACATTGGGCATCGGCCTTGGCAGACGACGTTGATGGCATTTCATCGTCTCGGCCATGACTAGTGGCAGCAGCTTCAGCACGAGGTGGAAGTGGATCTTGATCTTTCCCTGTTTTTGGAACCTCAACATTTTTGTTCTCCATATTTTTATAGGCACAACTAAAAGGCACCTCAGGTAAACAATGGAGATGGATGGATACTAGTATACTTATGGATGACGAGCGACTGCCGACACAGAGGTAGCTACAGCCGTGGACTACCGTACTGCGTCTGCTAGTATAGACTGGATGATAATGATATAAAAAATATATATATATCACTACTGCAGGACAGGTATATATTGTATAATGACGGACCTGCTGGACACTGTCAGCACTGCAGACTCCTAAACTACTAGTATGAAGAAGATAGAAAAAAAAACCCACCACAGGTAGGTATACAATTATGGACGAGCGACTGCCGACACAGAGGTAGCTACAGCCGTGGACTACCGTACTGCATCTGCTAGTATAGACTGGATGATAATGATATAAAAAATATATATATATCACTACTGCAGGACAGGTATATATTGTATAATGACGGACCTGCTGGACACTGTCAGCACTGCAGACTCCTAAACTACTAGTATGAAGAAGATAGAAAACAAAAAAACCACCACAGGTAGGTATACAATTATGGACGAGCGACTGCCGACACAGAGGTAGCTACAGCCGTGGACTACCGTACTGCGTCTGCTAGTATAGACTGGATGATAATGATATAAAAAATATATATATCACTACTGCAGGACAGGTATATATTGTATAATGACGGACCTGCTGGACACTGTCAGCACTGCAGACTCCTAAACTACTAGTATGAAGAAGATAGAAAAAAAAAACCCACCACAGGTAGGTATACAATTATGGACGAGCGACTGCCAGTGCCGACACAGAGGTAGCTACAGCCGTGGACTACCGTACTGCGTCTGCTAGTATAGACTGGATGATAATGATATAAAAAATATATATATATCACTACTGCAGGACAGGTATATATTGTATAAAGACGGACCTGCTGGACACTGTCAGCACTGCAGACTCCTAAACTACTAGTATGAAGAAAATAGAAAACAAAAAAAACCACCACAGGTAGGTATACAATTATGGACGAGCGACTGCCGACACAGAGGTAGCTACAGCCGTGGACTACCGTACTGCGTCTGCTAGTATAGACTGGATGATAATGATATAAAAATATATATATATCACTACTGCAGGACAGGTATATATTGTATAATGACGGACCTGCTGGACACTGTCAGCACTGCAGACTCCTAAACTACTAGCATGAAGAAGATAGAAAAAAAAACCCACCACAGGTAGGTATACAATTATGGACGTGCGACTGCCAGTGCCGACACAGAGGTAGCTACAGCCGTGGACTACCGTACTGCGTCTGCTAGTATAGACTGGATGATAATGATATAAAAAATATATATATATCACTACTGCAGGACAGGTATATATTATATAATGACGGACCTGCTGGACACTGTCAGCACTGCAGACTCCTAAACTACTAGTATGAAGAAGATAGAAAACAAAAAAACCACCATAGGTAGGTATACAATTATGGACGAGCGACTGCCGACACAGAGGTAGCTACAGCCGTGGACTACCGTACTGCGTCTGCTAGTATAGACTGGATGATAATGATATAAAAAATATATATATATCACTACTGCAGGACAGGTATATATTGTATAATGACGGACCTGCTGGACACTGTCAGCACTGCAGACTCCTAAACTACTAGTATGAAGAAGATAGAAAAAAAAACCCCACCACAGGTAGGTATACAATTATGGACGAGCGACTGCCAGTGCCGACACAGAGGTAGCTACAGCCGTGGACTACCGTACTGCGTCTGCTAGTATAGACTGGATGATAATGATATAAAAAATATATATATATCACTACTGCAGGACAGGTATATATTATATAATGACGGACCTGCTGGACACTGTCAGCACTGCAGACTCCTAAACTACTAGTATGAAGAAGATAGAAAAAAAAAAAAAACCACCACAGGTAGGTATACAATTATGGACGAGCGACTGCCGACACAGAGGTAGCTACAGCCGTGGACTACTGTACTGCGTCTGCTAGTATAGACTGGATGATAATGATATAAAAAATATATATATATCACTACTGCAGGACAGGTATATATTATATAATGACGGACCTGCTGGACACTGTCAGCACTGCAGACTCCTAAACTACTAGTATGAAGAAGATAGAAATATAATGAATGACGAACCTGCTGGACACTGTCAGCAGAATGCGTTTATAGAATAAAAAAAAAAAACACCACACGAGTGTTTAACTTTTTCAGGCAGACAATATACTGGTGGTCACTGCTGGTCAGTCACACTGGCACTCTGGCAGCAAAAGTGTGCACTGTTAAATATGTACTCCTGCTATAACTGCTCCCCAGTCTCCCCCACAATTAAGCTGTGTGAGCAGTGAGCACTACTCAGCACAGTCAGATATACATAGATGATATTATCATGCAGCACACTGAGGCTGAGCACAGATATGGTATGTGACTGTGTATCGTTTTTTTTCAGGCAGAGAACGGATTATATTAAATAATAAATAAAACTGGTGGTCACTAGTATAACTATCAGCAAAACTCTGCACTCTCTGAGTACTCCTAATGCTCCAGTAAATCAAGTGTCTCACTCTCTATCTAAACGGAGAGGACGCCAGCCACGTCCTCTCCCTATCAATCTCAATGCACGTGTGAAAATGGCGGCGACGCGCGGCTCCTTATATAGAATCCGAGTCTCGCGATAGAATACGAGCCTCGCGAGAATCCGACAGCGGGATGATGACGTTCGGGCGCGCTCGGGTTAGCCGAGCAAGGCGGGAAGATCCGAGTCTGCCTCGGACCCGTGTAAAAAGCGTGAAGTTCGGGGGGGGTTCGGTTTCCGAGAAACCGAACCCGCTCATCACTAGCCTATACTATAGACCATCTATAGCAGTGGTTCTCAAACTGTGGCCCTCATTCCGAGTTGATCGCTCGCTAGCTGCTTTTAGCAGCATTGCACACGCTAGGCCGCCGCCCTCTGGGAGTGTATTCTAGCTTAGCAGAATTGTGAACGAAAGATTAGCAGAATTGCTATTAAGTATTTCTTTGCAGTTTCTGAGTAGCTCCAGACCTACTCCTAGATTGTGATCACCTCAGTCCGTTTAGTTCCTGATTTGACGTCACAAACACGCCGTGCGTTCGGCCAGCCACTCCCCCGTTTCTCCAGCCACTCCTGCGTTTTTTCCTGGCACGCCTGCGTTTTTTAGCAAACGCCGTGAAAATGCTGAGTTTCCGGCCAGAAACACCCACTTCGTGTCAATCACTCACCGATCAGCAGAGCGATAGAAAAGCGCCGCACGAACAACAGCAAATCTACTAAATTTTGTGTTAAATAAGTAAGCGCATGCGCACTGCGTACCATGCGCATGTGCATTTAGCAGCAAATCGCAGCATAGTGAAAATTGGCAACGAGCGAACAACTCGGAATGACCACCTGTGTGCGGTGACACCCTGGGATGCCTTGGGACACTTGCAGAGGTGCCTCGAGTTGGTGGTCCAGGACCAATGCAAATTATTTATGGTCAATTTAATAGGCAAAACCAGTGCTGGTGACTGCGAATCATAACATGTGGACAAACAGAAGTAGATCCTGTTCCTCACCACATAACTGACCCTAAGGATGATATATAGACACAATTTACTTAAGGGCGGTGGTGAGGGCCCGTGGGCGGGTGGCGCGGTCCAAAGGGTGGCTCGCTGCGCAGAGTGACCTCTGACATCACATCACGCTGCGTAGCGCCACAGCCCGGATAAGGGGGAGCTGAGCAGGCAGAGCCGGGAAGCATCTGAGCCTCCTGAGGACACTCAACGCTGCCTAGCATAGAAATAACGAAGGTGGTGGCCAATCCCGAAATCCCAGGATTGAATCTCCCGCCGATTGGCCACCCTACTGCCACCCTCCCCCGATTTACAATGCTGAGATTATCGGCATTGTACAGTGGGAGGCGTGGCTAAAATTATGCAATTCAGGGAAAATTGCGTTACTGGCCACCCAATCTGCCCACCGGGAGACTTGCCTACTTTCCTATGTCGCCGGAATCGCCACACGATTTTCTGGAGCCTCCTGGCCGTTACGGGAGAGATGGAAAGTATGGGTTAAGTGCTGCATAGTTATTGTGCTGCATACTGCATATGGCTGCAGCCAGAAAACAGAGGTACATGGTTTGGCCCAGTCACACAGCGGGCTAGTGGGATGTGTGTGAGTGTATGAGAGACAAAGGGACTGATTCTGAAGTGGATGCAGTTCCAATACGTGTGCAGTTTTGCCTACAGTGCATGAGTCTGCGTCACACTTTGAATATGGATGCAGGGTGACTGACAGGCAGTGGCCCATTTGTGGGTGTTAACAAATACGCAGGAGTGCCTAACCCTAACAGTGTCACCACGCAGCCTAACCCTAACAGTGTCACCACGCAGCCTAACCCTAACAGTGTCACCACGCATCCTAACCCTAACAGTGTCACCACGCAGCCTAACCCTAACAGTCTCACCATGCAGCCTAACCCTAACAGTGTCACCACTAGAGATGAGCGCCGGAAATTTTTCGGGTTTTGTGTTTTGGTTTTGGGTTCGGTTCCGCGGCCGTGTTTTGGGTTCGACCGCGTTTTGGCAAAACCTCACCGAATTTTTTTTGTCGGATTCGGGTGTGTTTTGGATTCGGGTGTTTTTTTCCAAAAAACCTAAAAAACAGCTTAAATCATAGAATTTGGCGGTCATTTTGATCCCAAAGTATTATTAACCTCAAAAACCATAATTTCCACTCATTTTCAGTCTATTCTGAATACCTCACACCTCACAATATTATTTTTAGTCCTAAAATTTGCACCGAGGTCGCTGTGTGAGTAAGATAAGCGACCCTAGTGGCCGACACAAACACCGGGCCCATCTAGGAGTGGCACTGCAGTGTCACGCAGGATGGCCCTTCCAAAAAACCCTCCCCAAACAGCACATGACGCAAAGAAAAAAAGAGGCGCAATGAGGTAGCTGTGTGAGTAAGATTAGCGACCCTAGTGGCCGACACAAACACCGGGCCCATCTAGGAGTGGCACTGCAGTGTCACGCAGGATGTCCCTTCCAAAAAACCCTCCCCAAACAGCACATGACGCAAAGAAAAAAAGAGGCGCAATGAGGTAGCTGTGTGAGTAAGATAAGCGACCCTAGTGGCCGACACAAACACCGGGCCCATCTAGGAGTGTCACTGCAGTGTCACGCAGGATGTCCCTTCCAAAAAACCCTCCCCAAACAGCACATGACGCAAAGAAAAGAAGAGGCGCAATGAGGTAGCTGTGTGAGTAAGATAAGCGACCCTAGTGGCCGACACAAACACCGGGCCCATCTAGGAGTGGCACTGCAGTGTCACGCAGGATGTCCCTTCCAAAAAACCCTCCCCAAACAGCACATGACGCAAAGAAAAAGAAAAGAAAAAAGAGGTGCAAGATGGAATTGTCCTTGGGCCCTCCCACCCACCCTTATGTTGTATAAACAAAACAGGACATGCACACTTTAACCAACCCATCATTTCAGTGACAGGGTCTGCCACACGACTGTGACTGATATGACGGGTTGGTTTGGACCCCCCCCCCAAAAAGAAGCAATTAATCTCTCCTTGCACAAACTGGCTCTACAGAGGCAAGATGTCCACCTCATCATCACCCTCCGATATATCACCGTGTACATCCCCCTCCTCACAGATTATCAATTCGTCCCCACTGGAATCCACCATCTCAGCTCCCTGTGTACTTTGTGGAGGCAATTGCTGCTGGTCAATGTCTCCGCGGAGGAATTGATTATAATTCATTTTAATGAACATCATCTTCTCCACATTTTCTGGATGTAACCTCGTACGCCGATTGCTGACAAGGTGAGCGGCGGCACTAAACACTCTTTCGGAGTACACACTTGTGGGAGGGCAACTTAGGTAGAATAAAGCCAGTTTGTGCAAGGGCCTCCAAATTGCCTCTTTTTCCTGCCAGTATAAGTACGGACTGTGTGACGTGCCTACTTGGATGCGGTCACTCATATAATCCTCCACCATTCTATCAATGTTGAGAGAATCATATGCAGTGACAGTAGACGACATGTCCGTAATCGTTGTCAGGTCCTTCAGTCCGGACCAGATGTCAGCATCAGCAGTCGCTCCAGACTGCCCTGCATCACCGCCAGCGGGTGGGCTCGGAATTCTGAGCCTTTTCCTCGCACCCCCAGTTGCGGGAGAATGTGAAGGAGGAGATGTTGACAGGTCGCGTTCCGCTTGACTTGACAATTTTGTCACCAGCAGGTCTTTCAACCCCAGCAGACTTGTGTCTGCCGGAAAGAGAGATCCAAGGTAGGCTTTAAATCTAGGATCGAGCACGGTGGCCAAAATGTAGTGCTCTGATTTCAACAGATTGACCACCCGTGAATCCTTGTTAAGCGAATTAAGGGCTCCATCCACAAGTCCCACATGCCTAGCGGAATCGCTCCGTGTTAGCTCCTCCTTCAATGTCTCCAGCTTCTTCTGCAAAAGCCTGATGAGGGGAATGACCTGACTCAGGCTGGCAGTGTCTGAACTGACTTCACGTGTGGCAAGTTCAAAGGGCATCAGAACCTTGCACAACGTTGAAATCATTCTCCACTGCGCTTGAGACAGGTGCATTCCACCTACTATATCGTGCTCAATTGTATAGGCTTGAATGGCCTTTTGCTGCTCCTCCAACCTCTGAAGCATATAGAGGGTTGAATTCCACCTCGTTACCACTTCTTGCTTCAGATGATGGCAGGGCAGGTTCAGTAGTTTTTGGTGGTGCTCCAGTCTTCTGTACGTGGTGCCTGTACGCCGAAAGTGTCCCGCAATTCTTCTGGCCACCGACAGCATCTCTTGCACGCCCCTGTCGTTTTTTAAAAAATTCTGCACCACCAAATTCAAGGTATGTGCAAAACATGGGACGTGCTGGAATTTGCCCATATTTAATGCACACACAATATTGCTGGCGTTGTCCGATGCCACAAATCCACAGGAGAGTCCAATTGGGGTAAGCCATTCCGCGATGATCTTCCTCAGTTGCCGTAAGAGGTTTTCAGCTGTGTGCGTATTCTGGAAAGCGGTGATACAAAGCGTAGCCTGCCTAGGAAAGAGTTGGCGTTTGCGAGATGCTGCTACTGGTGCCGCCGCTGCTGTTCTTGCGGCGGGAGTCCATACATCTACCCAGTGGGCTGTCACAGTCATATAGTCCTGACCCTGCCCTGCTCCACTTGTCCACATGTCCGTGGTTAAGTGGACATTGGGTACAACTGCATTTTTTAGGACACTGGTGAGTCTTTTTCTGACGTCCGTGTACATTCTCGGTATCGCCTGCCTAGAGAAGTGGAACCTAGATGGTATTTGGTAACGGGGGCACACTGCCTCAATAAATTGTCTAGTTCCCTGTGAACTAACGGCGGATACCGGACGCACGTCTAACACCAACATAGTTGTCAAGGCCTCAGTTATCCGCTTTGCAGCAGGATGACTGCTGTGATATTTCATCTTCCTCGCAAAGGACTGTTGAACAGTCAATTGCTTACTGGAAGTAGTACAAGTGGGCTTACGACTTCCCCTCTGGGATGACCATCGACTCCCAGCAGCAACAACAGCAGCGCCAGCAGCAGTAGGCGTTACACGCAAGGATGCATCGGAGGAATCCCAGGCAGGAGAGGACTCGTCAGAATTGCCAGTGACATTGCCTGCAGGACTATTGGCATTCCTGGGGAAGGAGGAAATTGACACTGAGGGAGTTGGTGGGGTGGTTTGCGTGAGCTTGGTTACAAGAGGAAGGGATTTACTGGTCAGTGGACTGCTTCCGCTGTCACCCAAAGTTTTTGAACTTGTCACTGACTTATTATGAATGCGCTGCAGGTGACGTATAAGGGAGGATGTTCCGAGGTGGTTAACGTCCTTACCCCTACTTATTACAGCTTGACAAAGGGAACACACGGCTTGACACCTGTTGTCCGCATTTCTGGTGAAATACTTCCACACCGAAGAGCTGATTTTTTTGGTATTTTCACCAGGCATGTCAACGGCCATATTCCTACCACGGACAACAGGTGTCTCCCCGGGTGCCTGACTTAAACAAACCACCTCACCATCAGAATCCTCCTGGTCAATTTCCTCCCCAGCGCCAGCAACACCCATATCCTCCTCATCCTGGTGTACTTCAACACTGACATCTTCAATCTGACTATCAGGAACTGGACTGCGGGTGCTCCTTCCATCACTTGCAGGGGGCGTGCAAATGGTGGAAGGCGCATGCTCTTCACGTCCAGTGTTGGGAAGGTCAGGCATCGCAACCGACACAATTGGAGTCGGACTCTCCTTGTGGATTTGGGATTTCGAAGAACGCACAGTTCTTTGCAGTGCTACTGCTTTTGCCAGCTTTAGTCTTTTCATTTTTCTAGCGAGAGGCTGAGTGCTTCCATCCTCATGTGAAGCTGAACCACTAGCCATGAACATAGGCCAGGGCCTCAGCCGTTCCTTGCCACTCCGTGTGGTAAATGGCATATTGGCAAGTTTACGCTTCTCCTCCGACAATTTTATTTTAGGTTTTGGAGTCCTTTTTTTACTGATATTTGGTGTTTTGGATTTGACATGCTCTGTACTATGACATTGGGCATCGGCCTTGGCAGACGACGTTGCTGGCATTTCATCGTCTCGGCCATGACTAGTGGCAGCAGCTTCAGCACGAGGTGGAAGTGGATCTTGATCTTTCCCTAATTTTGGAACCTCAACATTTTTGTTCTCCATATTTTAATAGGCACAACTAAAAGGCACCTCAGGTAAACAATGGAGATGGATGGATTGGATACTAGTATACAATTATGGACGGGCTGCCGAGTGCCGACACAGAGGTAGCCACAGCCGTGAACTACCGCACTGTACTGTGTCTGCTGCTAATATATAGACTGGTTGATAAAGAGATAGTATACTCGTAACTAGTATGTATGTATAAAGAAAGAAAAAAAAACCACGGTTAGGTGGTATATACAATTATGGACGGGCTGCCGAGTGCCGACACAGAGGTAGCCACAGCCGTGAACTACCGCACTGTACTGTGTCTGCTGCTAATATATAGACTGGTTGATAAAGAGATAGTATACTCGTAACTAGTATGTATGTATAAAGAAAGAAAAAAAAACCACGGTTAGGTGGTATATACAATTATGGACGGGCTGCCGAGTGCCGACACAGAGGTAGCCACAGCCGTGAACTACCGCACTGTACTGTGTCTGCTGCTAATATATAGACTGGTTGATAAAGAGATAGTATACTCGTAACTAGTATGTATGTATAAAGAAAGAAAAAAAAACCACGGTTAGGTGGTATATACAATTATGGACGGGCTGCCGAGTGCCGACACAGAGGTAGCCACAGCCGTGAACTACCGCACTGTACTGTGTCTGCTGCTAATATAGACTGGTTGATAAAGAGATAGTATACTCGTAACTAGTATGACTATAAAGAAAGAAAAAAAAACCACGGTTAGGTGGTATATACAATTATGGACGGGCTGCCGAGTGCCGACACAGAGGTAGCCACAGCCGTGAACTACCGCACTGTACTGTGTCTGCTGCTAATATATAGACTGGTTGATAAAGAGATAGTATACTCGTAACTAGTATGTATGTATAAAGAAAGAAAAAAAAACCACGGTTAGGTGGTATATACAATTATGGACGGGCTGCCAGAGTACTGACACAGAGGTAGCCACAGCCGTGAACTACCGCACTGTACTGTGTCTGCTGCTAATATATAGACTGGTTGATAAAGAGATAGTATACTCGTAACTAGTATGTATGTATAAAGAAAGAAAAAAAAACCACGGTTAGGTGGTATATACAATTATGGACGGGCTGCCGAGTGCCGACACAGAGGTAGCCACAGCCGTGAACTACCGCACTGTACTGTGTCTGCTGCTAATATAGACTGGTTGATAAAGAGATAGTATACTCGTAACTAGTATGTATGTATAAAGAAAGAAAAAAAAAACACGGTTAGGTGGTATATACAATTATGGACGGGCTGCCGAGTGCCGACACAGAGGTAGCCACAGCCGTGAACTACCGCACTGTACTGTGTCTGCTGCTAATATATAGACTGGTTGATAAAGAGATAGTATACTCGTAACTAGTATGTATGTATAAAGTAAGAAAAAAAAATCACGGTTAGGTGGTATATACAATTATGGACGGGCTGCCGAGTGCCGACACAGAGGTAGCCACAGCCGTGAACTACCGCACTGTACTGTGTCTGCTGCTAATATAGACTGGTTGATAAAGAGATAGTATACTCGTAACTAGTATGACTATAAAGAAAGAAAAAAAAACCACGGTTAGGTGGTATATACAATTATGGACGGGCTGCCGAGTGCCGACACAGAGGTAGCCACAGCTGTGAACTACCGCACTGTACTGTGTCTGCTGCTAATATATAGACTGGTTGATAAAGAGATAGTATACTCGTAACTAGTATGTATGTATAAAGAAAGAAAAAAAAACCACGGTTAGGTGGTATATACAATTATGGACGGGCTGCCGAGTGCCGACACAGAGGTAGCCACAGCCGTGAACTACCGCACTGTACTGTGTCTGCTGCTAATATAGACTGGTTGATAAAGAGATAGTATACTCGTAACTAGTATGACTATAAAGAAAGAAAAAAAAACCACGGTTAGGTGGTATATACAATTATGGACGGGCTGCCGAGTGCCGACACAGAGGTAGCCACAGCCGTGAACTACCGCACTGTACTGTGTCTGCTGCTAATATATAGACTGGTTGATAAAGAGATAGTATACTCGTAACTAGTATGTATGTATAAAGAAAGAAAAAAAAACCACGGTTAGGTGGTATATACAATTATGGACGGGCTGCCGAGTGCCTACACAGAGGTAGCCACAGCCGTGAACTACCGCACTGTACTGTGTCTGCTGCTAATATAGACTGGTTGATAAAGAGATAGTATACTCGTAACTAGTATGTATGTATAAAGAAAGAAAAAAAAACCACGGTTAGGTGGTATATACAATTATGGACGGGCTGCCGAGTGCCGACACAGAGGTAGCCACAGCCGTGAACTACCGCACTGTACTGTGTCTGCTGCTAATATATAGACTCGTTGATAAAGAGATAGTATACTCGTAACTAGTATGTATGTATAAAGAAAGAAAAAAAAACCACGGTTAGGTGGTATATACAATTATGGACGGGCTGCCGAGTGCCGACACAGAGGTAGCCACAGCCGTGAACTACCGCACTGTACTGTGTCTGCTGCTAATATATAGACTGGTTGATAAAGAGATAGTATACTCGTAACTAGTATGTATGTATAAAGAAAGAAAAAAAAACCACGGTTAGGTGGTATATACAATTATGGACGGGCTGCCGAGTGCCGACACAGAGGTAGCCACAGCCGTGAACTACCGCACTGTACTGTGTCTGCTGCTAATATAGACTGGTTGATAAAGAGATAGTATACTCGTAACTAGTATGTATGTATAAAGAAAGAAAAAAAAACCACGGTTAGGTGGTATATACAATTATGGACGGGCTGCCGAGTGCCGACACAGAGGTAGCCACAGCCGTGAACTACCGCACTGTACTGTGTCTGCTGCTAATATATAGACTGGTTGATAAAGAGATAGTATACTCGTAACTAGTATGTATGTATAAAGAAAGAAAAAAAAACCACGGTTAGGTGGTATATACAATTATGGACGGGCTGCCAGAGTACTGACACAGAGGTAGCCACAGCCGTGAACTACCGCACTGTACTGTGTCTGCTGCTAATATATAGACTGGTTGATAAAGAGATAGTATACTCGTAACTAGTATGTATGTATAAAGAAAGAAAAAAAAACCACGGTTAGGTGGTATATACAATTATGGACGGGCTGCCGAGTGCCGACACAGAGGTAGCCACAGCCGTGAACTACCGCACTGTACTGTGTCTGCTGCTAATATAGACTGGTTGATAAAGAGATAGTATACTCGTAACTAGTATGTATGTATAAAGAAAGAAAAAAAAAACACGGTTAGGTGGTATATACAATTATGGACGGGCTGCCGAGTGCCGACACAGAGGTAGCCACAGCCGTGAACTACCGCACTGTACTGTGTCTGCTGCTAATATATAGACTGGTTGATAAAGAGATAGTATACTCGTAACTAGTATGTATGTATAAAGTAAGAAAAAAAAATCACGGTTAGGTGGTATATACAATTATGGACGGGCTGCCGAGTGCCGACACAGAGGTAGCCACAGCCGTGAACTACCGCACTGTACTGTGTCTGCTGCTAATATAGACTGGTTGATAAAGAGATAGTATACTCGTAACTAGTATGACTATAAAGAAAGAAAAAAAAACCACGGTTAGGTGGTATATACAATTATGGACGGGCTGCCGAGTGCCGACACAGAGGTAGCCACAGCTGTGAACTACCGCACTGTACTGTGTCTGCTGCTAATATATAGACTGGTTGATAAAGAGATAGTATACTCGTAACTAGTATGTATGTATAAAGAAAGAAAAAAAAACCACGGTTAGGTGGTATATACAATTATGGACGGGCTGCCGAGTGCCGACACAGAGGTAGCCACAGCCGTGAACTACCGCACTGTACTGTGTCTGCTGCTAATATAGACTGGTTGATAAAGAGATAGTATACTCGTAACTAGTATGACTATAAAGAAAGAAAAAAAAACCACGGTTAGGTGGTATATACAATTATGGACGGGCTGCCGAGTGCCGACACAGAGGTAGCCACAGCCGTGAACTACCGCACTGTACTGTGTCTGCTGCTAATATATAGACTGGTTGATAAAGAGATAGTATACTCGTAACTAGTATGTATGTATAAAGAAAGAAAAAAAAACCACGGTTAGGTGGTATATACAATTATGGACGGGCTGCCGAGTGCCGACACAGAGGTAGCCACAGCCGTGAACTACCGCACTGTACTGTGTCTGCTGCTAATATAGACTGGTTGATAAAGAGATAGTATACTCGTAACTAGTATGTATGTATAAAGAAAGAAAAAAAAACCACGGTTAGGTGGTATATACAATTATGGACGGGCTGCCGAGTGCCGACACAGAGGTAGCCACAGCCGTGAACTACCGCACTGTACTGTGTCTGCTGCTAATATATAGACTGGTTGATAAAGAGATAGTATACTCGTAACTAGTATGTATGTATAAAGAAAGAAAAAAAAACCACGGTTAGGTGGTATATACAATTATGGACGGGCTGCCGAGTGCCGACACAGAGGTAGCCACAGCCGTGAACTACCGCACTGTACTGTGTCTGCTGCTAATATATAGACTGGTTGATAAAGAGATAGTATACTCGTAACTAGTATGTATGTATAAAGAAAGAAAAAAAAACCACGGTTAGGTGGTATATACAATTATGGACGGGCTGCCGAGTGCCGACACAGAGGTAGCCACAGCCGTGAACTACCGCACTGTACTGTGTCTGCTGCTAATATAGACTGGTTGATAAAGAGATAGTATACTCGTAACTAGTATGTATGTATAAAGAAAGAAAAAAAAACCACGGTTAGGTGGTATATACAATTATGGACGGGCTGCCGAGTGCCGACACAGAGGTAGCCACAGCCGTGAACTACCGCACTGTACTGTGTCTGCTGCTAATATAGACTGGTTGATAAAGAGATAGTATACTCGTAACTAGTATGACTATAAAGAAAGAAAAAAAAACCACGGTTAGGTGGTATATACAATTATGGACGGGCTGCCGAGTGCCGACACAGAGGTAGCCACAGCCGTGAACTACCGCACTGTACTGTGTCTGCTGCTAATATATAGACTGGTTGATAAAGAGATAGTATACTCGTAACTAGTATGTATGTATAAAGAAAGAAAAAAAAACCACGGTTAGGTGGTATATACAATTATGGACGGGCTGCCGAGTGCCTACACAGAGGTAGCCACAGCCGTGAACTACCGCACTGTACTGTGTCTGCTGCTAATATAGACTGGTTGATAAAGAGATAGTATACTCGTAACTAGTATGTATGTATAAAGAAAGAAAAAAAAACCACGGTTAGGTGGTATATACAATTATGGACGGGCTGCCGAGTGCCGACACAGAGGTAGCCACAGCCGTGAACTACCGCACTGTACTGTGTCTGCTGCTAATATATAGACTGGTTGATAAAGAGATAGTATACTCGTAACTAGTATGTATGTATAAAGAAAGAAAAAAAAACCACGGTTAGGTGGTATATACAATTATGGACGGGCTGCCGAGTGCCGACACAGAGGTAGCCACAGCCGTGAACTACCGCACTGTACTGTGTCTGCTGCTAATATATAGACTGGTTGATAAAGAGATAGTATACTCGTAACTAGTATGTATGTATAAAGAAAGAAAAAAAAACCACGGTTAGGTGGTATATACAATTATGGACGGGCTGCCGAGTGCCGACACAGAGGTAGCCACAGCCGTGAACTACCGCACTGTACTGTGTCTGCTGCTAATATAGACTGGTTGATAAAGAGATAGTATACTCGTAACTAGTATGTATGTATAAAGAAAGAAAAAAAAACCACGGTTAGGTGGTATATACAATTATGGACGGGCTGCCGAGTGCCGACACAGAGGTAGCCACAGCCGTGAACTACCGCACTGTACTGTGTCTGCTGCTAATATATAGACTGGTTGATAAAGAGATAGTATACTCGTAACTAGTATGTATGTATAAAGAAAGAAAAAAAAACCACGGTTAGGTGGTATATACAATTATGGACGGGCTGCCAGAGTACTGACACAGAGGTAGCCACAGCCGTGAACTACCGCACTGTACTGTGTCTGCTGCTAATATATAGACTGGTTGATAAAGAGATAGTATACTCGTAACTAGTATGTATGTATAAAGAAAGAAAAAAAAACCACGGTTAGGTGGTATATACAATTATGGACGGGCTGCCGAGTGCCGACACAGAGGTAGCCACAGCCGTGAACTACCGCACTGTACTGTGTCTGCTGCTAATATAGACTGGTTGATAAAGAGATAGTATACTCGTAACTAGTATGTATGTATAAAGAAAGAAAAAAAAAACACGGTTAGGTGGTATATACAATTATGGACGGGCTGCCGAGTGCCGACACAGAGGTAGCCACAGCCGTGAACTACCGCACTGTACTGTGTCTGCTGCTAATATATAGACTGGTTGATAAAGAGATAGTATACTCGTAACTAGTATGTATGTATAAAGTAAGAAAAAAAAATCACGGTTAGGTGGTATATACAATTATGGACGGGCTGCCGAGTGCCGACACAGAGGTAGCCACAGCCGTGAACTACCGCACTGTACTGTGTCTGCTGCTAATATAGACTGGTTGATAAAGAGATAGTATACTCGTAACTAGTATGACTATAAAGAAAGAAAAAAAAACCACGGTTAGGTGGTATATACAATTATGGACGGGCTGCCGAGTGCCGACACAGAGGTAGCCACAGCTGTGAACTACCGCACTGTACTGTGTCTGCTGCTAATATATAGACTGGTTGATAAAGAGATAGTATACTCGTAACTAGTATGTATGTATAAAGAAAGAAAAAAAAACCACGGTTAGGTGGTATATACAATTATGGACGGGCTGCCGAGTGCCGACACAGAGGTAGCCACAGCCGTGAACTACCGCACTGTACTGTGTCTGCTGCTAATATAGACTGGTTGATAAAGAGATAGTATACTCGTAACTAGTATGACTATAAAGAAAGAAAAAAAAACCACGGTTAGGTGGTATATACAATTATGGACGGGCTGCCGAGTGCCGACACAGAGGTAGCCACAGCCGTGAACTACCGCACTGTACTGTGTCTGCTGCTAATATATAGACTGGTTGATAAAGAGATAGTATACTCGTAACTAGTATGTATGTATAAAGAAAGAAAAAAAAACCACGGTTAGGTGGTATATACAATTATGGACGGGCTGCCGAGTGCCGACACAGAGGTAGCCACAGCCGTGAACTACCGCACTGTACTGTGTCTGCTGCTAATATAGACTGGTTGATAAAGAGATAGTATACTCGTAACTAGTATGTATGTATAAAGAAAGAAAAAAAAACCACGGTTAGGTGGTATATACAATTATGGACGGGCTGCCGAGTGCCGACACAGAGGTAGCCACAGCCGTGAACTACCGCACTGTACTGTGTCTGCTGCTAATATATAGACTGGTTGATAAAGAGATAGTATACTCGTAACTAGTATGACTATAAAGAAAGAAAAAAAAACCACGGTTAGGTGGTATATACAATTATGGACGGGCTGCCGAGTGCCGACACAGAGGTAGCCACAGCCGTGAACTACCGCACTGTACTGTGTCTGCTGCTAATATATAGACTGGTTGATAAAGAGATAGTATACTCGTAACTAGTATGTATGTATAAAGAAAGAAAAAAAAACCACGGTTAGGTGGTATATACAATTATGGACGGGCTGCCGAGTGCCGACACAGAGGTAGCCACAGCCGTGAACTACCGCACTGTACTGTGTCTGCTGCTAATATAGACTGGTTGATAAAGAGATAGTATACTCGTAACTAGTATGTATGTATAAAGAAAGAAAAAAAAACCACGGTTAGGTGGTATATACAATTATGGACGGGCTGCCGAGTGCCGACACAGAGGTAGCCACAGCCGTGAACTACCGCACTGTACTGTGTCTGCTGCTAATATATAGACTGGTTGATAAAGAGATAGTATACTCGTAACTAGTATGTATGTATAAAGAAAGAAAAAAAAACCACGGTTAGGTGGTATATACAATTATGGACGGGCTGCCGAGTGCCGACACAGAGGTAGCCACAGCCGTGAACTACCGCACTGTACTGTGTCTGCTGCTAATATATAGACTGGTTGATAAAGAGATAGTATACTCGTAACTAGTATGTATGTATAAAGAAAGAAAAAAAAACCACGGTTAGGTGGTATATACAATTATGGACGGGCTGCCGAGTGCCGACACAGAGGTAGCCACAGCCGTGAACTACCGCACTGTACTGTGTCTGCTGCTAATATAGACTGGTTGATAAAGAGATAGTATACTCGTAACTAGTATGTATGTATAAAGAAAGAAAAAAAAACCACGGTTAGGTGGTATATACAATTATGGACGGGCTGCCGAGTGCCGACACAGAGGTAGCCACAGCCGTGAACTACCGCACTGTACTGTGTCTGCTGCTAATATAGACTGGTTGATAAAGAGATAGTATACTCGTAACTAGTATGACTATAAAGAAAGAAAAAAAAACCACGGTTAGGTGGTATATACAATTATGGACGGGCTGCCGAGTGCCGACACAGAGGTAGCCACAGCTGTGAACTACCGCACTGTACTGTGTCTGCTGCTAATATATAGACTGGTTGATAAAGAGATAGTATACTCGTAACTAGTATGTATGTATAAAGAAAGAAAAAAAAACCACGGTTAGGTGGTATATACAATTATGGACGGGCTGCCGAGTGCCGACACAGAGGTAGCCACAGCCGTGAACTACCGCACTGTACTGTGTCTGCTGCTAATATAGACTGGTTGATAAAGAGATAGTATACTCGTAACTAGTATGACTATAAAGAAAGAAAAAAAAACCACGGTTAGGTGGTATATACAATTATGGACGGGCTGCCGAGTGCCGACACAGAGGTAGCCACAGCCGTGAACTACCGCACTGTACTGTGTCTGCTGCTAATATATAGACTGGTTGATAAAGAGATAGTATACTCGTAACTAGTATGTATGTATAAAGAAAGAAAAAAAAACCACGGTTAGGTGGTATATACAATTATGGACGGGCTGCCGAGTGCCGACACAGAGGTAGCCACAGCCGTGAACTACCGCACTGTACTGTGTCTGCTGCTAATATAGACTGGTTGATAAAGAGATAGTATACTCGTAACTAGTATGTATGTATAAAGAAAGAAAAAAAAACCACGGTTAGGTGGTATATACAATTATGGACGGGCTGCCGAGTGCCGACACAGAGGTAGCCACAGCCGTGAACTACCGCACTGTACTGTGTCTGCTGCTAATATATAGACTGGTTGATAAAGAGATAGTATACTCGTAACTAGTATGTATGTATAAAGAAAGAAAAAAAAACCACGGTTAGGTGGTATATACAATTATGGACGGGCTGCCGAGTGCCGACACAGAGGTAGCCACAGCCGTGAACTACCGCACTGTACTGTGTCTGCTGCTAATATATAGACTGGTTGATAAAGAGATAGTATACTCGTAACTAGTATGTATGTATAAAGAAAGAAAAAAAAACCACGGTTAGGTGGTATATACAATTATGGACGGGCTGCCGAGTGCCGACACAGAGGTAGCCACAGCCGTGAACTACCGCACTGTACTGTGTCTGCTGCTAATATAGACTGGTTGATAAAGAGATAGTATACTCGTAACTAGTATGTATGTATAAAGAAAGAAAAAAAAACCACGGTTAGGTGGTATATACAATTATGGACGGGCTGCCGAGTGCCGACACAGAGGTAGCCACAGCCGTGAACTACCGCACTGTACTGTGTCTGCTGCTAATATATAGACTGGTTGATAAAGAGATAGTATACTCGTAACTAGTATGTATGTATAAAGAAAGAAAAAAAAACCACGGTTAGGTGGTATATACAATTATGGACGGGCTGCCAGAGTACTGACACAGAGGTAGCCACAGCCGTGAACTACCGCACTGTACTGTGTCTGCTGCTAATATATAGACTGGTTGATAAAGAGATAGTATACTCGTAACTAGTATGTATGTATAAAGAAAGAAAAAAAAACCACGGTTAGGTGGTATATACAATTATGGACGGGCTGCCGAGTGCCGACACAGAGGTAGCCACAGCCGTGAACTACCGCACTGTACTGTGTCTGCTGCTAATATAGACTGGTTGATAAAGAGATAGTATACTCGTAACTAGTATGTATGTATAAAGAAAGAAAAAAAAAACACGGTTAGGTGGTATATACAATTATGGACGGGCTGCCGAGTGCCGACACAGAGGTAGCCACAGCCGTGAACTACCGCACTGTACTGTGTCTGCTGCTAATATATAGACTGGTTGATAAAGAGATAGTATACTCGTAACTAGTATGTATGTATAAAGTAAGAAAAAAAAATCACGGTTAGGTGGTATATACAATTATGGACGGGCTGCCGAGTGCCGACACAGAGGTAGCCACAGCCGTGAACTACCGCACTGTACTGTGTCTGCTGCTAATATAGACTGGTTGATAAAGAGATAGTATACTCGTAACTAGTATGACTATAAAGAAAGAAAAAAAAACCACGGTTAGGTGGTATATACAATTATGGACGGGCTGCCGAGTGCCGACACAGAGGTAGCCACAGCTGTGAACTACCGCACTGTACTGTGTCTGCTGCTAATATATAGACTGGTTGATAAAGAGATAGTATACTCGTAACTAGTATGTATGTATAAAGAAAGAAAAAAAAACCACGGTTAGGTGGTATATACAATTATGGACGGGCTGCCAGAGTACTGACACAGAGGTAGCCACAGCCGTGAACTACCGCACTGTACTGTGTCTGCTGCTAATATATAGACTGGTTGATAAAGAGATAGTATACTCGTAACTAGTATGTATGTATAAAGAAAGAAAAAAAAACCACGGTTAGGTGGTATATACAATTATGGACGGGCTGCCGAGTGCCGACACAGAGGTAGCCACAGCCGTGAACTACCGCACTGTACTGTGTCTGCTGCTAATATAGACTGGTTGATAAAGAGATAGTATACTCGTAACTAGTATGTATGTATAAAGAAAGAAAAAAAAAACACGGTTAGGTGGTATATACAATTATGGACGGGCTGCCGAGTGCCGACACAGAGGTAGCCACAGCCGTGAACTACCGCACTGTACTGTGTCTGCTGCTAATATATAGACTGGTTGATAAAGAGATAGTATACTCGTAACTAGTATGTATGTATAAAGTAAGAAAAAAAAATCACGGTTAGGTGGTATATACAATTATGGACGGGCTGCCGAGTGCCGACACAGAGGTAGCCACAGCCGTGAACTACCGCACTGTACTGTGTCTGCTGCTAATATAGACTGGTTGATAAAGAGATAGTATACTCGTAACTAGTATGACTATAAAGAAAGAAAAAAAAACCACGGTTAGGTGGTATATACAATTATGGACGGGCTGCCGAGTGCCGACACAGAGGTAGCCACAGCTGTGAACTACCGCACTGTACTGTGTCTGCTGCTAATATATAGACTGGTTGATAAAGAGATAGTATACTCGTAACTAGTATGTATGTATAAAGAAAGAAAAAAAAACCACGGTTAGGTGGTATATACAATTATGGACGGGCTGCCGAGTGCCGACACAGAGGTAGCCACAGCCGTGAACTACCGCACTGTACTGTGTCTGCTGCTAATATAGACTGGTTGATAAAGAGATAGTATACTCGTAACTAGTATGACTATAAAGAAAGAAAAAAAAACCACGGTTAGGTGGTATATACAATTATGGACGGGCTGCCGAGTGCCGACACAGAGGTAGCCACAGCCGTGAACTACCGCACTGTACTGTGTCTGCTGCTAATATATAGACTGGTTGATAAAGAGATAGTATACTCGTAACTAGTATGTATGTATAAAGAAAGAAAAAAAAACCACGGTTAGGTGGTATATACAATTATGGACGGGCTGCCGAGTGCCGACACAGAGGTAGCCACAGCCGTGAACTACCGCACTGTACTGTGTCTGCTGCTAATATAGACTGGTTGATAAAGAGATAGTATACTCGTAACTAGTATGTATGTATAAAGAAAGAAAAAAAAACCACGGTTAGGTGGTATATACAATTATGGACGGGCTGCCGAGTGCCGACACAGAGGTAGCCACAGCCGTGAACTACCGCACTGTACTGTGTCTGCTGCTAATATATAGACTGGTTGATAAAGAGATAGTATACTCGTAACTAGTATGACTATAAAGAAAGAAAAAAAAACCACGGTTAGGTGGTATATACAATTATGGACGGGCTGCCGAGTGCCGACACAGAGGTAGCCACAGCCGTGAACTACCGCACTGTACTGTGTCTGCTGCTAATATATAGACTGGTTGATAAAGAGATAGTATACTCGTAACTAGTATGTATGTATAAAGAAAGAAAAAAAAACCACGGTTAGGTGGTATATACAATTATGGACGGGCTGCCGAGTGCCGACACAGAGGTAGCCACAGCCGTGAACTACCGCACTGTACTGTGTCTGCTGCTAATATAGACTGGTTGATAAAGAGATAGTATACTCGTAACTAGTATGTATGTATAAAGAAAGAAAAAAAAACCACGGTTAGGTGGTATATACAATTATGGACGGGCTGCCGAGTGCCGACACAGAGGTAGCCACAGCCGTGAACTACCGCACTGTACTGTGTCTGCTGCTAATATATAGACTGGTTGATAAAGAGATAGTATACTCGTAACTAGTATGTATGTATAAAGAAAGAAAAAAAAACCACGGTTAGGTGGTATATACAATTATGGACGGGCTGCCGAGTGCCGACACAGAGGTAGCCACAGCCGTGAACTACCGCACTGTACTGTGTCTGCTGCTAATATATAGACTGGTTGATAAAGAGATAGTATACTCGTAACTAGTATGTATGTATAAAGAAAGAAAAAAAAACCACGGTTAGGTGGTATATACAATTATGGACGGGCTGCCGAGTGCCGACACAGAGGTAGCCACAGCCGTGAACTACCGCACTGTACTGTGTCTGCTGCTAATATAGACTGGTTGATAAAGAGATAGTATACTCGTAACTAGTATGTATGTATAAAGAAAGAAAAAAAAACCACGGTTAGGTGGTATATACAATTATGGACGGGCTGCCGAGTGCCGACACAGAGGTAGCCACAGCCGTGAACTACCGCACTGTACTGTGTCTGCTGCTAATATAGACTGGTTGATAAAGAGATAGTATACTCGTAACTAGTATGACTATAAAGAAAGAAAAAAAAACCACGGTTAGGTGGTATATACAATTATGGACGGGCTGCCGAGTGCCGACACAGAGGTAGCCACAGCTGTGAACTACCGCACTGTACTGTGTCTGCTGCTAATATATAGACTGGTTGATAAAGAGATAGTATACTCGTAACTAGTATGTATGTATAAAGAAAGAAAAAAAAACCACGGTTAGGTGGTATATACAATTATGGACGGGCTGCCGAGTGCCGACACAGAGGTAGCCACAGCCGTGAACTACCGCACTGTACTGTGTCTGCTGCTAATATAGACTGGTTGATAAAGAGATAGTATACTCGTAACTAGTATGACTATAAAGAAAGAAAAAAAAACCACGGTTAGGTGGTATATACAATTATGGACGGGCTGCCGAGTGCCGACACAGAGGTAGCCACAGCCGTGAACTACCGCACTGTACTGTGTCTGCTGCTAATATATAGACTGGTTGATAAAGAGATAGTATACTCGTAACTAGTATGTATGTATAAAGAAAGAAAAAAAAACCACGGTTAGGTGGTATATACAATTATGGACGGGCTGCCAGAGTACTGACACAGAGGTAGCCACAGCCGTGAACTACCGCACTGTACTGTGTCTGCTGCTAATATATAGACTGGTTGATAAAGAGATAGTATACTCGTAACTAGTATGTATGTATAAAGAAAGAAAAAAAAACCACGGTTAGGTGGTATATACAATTATGGACGGGCTGCCGAGTGCCGACACAGAGGTAGCCACAGCCGTGAACTACCGCACTGTACTGTGTCTGCTGCTAATATAGACTGGTTGATAAAGAGATAGTATACTCGTAACTAGTATGTATGTATAAAGAAAGAAAAAAAAAACACGGTTAGGTGGTATATACAATTATGGACGGGCTGCCGAGTGCCGACACAGAGGTAGCCACAGCCGTGAACTACCGCACTGTACTGTGTCTGCTGCTAATATATAGACTGGTTGATAAAGAGATAGTATACTCGTAACTAGTATGTATGTATAAAGTAAGAAAAAAAAATCACGGTTAGGTGGTATATACAATTATGGACGGGCTGCCGAGTGCCGACACAGAGGTAGCCACAGCCGTGAACTACCGCACTGTACTGTGTCTGCTGCTAATATAGACTGGTTGATAAAGAGATAGTATACTCGTAACTAGTATGACTATAAAGAAAGAAAAAAAAACCACGGTTAGGTGGTATATACAATTATGGACGGGCTGCCGAGTGCCGACACAGAGGTAGCCACAGCTGTGAACTACCGCACTGTACTGTGTCTGCTGCTAATATATAGACTGGTTGATAAAGAGATAGTATACTCGTAACTAGTATGTATGTATAAAGAAAGAAAAAAAAACCACGGTTAGGTGGTATATACAATTATGGACGGGCTGCCGAGTGCCGACACAGAGGTAGCCACAGCCGTGAACTACCGCACTGTACTGTGTCTGCTGCTAATATAGACTGGTTGATAAAGAGATAGTATACTCGTAACTAGTATGACTATAAAGAAAGAAAAAAAAACCACGGTTAGGTGGTATATACAATTATGGACGGGCTGCCGAGTGCCGACACAGAGGTAGCCACAGCCGTGAACTACCGCACTGTACTGTGTCTGCTGCTAATATATAGACTGGTTGATAAAGAGATAGTATACTCGTAACTAGTATGTATGTATAAAGAAAGAAAAAAAAACCACGGTTAGGTGGTATATACAATTATGGACGGGCTGCCGAGTGCCGACACAGAGGTAGCCACAGCCGTGAACTACCGCACTGTACTGTGTCTGCTGCTAATATAGACTGGTTGATAAAGAGATAGTATACTCGTAACTAGTATGTATGTATAAAGAAAGAAAAAAAAACCACGGTTAGGTGGTATATACAATTATGGACGGGCTGCCGAGTGCCGACACAGAGGTAGCCACAGCCGTGAACTACCGCACTGTACTGTGTCTGCTGCTAATATATAGACTGGTTGATAAAGAGATAGTATACTCGTAACTAGTATGTATGTATAAAGAAAGAAAAAAAAACCACGGTTAGGTGGTATATACAATTATGGACGGGCTGCCGAGTGCCGACACAGAGGTAGCCACAGCCGTGAACTACCGCACTGTACTGTGTCTGCTGCTAATATATAGACTGGTTGATAAAGAGATAGTATACTCGTAACTAGTATGTATGTATAAAGAAAGAAAAAAAAACCACGGTTAGGTGGTATATACAATTATGGACGGGCTGCCGAGTGCCGACACAGAGGTAGCCACAGCCGTGAACTACCGCACTGTACTGTGTCTGCTGCTAATATAGACTGGTTGATAAAGAGATAGTATACTCGTAACTAGTATGTATGTATAAAGAAAGAAAAAAAAACCACGGTTAGGTGGTATATACAATTATGGACGGGCTGCCGAGTGCCGACACAGAGGTAGCCACAGCCGTGAACTACCGCACTGTACTGTGTCTGCTGCTAATATAGACTGGTTGATAAAGAGATAGTATACTCGTAACTAGTATGACTATAAAGAAAGAAAAAAAAACCACGGTTAGGTGGTATATACAATTATGGACGGGCTGCCGAGTGCCGACACAGAGGTAGCCACAGCCGTGAACTACCGCACTGTACTGTGTCTGCTGCTAATATAGACTGGTTGATAAAGAGATAGTATACTACTAATATTATATATACTGGTGGTCAGGTCACTGGTCACTAGTCACACTGGCAGTGGCACTCCTGCAGCAAAAGTGTGCACTGTTTAATTTTAATATAATATTATGTACTCCTGGCTCCTGCTATAACCTATAACTGGCACTGCAGTGCTCCCCAGTCTCCCCCACAATTATAAGCTGTGTGAGCTGAGCACAGTCAGATATATATATATACATTGATGCAGCACACTGGGCTGAGCAGTGCACACAGATATGGTATGTGACTGAGTCACTGTGTGTATCGTTTTTTTCAGGCAGAGAACGGATATATTAAATAAAACAAACAACTGCACTGTCTGGTGGTCACTGTGGTCGTCAGTCACTAAACTCTGCACTCTCTTCTACAGTATCACAGCCTCAGGTCAATCTCTCTCTCTCTCTCTCTCTCAACCCTAATCTAAATGGAGAGGACGCCAGCCACGTCCTCTCCCTATCAATCTCAATGCACGTGTGAAAATGGCGGCGACGCGCGGCTCCTTATATAGAATCCGAGTCTCGCGATAGAATCCGAGCCTCGCGAGAATCCGACAGCGTCATGATGACGTTCGGGCGCGCTCGGGTTAACCGAGCAAGGCGGGAAGATCCGAGTCGCTCGGACCCGTGAAAAAAAACATGAAGTTCGGGCGGGTTCGGATTCAGAGAAACCGAACCCGCTCATCTCTAGTCACCACGCAGCCTAACCCTAACAGTCTCACCACGCAGCCTAACCCTAACAGTCTCACCACGCAGCCTAACCCTAACAGTCTCACCACGCAGCCTAACCCTAACAGTGTCACCATACAGCCTAACCCTAACAGTGTCACCACGCAGCCTAACCCTAACAGTCTCACCATGCAGCCTAACCCTAACAGTCTCACCACGCAGCCTAACCCTAACAGTCTCACCACGCAGCCTAACCCTAACAGTGTCACCTTACAGCCTAACCCTAACAGTGTCACCACGCAGCCTAACCCTAACAGTCTCACCATGCAGCCTAACCCTAACAGTGTCACCACGCAGCCTAACCCTAACAGTGTCACCACGCAGCCTAACCCTAACAGTGTCACCACGCAGCCTAACCCTAACAGTGTCACCAGGCAGCCTAACCCTAACAGTGTTACCACGCAGCCTAACCCTAACAGTGTCACCACGCAGCCTAACCCTAACAGTCTCACCATGCAGCCTAATCCTAACAGTGTCACCACGCAGCTTAACCCTAACAGTGTCACCACGCAGCCTAACCCTAACAGTGTCACCACGCAGCCTAACCCTAACAGTGTCACCACGCAGCCTAACCCTAACAGTCTCACCACGCAGCCTAACCCTAACAGTGTCACCACGCAGCCTAACCCTAACAGTGTCACCACGCAGCCTAACCCTAACAGTGTCACCACGCAGCCTAACCCTAACAATGTCACCACGCAGCCTAACCCTAACAGTCTCACCACGCAGCCTAACCCTAACAGTCTCACCATGCAGCCTAACCCTAACAGTGTCACCACGCAGCCTAACCCTAACAGTGTCACCACGCAGCCTAACCCTAACAGTGTCACCACGCAGCCTAACCCTAACAGTCTCACCACGCAGCCTAACCCTAACAGTCTCACCATGCAGCCTAACCCTAACAGTGTCACCACGCAGCCTAACCCTAACAGTGTCACCACGCAGCCTAACCCTAACAGTGTCACCACGCAGCCTAACCCTAACAGTGTCACCACGCAGCCTAACCCTAACAGTGTCACCACGCAGCCTAACCCTAACAGTGTCACCACGCAGCCTAACCCTAACAGTGTCACCACGCAGCCTAACCCTAATAATGTCACCACGTAGCCTAACCCTAACAGTGTCACCACGTAGCCTAACCCTAACAGTGTCACCACGTAGCCTAACTCTAACAGTCTCACCACGTAGCCTAACCCTAACAGTGTCACCACGTAGCCTAACTCTAACAGTGTCACCACGCAGCCTAACCCTAACAGTGTCACCACGTAGCCTAACCCTAACAGTGTCACCACGCAGCCTAACCCTAACAATGTCACCACGCAGCCTAACCCTAACAGTGTCACCACGCAGCCTAACCCTAACAGTCTCACCACGTAGCCTAACTCTAACAGTGTCACCACGCAGCCTAACCCTAACAATGTCACCACGCAGCCTAACCCTAACAGTGTCACCACGCAGCCTAACCCTAACAGTGTCACCACGTAGCCTAACCCTAACAGTGTCACCACGCAGCCTAACCCTAACAATGTCACCACGCAGCCTAACCCTAACAGTGTCACCACGCAGCCTAACCCTAACAGTCTCACCACGCAGCCTAACCCTAACAGTGTCACCACGCAGCCTAACCCTAACAGTGTCACCACGCAGCCTAACCCTAACAGTGTCACCACGCAGCCTAACCCTAACAGTCTCACCACGCAGCCTAACCCTAACAGTGTCACCACGCAGCCTAACCCTAACAGTGTCACCACGCAGCCTAACCCTAACAGTGTCACCACGCAGCCTAACCCTAACAGTGTCACCACGCAGCCTAACCCTAACAGTGTCACCACGCAGCCTAACCCTAACAGTGTCACCAGGCAGCCTAACCCTAACAGTGTTACCACGCAGCCTAACCCTAACAGTGTCACCACGCAGCCTAACCCTAACAGTCTCACCATGCAGCCTAATCCTAACAGTGTCACCACGCAGCCTAACCCTAACAGTGTCACCACGCAGCCTAACCCTAACAGTGTCACCACGCAGCCTAACCCTAACAGTGTCACCACGCAGCCTAACCCTAACAGTCTCACCACGCAGCCTAACCCTAACAGTGTCACCACGCAGCCTAACCCTAACAGTGTCACCACGCAGCCTAACCCTAACAGTGTCACCACGCAGCCTAACCCTAACAATGTCACCACGTAGCCTAACTCTAACAGTCTCACCATGCAGCCTAACCCTAACAGTGTCACCACGCAGCCTAACCCTAACAGTCTCACCATGCAGCCTAACCCTAACAGTGTCACCACGCAGCCTAACCCTAACAGTGTCACCACGCAGCCTAACCCTAACAGTGTCACCACGTAGCCTAACTCTAACAGTCTCACCATGCAGCCTAACCCTAACAGTGTCACCACGCAGCCTAACACGCAGCCTAACCCTAACAGTGTCACCACGCAGCCTAACCCTAACAGTCTCACCATGCAGCCTAACCCTAACAGTGTCACCACGCAGCCTAACCCTAACAGTGTCACCACGCAGCCTAACCCTAACAGTGTCACCACGTAGCCTAACTCTAACAGTCTCACCACGCAGCCTAACCCTAACAGTCTCACCATGCAGCCTAACCCTAACAGTGTCACCACGCAGCCTAACCCTAACAGTGTCACCACGCAGCCTAACCCTAACAGTGTCACCACGCAGCCTAACCCTAACAGTGTCACCACGCAGCCTAACCCTAACAGTCTCACCATGCAGCCTAACCCTAACAGTGTCACCACGCAGCCTAACCCTAACAGTGTCACCACGCAGCCTAACCCTAACAGTGTCACCACGCAGCCTAACCCTAATAATGTCACCACGTAGCCTAACCCTAACAGTGTCACCACGTAGCCTAACCCTAACAGTGTCACCACGTAGCCTAACTCTAACAGTCTCACCACGTAGCCTAACCCTAACAGTGTCACCACGCAGCCTAACCCTAATAATGTCACCACGTAGCCTAACCCTAACAGTGTCACCACGTAGCCTAACCCTAACAGTGTCACCACGTAGCCTAACTCTAACAGTCTCACCACGTAGCCTAACCCTAACAGTGTCACCACGCAGCCTAACTCTAACAGTCTCACCACGTAGCCTAACCCTAACAGTGTCACCACGCAGCCTAACCCTAACAGTGTCACCACGTAGCCTAACCCTAACAGTGTCACCACGCAGCCTAACCCTAACAATGTCACCACGCAGCCTAACCCTAACAGTGTCACCACGCAGCCTAACCCTAACAGTCTCACCACGCAGCCTAACCCTAACAATGTCACCACGCAGCCTAACCCTAACAGTGTCACCACGCAGCCTAACCCTAACAGTGTCACCACGCAGCCTAACCCTAACAGTCTCACCATGCAGCCTAACCTTAACAGTGTCACCACGCAGCCTAACCCTAACAGTCTCACCACGTAGCCTAGCCCTAATCTCACCCAACCTCACAGCCTAACTCTATCCCTCCCCCGAGTGCCTCTAACCCCTGTATTCAGTGTTGGACTGGGGCATGAAGGGCCCACCGGGGGAATGCAGTGATAGTGGCCCATACTTAAGGGTGTGGCCAGCCTACAAAGGGGGTGTGGCCAGCCTCCACAGAGGCTTGAAATACACAGTTGTCTTGTGCAGTGTATTGCAACATATCTACCATGTATAATACAAGTGCACAGTCTGGAACCTGATCCCTAGAGGAAGGAGTGGGCCCTCAGGTAGTTGGGCCTACGGGTGGTTTCCCTGGTACCCCTGTGGGCCAGTCCGACCTTGCCTGTATTCCCCACGGGGATCTGTCAGGATTCTGACTGCTGGGATCCTGACTTCATCACGTATGTTAGTGTAGTTTGTCTGATAGCCTCATATATATATATATATATATATATATATATATAGTTTGCTAAAATACAGGTACCCAACATAGGGAGTGACACAGAGGAGCAGCAGAAAATATGTTTTGCAGAGAAAATCAGTCTCAGCCGCTGCATTCTAAATAGTGAAGACCAGCAAGGAGACTATTGCAATAATGAATGTGGGCGATGACGAGGGCCTGGGTTGAGGTTTTTGCAGAGTACTGTGTGAGTTTCCATCTCATCAATCAGCCGTGACACTGAGCGGAATTGTCCTGTAACTTTTTCAGCCCTGAGAGCTGTGTAACTACCTCCCGATCCACAGATAGCAGTTCCACAGCTATAGTTTAAGACACCATTAGTGCCCCTGAGAGGACCTGGTTATAAATAAAATGGCCTGAGGAATGGTTTTCCTTGAAATGCCAGAAGTGGAGCCGCATAAACACTATATTTTGCAGAATAATAATTGACTGTAAGTCACAGAGTATCACGGTAACAGAGAAAGAGGTCTGCGTGATCCACTTCTAGTGCTGCGGAATATGGTGATGATTAAATAGTTTTAATACTTAATAATGTGAGGGACTGAAAGCCAGTGTACAGATGGAGCAGTTTTATGTGAGACACAAGGCGCGACGCATCGCTTGTCGTCAGGAGCAAGCGGCATTGCACAAGGTGGATGCAGCGGCGATGTCGCACGCAAACGGTCGATATTGTATGTCTGCGCACGTATTGCTGTGCTTCTTTATACCAATAAATACTTTGTATGCGGCTACAGTGGGAATAAGATGCAAGATGTAAGAAAAAAATGCAGATCGCTACCTATGGTGGAACGTTTGAGCCACACTAAGTGTTTCGCGCCGTATGACACAAGAACGCGAGGTGACTGAGGGCGCATATGTAATAGACAGAGCCAGAGCTGAGGCGTCATTATAGATCCGCCGTAGGATTCGTCTCGCTATCGCTGCAGAATGCAGAGACTGAGGATTCCTGTTTGTGTATTTGAGATCTGCTTCATATAAATCACAGGCGCCTTTAACTCCTTCCAATGACCCTGAAATCCCCAGCCCTCCCTGCGTTTCCCCACCCTCTATCAATGCACAATGCCCCGAATCTCACCCTTTCTTACTTACCTATGTCATGTAAACTTCCTATGTTGTAGCATCCACTTTAACTACTGTATCTATCTACTCACTGGATTATAATAACAAGGCGTCCGTTCACTATTTAATCTAGCCATTAGTATACAACCGTATAACTCTAACCGTGCAGGAGCAGTACAACTGGCCTAACTTCGAAGACGTAAGTGCCCCACTGCGACCTCTTGCGTCACATGTAGCCACTGATCCGCAGCGCCCTCCTGTCTAGCTCAGCCTCACCTGGGAGAAAATTGTTAAAGAACGCAACACAAATTTAACTAATTAATGGCTAATTAGCCACTCCTACTAAAAATCCTATTGGCCAACAAACACCCAATAGGAAGAAACCTTAATTATGTACACTAAATTTCCTTAGCAACAGGTTCCTAAACCTTAGCCTATAACATATACTGTCAGGGGCATTTTATGAGAGGTGGGGGCCCGTGCGCAGACTCTGCACCGCACACATTGCACCCATGGTAGAAACGCCAGTGTATACTATACATTTACGTGAATATTTAATAATTTACTCCTATTGTACAATGTGAAGCGTATCCCAGTGACTGTCGTTTATCTGCCCTGAATAGTATTTTTTTTCAATGTAACAATTTGTCTGTTGTTCCATTACAAATAATTCTAAAAAACGATTTGTGTACCCGGTGATATTGGCTGCGATGGGACCCCGCAACGGGACTCAGCAGCGACGGAGCGGCAGTAAAGGGGTAGCGGGGCCATGCTGTGTTCGGCAGGTGATGGGCGATGTCGCTAACGACCCGTGGGAGCGCGCCTCATTGATGATATAGTAGGTACACACCGGACGATTTGAACAGTATGTCGTTGAGAAATGTCGGAATCAGCCATATCCTTCAAAAGTCGTCCAGTGTGTGACCCAGCTTAAGCGTTAGCGGCATAATTATAGAAATTATTTGTTCAGAGAAAAATGTGTAAAAATTTCAGAGAACGGAGAATGAATATTTTTCTTTAAAGTTTGAGTAAATCCTGAGAGATCTTTACCTTTGAGAAATGTGCGCTTTGTTATGGCTGCGGTGACGGATACATTCTCTTCCTAGCGCTGTAACGTGACCACAATTTTGGTGATCGGGGCCGCAGTATGCATACGCAGGTCCCGTCCTGCATGTACGCGTGCAGTTAATGCGGCCGGGTCGCATTAACTGCAAATGCCTCTGCGTGATTGACAGGCAGAGGCATTTGCGGGAGGAGGGTGCAATGGCAGCGCATCGAAAACGGGGGTGGCTCGGTGGCATTTTCAGGGCGGTTGCATGACGCCGCACGCAGACGATTAGAATGAAAAGGTGGCGGTGGGACTCCTGCCATCGCAGCCAGGCTGCACCAATAGTGCACTAATTGCGGCGGTCGCCTTGCGATTGGCCGCCCCCAGCTTGGGAAAGAACGGATTGCAAATTCTGCTTTTTAGCAGAATTTGCAATCCGTACTGAATTGGGCAACTTCTCCTCTGGCTCACTTCTCCACACTTTTCACTGCTTCATGAACAGACCCCATACATCTTTTATTTATGGCTAAAACCGAAAAAAAGTAATTTTCGAAAATATTATTAGAATTTTTTTTTACTTATTTCAGTTTCTGCAAATTTGATACATAACAGAAAATGTTTACACAAATACATTTTATTATTATTATTTTATACATCTTCTATTTAGTGAATGATTCTCTGTTTGTAAACCTGTAAATGTAATTAAGCCCTCTCTCTCCATAATGACTTAGGGGTATATTTACTAAGGCTTGGCTGGAGATAAAGTGCACTGTGATAAAGTACCAGCCAATCAGCTCCTAACTGTCATTTTTCAAGCACAGCCTGTGACATGGCAGCTAGGAGCTGATTGGCTGGTACTCTGGGGTCTATGTACTGGATGGTAGTTTATCCCCGTCCTCTTTATCTCCATCCAAGGCGCGCTGGCAGGGAGCTACCTGACGCTCTCCGGGTCGCGGCGGCTGCGTGTGATGTCACACAGCTGACGCAATCTGCCCCAGCGCGGTCCAGACCTGATCGGCTGCTGTGCGAAAACGCACAGCAGCGACCAGGTCTGAATTAGGCCCTTAGTAAATAGACCACCTTGGTTCTTGTCTCATCACTACTGACAGTAATTACAAATAATAATTGGGTTTGCGGCAGGACTAGGAGTTTGTGAAAGTTTGGAAGTGGAAGTGTTGGGTATCTGTAGGGAAATAAGACTTGGCTGAAATTCAAGCGCAAAGTTAAAAGAAAAAAGTCTTGTTGAAATGCACATTAACCCCAAGTACTCGACAAGACGTGTTTGGCAGCATAAACTTCACTTACAAAATAAGTCAGGAAAAGCTCGTGATGGGTCAGCCACTCCTGGCCGCGACACACGCATTCCACGAGTTGACAAGTAATCTTTTTAGTAGATTGGGGTGAACTACAAACTTAGAATCTATTTTACTGACGCTTGATTCTTTGACAAGTAAATATACCTTGCCGATGGCTGGCCTCCGGGAAACAAATTGCTCATTTCAGAAATGTATCAGCGCAGACCTTAAATCTGAGACTGGAATTTAATCCACACGCTCAGTACCCTTCTATGCTGTATTTATTTTATAACTACCTAAGAAAGATATTTGATCAATTACAATTTATATTGCAATGTTGATAAATATTCATGGCCGTTCAATGGTAATTTAGGCTCTGTACACTTACTTAATGTAGTTTTAGACTGAAATAGATTATACATAAGATTGCTACAATTCTATAAATTAGAGGTTGAAGTTTGAATTTATTGGGAGACGGATAGTGTCTGCTTTCATGCTGGACACTGTTATTAATGTACTTGCCTGGACTGTTGATAAGGAAAAAGAGAAAATGCAGGTGCACACTCTATGTACTGAACACTGCTGATCAGAACAATTAGAATAAACTCTGCAAATTAGCATAGAGCAATATTGAGGTGCTTAGCATAATTTCAGCCAAAAAAATGGGCCCACCTACCACGGCTAGATGACCTCACCAGGTGGGTCCCTAACATTGTCCCTAACATAGGGCAAGCCAGATGGCTACCCACCATGTTTTTGGCCGCAACGGCTGCACGTGATGTCACGCAGCCGCTGTGACCGGCCCCAGCAACGGTCCGGACATACCTCCGCTGTCCGGTCTGCGCCTCCCAACCCCATCCCAACTTACAACACAGTACAATTATGCTCCTTAAAGATTTCAAGGTCTATTTACTAAGCCTTGTATGGTGATAAAGTGGCTGGAGATAAAATACCAGCCAATCAGCTTCTAACTGTCATTTTTCAAACACAGCCTGTGACATGGCAGTTAGTAGCTGATTGGCTGGCACTTTATCTCCAGCAACTTTACTTCCATCTAAGGCTTATTACATAGTCTTTTTTGCACTATACAAAATGTAACCCTCAGAGGGTTGGGTATGAAATACCCGCTGTCGGAGGATGTCGGCAGTCAGAAGACCGACAGTGGCATCCCTCGAGTTAAAAATTCAGACAAGGGACGGTAAGTACTATAACCCTCCCCTACCCTCCCCTACCCTAACCTTCTTTATTAGGTACCTAACCCTCCCACCCCTGCAGCCTAACCCTAATCCCCCCCCCCCCCCCCGGGTGGTGCCTTACCTTGACCTCCCCCCCCCGAACCCTAAATCTTAATGACCCGGCACTCTGGGAAGGGCGGACAGAAATGATCAGCGTTGCTGACTGTGAATTGGAGTGGAGTGGAGATAAGGATACTGGCAGGGTGGAGGGCCTTGCTCGTCAGAGACTACAGGAAGTAGGGGTATAAATTGGAAGTAGGCAGTGAAGTTGGGAGATATGAGTAGGAAGGGCAGAGGTATGAGATGAGAGTGTGAGGAGGGATGGTAGGCGTCACTGCGGAGGTAGGCTTTTAGGTTTTGGAAGTTTTATTGACTTTGGAGTCAGTGGCAGGCTTGGGAAGATCATTCTACAAATGACCAATACTTTCAATGACGGAGTAATGCAGAACCTGGAGATTATATTGTCAGAACATTGCTCTGCAAAATGGTCCTAACCGCCAGCAGCTCAATTAGAGGAAATTCTGCTGCAATTTCGCTCTTCTCGTTAGTTCCGACCAGCAGCCAATGGTAAAATCAGGCTCTCCCGTATGCTCAGTCAGAATCCCTGATACAACCAATGTTTTTGGGTCCTACTGACTAAGAAAATGTGTTGCTTTTTCAACATTGTTCTTTAAAAATTGTACAATGCTAAATTCTATTATCTGATGTCATATTAACATGCGATGCAATTCATTGAATCAGTACATACTCCCATGCTTCCATCAGCTTTTGACAAACCTACATTTATTTGTACCCCTTACAATCACACATTTTGTCAAAACTTTGCGATTCTGCGCACGTACCCGAAGGTTACCGTTTTGGGATGCAGATCAGAATTGCACGGAGATCCGTGCAGTTTCAAAAGGCATACCTTGCTAAAATCTCCACTGGTGCAGCCGGTGACTGCTAGATGGTGCACTTTTGTGTGCGCATTGGCACCAGCGGCTGCGACAAAAGTCCACGTCTGAATCAGGCCTTAAATCAAAAGATTTGCCTAGCTGGCAGACATGCGCACATCATTGCGAAAACAGAAATAACGCGCTCAGACACTAATTCAGTTACTTTGATCTTGCAATGAAAATCTGAGCAATCTAATTGTACAATTTTGGTTTGGATTAGATTGCTCGGCCCCCGCTAAACCGAATATGTTTGCACAATTGAGTCTGAAAACAAATCAAATGTTGCGACTAGATCTATGTCTACATAATCCATCCATACAAATCCCGCAAAATCCCTGTGAAATATGAAATGCGCAGTATAATATTTGTTTGCTATTTAATTGCTGTTTCCCTGACGTCCTTGTGCTTTGTGTAGCTCTCAGAGACAGACCAACATTTTGTTTAATCAGTTCTGTATTTGGCCAAATAACCAGCGCTTGGCTTCCAAGCCGGCTTTTATTAACTGGCACACGCAGCGGATGACTTGCAATTGTCTCATTTCAAATGAACGCTGGAGACTTTGGATCTCACCAGCCAACAGCATCAGCACAATTCCAGGGAGCAGTTTCTACATCTGTGCGGAAAGGTCTTCAGTGTCAGTTATAGAGTATGGGCATATAAAATGATTTATACCACGCTGTAAATTTTATGAACTATAGTAGATTTGCGTGGACTAAATCTGGATATCATTTCCAAACATCATGTGGCATCATTATTAATTAGTCTTGCAGGTCCACAATTGATAATTTTATAAAATGGGGACCCAAAACCTATTAAACTCCTTTAATAGATCTATCTAAGGGCCTTATTCAGATCTGTTAGCTCGCTAGCGTTTTTTGCTGCGCAGCAATCAGGTAACTACTGCGCATGCGTATGCACCGCAATGCGCAGGCGCGCTATATGGTTACAAAGCGGATCGTTGTTGTGCACTGGTTCTAGCGAAGAAACCATTCACACAGTCGTTCGCAAGGAGACTGACAGGAAGAGGGCGTTTGTGGGTGGCAACTGACCGTTTTCAGGGAGTGGTTGGAAAAATGCAAGCGTGTCAAAGCGTTTGCAGGGCGGGTGTCTGACCTCAGTTCCGGTCCCGGACAGGCTGAAGTGATCGCAGCGGCTGAGTAAGTTCAGAGCTACTTAGAAACTGCACAAACTGTTTTTGTACAGGGCGGCTGCACACTTGTTCGCACACTTGCACAGCTAATATACACTCCCCTATAGGCGGCGACTATCTGATCGCAGCGCTGCAAAAAATAGCTAGCGAGCGAACAGATCTGAATTAGGCCTTGCAAACAGAGTGGCTGATTAGGTGTCTATCTCTATAGCGCTGGGGTCGGAATGCTTTCAATGGGCTGTGAACACTCAGGGAATAAGAGTTAATTGAATTGTTTCGCAAATTGCTCTCTCTTGGGTAAATTTACTAAAAACTTCTAAAACAGAGACTTGGTGATGTTGCCATTAGCAACCTACCCCTGACCATCCCCTCCCGCAGCCTAACCCTAACCCCCCCCCCAGCCTTACCCTAACCTCCCCCACCCCCCATAGCCTAACCCAAACCATCAATTTGAATACAGTATTTGCACATTTTGCATAACTTCTTGTTGCTGATAATAATTACTAATTAATTATAATAGTTGAAAAATAATAAGAATTAGCAAGCAAAGTTATAACAATCAGGGGCGTCACTGCCCCTAATTACACCCGGTGCGGGCTGCCGGGAAACGGTGGCACGGCCTCGCGGGAGGGAGTGTGGTCTCGCGGCCCGAACCCCCGTTTTCCACATTGTGGGGGTTCGGGAGATATAGGCTGCCCCTGGGGGATGCTATGACTGCACAAGGTGACAGGAGCCAGGGGCTGTACATAAAGTGCTGCACCTGGATCCTGTCACTGAGCAGGAGCCAGCATTTTGGTGTCACCCCTCGGCGGCCCGCACCCCCCTTATGACGCCACTGATAACAATACATATACTTTAGAAAAGTATAAATAAATGATAGCAAAATCTTGGTGATGAGTCGTCTGTGGACGTCCCTACAGTTTGTGGCTTCCATTGTGGTTTCTCTTGCAATAAAAAATATACCTTAGTCGTTAACTCCTTACACGGTGCATTTGTAAAATGTATTGTATTGAGATCATCTGGATGCTCTCTGTATTGCGTAGCAGTCACTTGGATTCTCTCTGTATTGTATGTTGTTCATCCCAATATCCTCTTTATTGTATAGTGGTAACTACATTGCTCTCTATACTGTAAATGTGTAACTGGGAGGCTCTCTGTATTGTATATCCGTCACTAATGTGCTGCCTAAATTGTATATTTTCACAAAGATGTTCTTAGTCTTGTACCAGTTATTATAATGTTGTCTGTATTGCATATCAGTCACTAGTTTGATCTCTGTTTTATATTTTCCTGGATTGTATTTTGGTTGGTCAACCTTTGATGGTCAGAGGTTGATGGTGAGTGTTCCACAATCGATGGCCAGCATAATATTGATGGCTGATCCCGATACTGACACAAATACCTTTTTCACATGTGTGGACGTCGAATGTACATGTGCATTGCATCAACCACTGCTTGCTGACCATTGATGGTTTCTGTCCGATGGTGTAAGCCATAAATGGTCAGCACTAATTGTGGCAGGAATTTATCCTACAGCCAGGATTTATGAGACTTACTTCATGGCTAACCTTGAACTCTGCTGCTGGATAAAGCTCTACCATTCATGTAACTAATGCATGTCCTCAACTCTCTGGTGAGGTGGCACTACTTGCTTTTGTTCACCTGTCTTTATTGAGATTTTGCCAACCAGTGCCATGTTTCACCTACTTGTGTGTTAGCTCCTCCTGCCATTGTTGTGACTACCACCATTGCTTGTTACATACCACCATTGCCTTACAACCGATGTGGAATCCCCGCCTACTTTTGTGTTGACTTTGCCTATCGTTGATTTACTCTAACCTGCATGAGGTCACCAGGAATTTTTTTTCCTGGGCAGTTTAAGTTCCCAATCTGCTCCTGATGATAGCAGAACCTCTTAGAACCACCATGTTTCAAGTGCTATCTAGAGAACAAAGCTAACACAACTTTGTATATATATATATTAATGCCATATTCTGGCTCACTTTAATTTTGGCTAGAAAAATACACAGTAGGGAGTTTAGCAAGCTTAGTAGCCCAACCGTGAGTTCATGAGAGATTTATTTTGTGTGGTACGAATTGTATGTTTCTAGATACGAAGTACTGCAATCATTGCGCATAGATGGAAATGGGTTAAAATGTGTTTCAGATCAGGGTGACCCAAGTCAACTAATCTCTTCTAAAGATCAAAACTGTCAGACATCATAGTTATTTGAACTTTAAATTACAGTCATTTTTGTATATCATCTTCTAGAAGCTTGTAGAAGATGAAAGAGCCTTGTTGGGATGAGGAACAGAATTAAATCTTATGCAACTTTTGTAACTTTGTATCAAGATGGATGTAAAAGTTATCCCAGGAACAGAATTCACATGCGGGTCTATTAAGGTCACTTCACACATGTGCAGAATGTGCTGCCAACTTGGTGTTTTTTAAACTGTGCTCGTCTGATTATTCTCATTACAAAAAGTCCTGTTTTGCTGATATGTCCTATTGGTATGGAATCTAGGCGGCTTACAATAGACACCAGAAGAATTGTGAAATGGAGTTTAGACCATTCACACAGTAATCCTTAACCACTTGCCTGACATGGTTGCATGAGATATGACCACACCAGACTGCTTTCCTGACATACTGTAGTCACATCTGATGTGACCTGTCAGAAAGCCCACCTTGCGGCTGCAGGAAGAAAATCTTCCTGCAGCTGTCGCTCTCAGAGGGATCTTCCTGAATTTTTTTTAAAGGAGCAATCATTGTCAAGCCTAAACCATGCTTTGTAAATGATTGCCCCTTTTAAAAAAAAAAGTCATCATCAGTGCCCACTGGCACCTGCCCTATACTTTGTACGCCCTCCGCAAGTAAGCCTATGTTGGAATATCCCATTCCCACCCTGCTACGCACCTGTGGGCTGCAAGTAGAGACGCAACTGAGCTGCGTAAAACTTTGCGCTCGTATTTGGAGTGTGCGCAGGGTGAAAACGCGCACACGCTTGCTTGCGTTCACCCAGTCGGCAGCCTCAGCGCGTTTTGTGGTCTGAGAACCGTGAATATTACTTTCTGCTCCCTGCGATACAGATGAATTATATCTGACTATAAAGTGACACTAGATCATTGAGTCTATAACAAAATGAAACCAAATACTGTAATGTATTAGGTGTAATCTAGCCTTCATTGCCAGATAGGGAACGGCGCACAGCCGTCACACAGCACCACACACCACAGCTAATGATTATATAATTATATTTGTTAAGTAATCCGGAGGGCATTAGTCTAATTATAGATCAAAATCCTTCTTAGCCGTCCCCAGGAGAAATCATTTTGTGTGATGTCAGTCATCCTCTCCATTTACAGAAATCATTCTTATATAACAAAAGCTAAATCAGGTTATAGTTGGATGATAAGCTCTTAAATATTATTTTATCAGTGCTCTATATAGTGCAGTTTATTCCATTAGAAACAAAAGAGAAAGTGTATTTTGTTATTAGATATTTAAATGACAGGGAGAGCTGGACAAACGCATGTTGCATACCTACAGTAGCTACAGATACAAGACTTAGGGGTCTATTTACTAAGCCTTGGATGGAGCTAAAGTCGATGGAGATAAACTACCAGAGGGAGGCGTCGGAATGGGGGTGGGGGGCAAGGGGTAGCTCGACTTGAGAGGCGCTGGCCGATGTACAGGAGGAGCGATGTGCGATCAGTTGAAAGACCGCACATCACAACCTCCATGCAGTGAGTGTATTGCAGGCCAGCCAGACAGGGAGCAAGCAACCCTCCCCACCCCCGACTCCCAATCCCATCAGAGCAGTGCCTGGGTCCGCGATATGCCGGTGTTAAGGGGGCGTGGCCTAATGCAGAGGAGAGCCCGCCTCCAGGAGAGACCTGTGGCTGGCTGTGCTGCTGCTGAGTAATCAATCAGGTAGTGTCTCTCCCCGGCTTGCTCCACTCCATCTCCCTCTCACTAACACTCTTGCTCCTCTCTCTCTCTCTATCTCTCTCCTCCTCTCTCTCTCTCTATCTCTCTCTCTCTCTCTCTCCCTAATGCTCTCTCTCCTCCTCTCCCTAACACTCTCTCTCCTACTCCCTCTCTCCCTAACGCTCTCTTTCCTCTTGCTCCTCTCACTCCCTAACACTGCCCCCCCCCCCCCCCCTCTCTCTCTCTCTCTCCCTGAGACTTGGCCTCTCTCTCCCTCTGTCTATCCCTGACACTCCCTTCCCCCGGGGGATGAGAGAAGAAACCCGACAAAAGTGCTGCAGCGCGGCCGGCGCAAGGCTGATTTTATGCAGTTTCTAAGTAGGTCCTGACATACTCACCGGCTGCGATGTCTTCAGCGTGACTGGTCCTGGAGTTGACGTCAGACATCCGCCCTGCAAACGCCTGGACATGCCTGCGTTGGACTCACCACTTCCAGAAAACTGTGAGTATTCGCTCCGGAACGCCTTCCGCCTGTCAATCTTCTTGCAATCGCCGTTGCGATCGTTTTCGTTGCTGTCCCTGTCGTTGCCCAGCGATTGCCATCACTGGGCAATGACGCGCATGCACAATGCGGCTGCCGCGCATGCGCAGTTCCGACCCGATCGCACGGCTGCGAAGAAGTGCAGCGTGCGATCGGGTCGGAATGACCCCCTTAGAGAAAAAATAAAAAACCTGCATTGACCATTTGTGTGTATATATATATATATATATATATATGTCAAATAGATCTTAGAGAGCGCTAGCTAACCACACCCAATAATTATATGTATGTATGTATGTATATATATACATATATATATATCTGTCAGTGGGTTGTTAGGATTTATAAATTCCTATGCTTGAATTACATATAGTAATCAATAAAAACTTTAAAACTTTTAGTTTAAACCTATTATATATTTCTTCCTTTGCTCTAATTATTAACCTCTTAAACCTATGATATTTAGTTGTTCCAATAGGTCTACCCACTCTCCAGTTTCACCCGACACAAAGTGGCCAAAATGGCCTCACATTAAATGGAATCTAGTTTCGTTTTTTTAAATTTTTAAAGAATTATAAAAATGATCAATACATAAAAAATTATTTTGTGGCTTCCTATAATATGGTGTCTATGAAACCGCCACTAAAGGAGAGATGACATATAATCCATATTTACCACTTCCCGGCATGAGCTTAAAGACGGGAAGCTTCCAATGTGACGATAAAGTGAGGCACCAGTGCCCAATGAGTTTCATCCTCACAGGACTTCTTCAGGGTATACATCAATTATAGCATAAACTCAAATGTTCTCACAGTTTGAAGTCAAATTTAGATCTGGAGTCCTTTAGAGAAGGAGTTTCCAGAATAAGAAAGATTTTTCCCACTGCTGGCCGCAATTTCACATGTGTTCAAATGGTCACATCTGAATTAAACTTGTAGCTGTATGAGAAAACCACAGTACTGTATTGGACCCCATTGTCCACTAGTGTCTCTTTAAAATAAACTTCTCCACCAAGCTCACAGTCTGCCTGCAAAGACCCCAAACATACAACCAATATCATTAAGAACTATCTTCAGTCTAAAGAAGAACAAGGAGTCCTGGAAGTGATGATATGGCTCCCACAAAGCCCTGATCTCATCATCATCATCATCATCATCATCATCGAGGTCCTTCAAAAACTGTGTGCAAGTGTACCTAGAAGAATGGAGGCTGTTTTGAAGGCAAAGGGTGGTCACACCAAACATTTCTCTTCTGTTCATTCACTTTGCATTTTGTTAATTAATAAAAATAAACTATTATCACCTCTATTTTTTAAACCATTCTTACTTTGCATTTTTTTTTACACATAACTGAAACTTTTGCACAGTACTGTATATATCAATATGAAAAAGTTAAACCGTCCCCCCCCCCCCCCCCCTACACACACACACACACACACCCAGACCATAAATGTCTGCACTTTAGTTTCATTGGTCAGGATATTCTCTTTTGCTACCAGCGATGACGCCGTCACCTCTCCCATTCTAACAATCAGCTGCTGAAAGTAAGGGCGTGCAGTGAGTGTTTGTCAGCACTTCGGGTTACATGAGCCACAGAAGCCACACAATCCGCTTTCATGACAACCATCCATTGCCTTTAGTTTACGTTTAATACTCTCTCTCCATGTCCCAGTCCTTAGCTTATAAGAGGTATCAGATCTTTACGTGTGTTCTGCTTGTTCTGGGCAGTGGGTATTTTTGGGAAAGAAAAATGTTACATGGCGTTCTTCTTTAAAGCCTAGCCTACATATATTCTGCTGGAAGCCGCTGGAAGCACAGACTGCTATTATTATTATTCAAACAATTTGGAGACCAGTAGCAAACGCTTGTCACCACAAATGGTTATTGTGCGTTGATCCAAGGAAGCAGATGGGTTTTGCAGGAATTTGCTGGCTGTTATTTGGATTATTTAATTTGCTTAAGTACTGTAATCAATTTCTTTTAAATATGTTCAATTTAACGCAATAGGCCGGGGTCTAGATTCTATGTGGCCCGCGTAATGTTCTAATCATTTGGCAGAAACGTTGGTCATCTTCACCCAGATAACAAGGCTCTGCTCTGAATAATTCATTTATTTTAGCAACTCCTGAGGATGAGAAGCCATCATGAGCAGGGAGTTGTAGGACAGGTGTGAGAAGTGGTGCACTGAAAATAGTGCTGCACCCGGCTCTGACGCTCACTTTCCTAGTACGCTTAAGAAAATAAATGAACACACTTGATTGGTTAACGTAAATTGCAGTATCTTTTATCTGTGCACCAGTTGTCGCTACGCCCTAGTGTATAACAGAAAAAAAAGTCTCCCAATCGGAACGTACTTACCTACTCCCCCGAGACGTCTGGGAGACTTCCAATTTCTCAGGTAGTCCTGGACCTCAGAAGAGTGGGTGGTGCTCCCGCCTCCTGCCTACTTCCTAGTGATGTATGGGGAGGGTAATGCCAGGAATTGCAGATCTGTGAGGAGGGGACGGGGCCAATATGAGAATTGTGTCATTTTTACCTCATCCCCTCACCATAGATTAATAATTCACAGTATTATGTTATTATGCAGGCTGGGCTTCATGACATGGAGTGCCCGACTCCGTCCCTTCAGTGGCCTGCTCCAGCTTCTCTGCAGGCTTCTCCACAAGGGAGTTAATAAAAGTTGGCAAGTATTCTTATGTTTGGTTCTCGAACCCCCCCGAACTTCACCCATTTTACACGGTTCCGAGTAGTGATGAGCGGGTTCGGTTTCTCGGAAACCGAACCCCCCGAACTTCACCCTTTTTACAGGGGTCCGAGGCATACTCTGATTCTCCCGTATGGCTCGGTTAACCCGAGCGCGCCCGAACGTCATCATCCCGCTGTCGGATTCTCGCGAGATTCGGATTCTATATAAGCAGCCGCCATTTTCACTCGTGCATTGGAAATGTTAGGGAGAGGACGTGGCTGTCGTCCTCTCCGTTATTGTTGAACTTGATTGTGCATTATTGCTTAATTGTGGGGAGGGCTGGGGAGCAGCTGTATATAGGAGGAGTACAGTGCAGAGTTTTGCTGATCAGTGACCACCAGTATACGTTGTCTGCCTGAAAAAAACGCTCCATATCTGTGCTCAGTGTGCTGCATATATCTGTGCTCACACTGCTTTATTGTGGGGACTGGGGAGCAGCTGTATTATATAGCAGGAGTACAGTGCAGAGTTTTGCTGACAGTGACCACCAGTATACGTTGTCTGCCTGAAAAACACTCCATATCTGTGCTCAGTGTGCTGCTTTATTGTGGGGACTGGGGACCACCAGTATAATATTATATAGGAGGAGTACAGTGCAGAGTTTTGCTGACCAGTGACCACCAGTATATAATAATAAGAATTTACTTACCGATAATTCTATTTCTCGGAGTCCGTAGTGGATGCTGGGGTTCCTGAAAGGACCATGGGGAATAGCGGCTCCGCAGGAGACAGGGCACAAAAGTAAAGCTTTTACAGGTCAGGTGGTGTGTACTGGCTCCTCCCCCTATGACCCTCCTCCAGACTCCAGTTAGGTACTGTGCCCGGACGAGCGTACACAATAAGGGAGGATTTTGAATCCCGGGTAAGACTCATACCAGCCACACCAATCACACCGTACAACTTGTGATCTAAACCCAGTTAACAGTATGATAACAGAGGAGCCTCTGAAAGATGGCTTCCTAAACAATAACCCGAATTAGTTAACAATAACTATGTACAAGTATTGCAGATAATCCGCACTTGGGATGGGCGCCCAGCATCCACTACGGACTCCGAGAAATAGAATTATCGGTAAGTAAATTCTTATTTTCTCTATCGTCCTAAGTGGATGCTGGGGTTCCTGAAAGGACCATGGGGATTATACCAAAGCTCCCAAACGGGCGGGAGAGTGCGGATGACTCTGCAGCACCGAATGAGAGAACTCCAGGTCCTCCTTTGCCAGGGTATCAAATTTGTAAAAATTTACAAACGTGTTCTCCCCTGACCACGTAGCTGCTCGGCAGAGTTGTAATGCCGAGACCCCTCGGGCAGCCGCCCAAGATGAGCCCACCTTCCTTGCGGAATGGGCCTTAACAGATTTAGGCTGTGGCAGGCCTGCCACAGAATGTACAAGTTGAATTTTGTTACAAAACCAACGAGCAATCGACTGCTTAGAAGCAGGTGCACCCAACTTGTTGGGTGCATACAGTATAAACAGCGAGTCAGATTTTCTGACTCCAGCCGTCCTTTAAATGTATATTTTTAAGGCTCTGACAACGTCCAACAACTTGGAGTCCTTCAAGTCGTCTGTAGCCGCAGGCACTACAATAGGCTGGTTCAGGTGAAACGCTGATACCACCTTAGGGAGAAAATGCGGACGCGTCCGCAGCTCTGCCCTATGTCGAATGGAAAATTAAATAAGGGCTTTTATAAGACAAAGCCGCCAGTTCAGATACTCTCCCGGCCGAAGCCAGGGCCAGTAACATAGTCACTTTCCATGTGAGATATTTCAAATCCACATTCTTTAGTGGTTCAAACCAATTGGATTTGAGGAAATCTAAAACTACATTTAGATCCCACGGTGCCACCTTAGGCACCACAGGAGGCTGTATATGCAGTACTCCTTTGATAAAAATCTGGACCTCAGGGACTGAGGCCAATTCTTTGTGGAAGAATATTGATAGGGCCGAAATTTGAACCTTAATAGATCCCAATTTGAGACCCATAGACAATCCTGATTGCAGGAAATGTAGGAAAACGACCCAGTTGAAATTCCTCCATCGGAGCACTCCGCTGCTCGCACCACGCAACATATTTTCGCCAAATACGGCGATAATGCTTCGCGGTGACTTCCTTCCTTGCCTTTATCAAGGTAGGAATGACTTCTTCTGGAATGCCTTTTCCTTTTAGGATCTGGCATTCAACGCCATGCCGTCAAACGCAGCCGCGGTAAGTCTTGAAAAAGACAAGGACCCTGCTGAAGCAGGTCCCTTCTCAGAAGTAGAGGCCACGGATCGTCCGTGACCATCTCTTGAAGTTCCGGGTACCAAGTCCTTCTTGGCCAATCCGGAGCCACTAGTCTTACTCCTCTTTGCCGTATAATCCTCAATACCTTTGGTATGAGAGGCAGAGGAGGAAACACATATACCGACTGGTACACCCAAGGTGTTACCAGCGCGTCCACAGCTATTGCCTGCGGATCTCTTGACCTGGCGCAATACCTGTCCAGTGTTTTGTTGAGGCGAGACGCCATCATGTCCACCATTGGTTTTACCCAACGGTTTAATAGCATGTGGAAAACTTCTGGATGAAGTCCCCACTCTCCCGGGTGAAGGTCGTGTCTGCTGAGGAAGTCTGCTTCCCAGTTGTCCACGCCCGGGATGAATACTGCTGACAGTGCTATCACGTGATTCTCCGCCCAGCGAAGGATCCTGGCAGCTTCTGCCATTGCCCTCCTGCTTCTTGTGCCGCCCTGTCTGTTTACATGGGCGACTGCCGTGATGTTGTCTGACTGGATCAACACCGGTCTTCCTTGAAGCAGAGGTTCCGCCTGGCTTAGAGCATTGTAGATTGCTCTTAGTTCCAGAATGCTTATGTGAAGAGACTTTTTCAGGCTCGACCACACTCCCTGGAAATTTCTTCCCTGTGTGACTGCTCCCCAGCCTCTCAGGCTGGCATCCGTGGTCACCAGGATCCAATCCTGTATGCCGAATCTGCGGCCCTCCAATAGATGAGCCTCCTGCAACCACCACAGAAGGGATACCCTTGTCCTCGGCGACAGGGTTATCCGCAGGTGCATCTGAAGATGCGACCCTGACCATTTGTCCAACAGATCCCTTTGCATGGAATCTGCCGAAAGGGATTGCTTCGTAAGAAGCTACCATTTTTTCCCAGGACTCTTGTGCATTGATGTACAGACACCTTTCCTGGTTTTAGGAGGTTCCTGACCAGGTCAGATAACTCCTTGGCTTTTTCTTCGGGAAGAAAAACCTTTTTCTGAACTGTGTCCAGAATCATCCCCAGGAACAGCAGACGAGTTGTCGGCATTAATTGGGATTTTGGAATATTCAGAATCCATCCGTGCTGCTTTAGCACCTCTTGAGATAGTGCTAAACCCATCTCTAGCTGTTCTCTGGACCTTGCCCTTATTAGGAGATCGTCCAAGTATGGGATAATTAATACGCCTTTTCTTCGAAGAAGAAATATTATCTCGGCCATTACCTTTGTAAAGACCCGAGGTGCCGTGGACAAACCAAACGGCAGCGTCTGAAACTGATAGTGACAGTTTTGTACAACGAACCTGAGGTACCCCTGGTGTGAGGGGTAATTGGAACGTGGAGATACGCATCCTTGATGTCCAAGGATACCATAAAGTCCCCTTCTTCCAGGTTCGCTATCACTGCTCTGAGTGACTCCATCTTGAACTTGAACTTCTTTATGTATAGGTTCAAGGACTTCAGATTTAGAATAGGCCTTACCGAGCCATCCGGCTTCGGTACCACAAATAGAGTGGAATAATACCCCTTCCCTTGTTGTAGAAGAGGTACCTTGACTA